>NC_142621.1:15430986-15775482 GCF_059453375.1 Lepisosteus platostomus | reverse complement strand
GGGCTTTATAAAAAGGTTTTTATTTAAACACCAGGAATACAAAAATGGAGACAGAATATGAAATAAGATACAGAAATAGACACTTCACATCCAGAGGAATTCACAATTATAAAAGCTGAAACATACTTTTTACATATTTTCATTGTATGTCCTTTTTTACTTACAAAAGAAGGTCTTCTTTGCACTGCAATGCTCTACTCGCTGGGGTATCTAAATCTACTCTGAACAAACTGCAGTATGTCCAAAATTCAGTAGCCAGAATCCTGACCAGGTCTAGTGCAAGTGTTCACATTAATCCTATCCTGGAGTCCTTGCACTGCCTTCCGGTCAAATTCCGCGTAGACTTTAAAGTCCTCATGCTCACCTATAAGGCTTTACATGGCTTGGCACCTCAATACCTGTCTGAACTATTATCACCATACTCCCCACCTTGCAACCTCCACTCTTCAAATTCTGCCCTCCTTACTGTCCCCCAAGCCCGTCTACATTGTATGGGCGACAGGGCCTTCTCCTGCTATGCCCCCAAGCTCTGGAACTCTTTGCCCAAGGATATCAGAGAGTCACCTTCTCTAAACTCCTTCAAGTCCAGACTCAAAACCTTCTTCTTCAGAAAAGCCTTTACTTAACTGGGTCCATTCTTCGCCCCTCTGCTCTTCTTAGTACCACCTTCCACGGTCTCCTCTATTGTTATTGTTGTATTGTTGTAATTGTAATTGTGTCTTATCTTGTGAAATCTTCTTATTTATTGTTGTAGTCTTCTTATTTATTGTTATTGTCATCCTGTAAAGCGCTTTGAGAAGCCACCTTTAAAGGCGCTATATAAAATAAAATTTATTATTATTATTATTATAATTCTTTAGCTCAGCTGGCAAGACCTGGGTTAGAGCCAATGTAGCGAGGCACGAACTAGGGTGGGAGCGCCAAGGGGCACAAGCCCTAGAACCCAAATCCGTTACAATAACAAAAGGACAATGAATTATGGCCTATTTCGAAGTCGCAAATGTGAGATAAAAAAATCGCAATTGCGAGATATAAAGTCGCAATTCTGAGTTACTAAGTCAGAATTCTGAGATCCTAAGTCGCAATTCTGAGATACCATAGCGCGTTTTTTTTTACTCCCTGGCGGAAACGGGCTTCTATACATATGCAATTAAATAAACTGTATGAATTAAAAGACAGAAACATGAAGCTTCAACACTTAATTTTCTGCCCTATACCATTCTTTTAATATTGTAAGAATTTGCTGTTGCAGAGTCTATACAGTAATTCAGATTTTACAAGAAGTGACATTAAATCAAATACTGTATAACACTAAAATAATTCTGTCTTGGTCTTCACAGCTGGATCAATGTCCCCAGTGTAGGAGACCATTGTTCGTATCCTATTTAATGCAGAAAACAATATTTTTCTATAGTTTTCTAAAGGAGTCATTACATCACCAATGCATTTATAATAATAATAATAATAAACTTTATTTTATATAGCGCCTTTAAAGGTGGCTTCTCAAAGCGCTTTACAGGATGACAATAACAATAAATAAGAAGACTACAACAATAAATAAGAAAATTTCACAAGACAGGACACAATTATAATTACAACAATACAACAATAAAAATAGAGGAGACCGTGGAAGATGGTATTAAGAAGAGCAGAGGGGTGAAGAATGGAACATGTTAAGTAAAGTCTTTTCTGAAGAAGAAGGTTTTGAGTCTGGATTTGAAGGAGTTTAGAGAAGGTGACTCTCTAATATCCTTGGGCAAAGAGTTCCAGAGCTTTGGGGCATAGCAGGAGAAGGCCCTGTCGCCCATACAATGTATACGGGCTTGGGGGACAGTAAGGAGGGCAGAATTTGAAGAGCGGAGGTTGCGAGGTGGGGAGTAGGGCGATAAAAGTTCAGACAGGTATTGAGGTGCCAAGCCATGTAAAGCCTTGTAGGTGAGCATGAGGATTTTAAAGTCTAAGCGGAATTTGACCGGAAGCCAGTGCAAGGACTCCAGGATAGGAGTAATGTGAACACTTGTACTAGACCTGGTCAGGATTCTGGCTGCTGAATTTTGGACATACTGCAGCTTGTTCAGAGTAGATTTAGATACACCAGGGAGCAGAGCATTGCAGTAGTCAATTCGGGAGAATACAAATATGTTGATCAGCTTTTCAGCCACAGTTAATGATAGCATAGGGCGTAGTCTTGCGATATTTCTAAGGTGAAAAAAAGATGTTTTGACAGTATGCTGTACATGTGGGTCGAATGTTAAGCCAGAATCGAATATAACCCCAAGGTTTTTCAATTTTGATTGAAGTTCTAGTACAGAGCCATCTACAGACAGGGTTACAGGACTGGCTTTACGAAGTTGATGGGGGGTACCAATAAGCATGACTTCAGTCTTGTCACAGTTAAGATGAAGGAAGTTTTGAGTCATCCAAATTTTTATGTCAGAGATGCAATTAGATAGAATAGAGACAGCCACGTCAGTGTCGGGTTTGGTATGGATGTATATTTGAGTATCGTCAGCGTAAAAATGAAAGCTGAGGCCATGTGATCTTAAAAGCTGACCAAGTGGGAACATGTAAATGCTGAAGAGCAAGGGGCCCAGTATTGAGCCCTGGGGGACACCAGACTTGACAAGACCAATTTCAGACCTGTACCCATTGAGAGAGACAAAGTGACAGCGATCAGTGAGGTAAGACTTAAACCATTTGAGGGCAGTGTCAGAGACTCCAAACACAGTCTCGAGACGAGAAAGCAAGATGTTATGGTCAACAGTGTCAAAGGCAGCACTGAGATCAAGAAGGATGAGTATGGAAAGAGAACCAGAATCAGAAGCTATTAGGAGATCGTTGGTGACTTTGACTAGGGCGGTTTCTGTGCTGTGAAGTTGACGGAAGTCAGATTGGAGGGGTTCGAAAAGGTTGTTTGTCATGAGGTGGTTATGTAACTGAAGTGTGACAGCACGTTCTAGAATTTTAGAGAGAAAGGGTAAGTTGGAGATGGGGCGAAAGTTGTTAAGATTGTCGAGAGCCATGTTAGGCTTCTTTGGCACTGGGGTAATAGCAGCAGTTTTGAGGACCGTTGGTACAATGCCGGTTCTCAAGGATTCGTGTATTATATTGAGGACAATGGGACAGAGAGAAGAGAAACAGGACTGGAATAAAGTGGTGGGAATGGGATCTAAAATAGATGTGGTGGGTTTCATGCGCATAACTAGTTTGTTTAGGGATGCTGAGTCAAGAAGAGAGAAGCTGGAGAGACGGGAACCAGAGAAGCTGGATGAGGAGGGAGGAGGTGTGGAAATTATATCCGTAGTGGAGAGAATGTGATGCCGGATGTTGTCAATCTTAGAACTAAAGAAATCTAAAAATGTGTTGCAAAGTTGTGATGAGGCAGGTAATGTGGTGGGGCAGTTTGGCTTGAGCAGTCTGTTGATGGTGGAGAAAAGATGTCTGGGATTGTTTTGGTGATTTTCAATGATGTGAGAGAAGTAGGTGGATCTAGCAGACTCTATAGTAACCTATAGTAACTCATTTGTATGAGTTTGTGTGTTGCAATCGGTAGGCTATACAATAGGTGTTTGTACTATCTGTAACATGCACAGCAAATTCTCTGAAACTGTTTGAACCTCATCTCTCAAAAATCCCCCTACTGTAGCTCCAAACCACACAGCACCTCTTTAGGCAGTGGTGAATTCCCGTATGCCATTCTCTTCTGACAATTCAACATTATCAATTTGTATTGAATTTTTGTCTATGGGTGTATGTATTTGTATGCATTGATCACTACATATAATTGAATTTGCTTTTATACATAAAATCTGGTTTTTGATCTTACACAATTTTTTCCCATTGGAATTTCAAATCAATTTTCAGAAACAAAAATTACTTTGCTCCCTCTTTTGTTTATGTTGTTTTTTCTCAAACAGACAATGTTCTCACAAGCCCTTGTAGATATTTCCACAGGGAATTTGTAGTGTGTATACAGTACGCCTGACACCCAAGTCAGTCTATATCAATTTGCTTTTGTAAAATTCGATGTATACCAGTAGGCATGACTTAAGGCCATACAGTTTATGCCGATTTGGCATATTAAGCAGGTGTTTTGAAATGGACAATAACTTTGCAATGGAGAACCCAGTCTGAAGTAGACTACCATGCATTTTAATTTCAGTGCCGTCTCTGTGTGACATTTAAAGAACAGTTGATGACAGAAACACACTAAAAACAATGAACACCTGTTGAAATCGCTGACCCTCCAAGCGCACGGGATCTTAGTTATTTTCTGCTTTTTATTATTATAAATGCCCTCCTTAGCTGAGAGAGAAAGAGAGAGACAGGGGTCATGAAATTCTTACAGTATCTGTTGGAAGCTAGTCAACATTCCTTGCAGAAAGGCTGTGTGTGCTTTCTTCTGTGGGTCTGCCCCAAGTTCTCTGATATATTGCTTGACCGTGCCGACTCTAGGGTGTTGAGTTATGATCCTGAATAGGAACATTGTTCGAGGAGAGTTTGTGGAGGAGTCTTGGCATGCTGGGCACTGTGTGAGGAAGAGCCAGGCGAAACAGTTGGGGGTGATGGGTGCCAACTGTCAGTCTGGGAGAGTAGAAAAGAGCTTCTGTTTGTTCCTGAAGGCTGGAAGAATAAATCTTTACCACAGCAGACAAGCTTGTAAAAGTGTCAGTGGGTGTAGCTAGAGGGAGGTGGACAGCTTGATGTAGTTTATGTTTCAAACTCCGTGTTGCAAGATGGGAGGAGTATCTTGTTACTTCAAGGACTCATCCTCTAAAAAGTAGAGATTAATTAAATGCATTTTTTGTAATTTTTTGCAGTTTATTCATGTCAAGGAAAGTTTTTTTTCTCAGTACTGTTATTTTAACTCTTGCTTGTGGGGTAGAGCACACAGACACACATGTGGTGTAGATTATAATTTTGACAAATTTATTTTCCATTATCAGTGTTGGAGCCATTGAAAGCAATGCAGACATTGAAAGGTTTAGTAATACCTTGATATTTCACCAATACAATGTATTGGATTGGCTAAATATTTTTTTTCGTATTTTTTAAATGAATTTTAGTTCAAAAGTTTTGTGACCATAAACAAACATTGAATGAAATTCAGTCAATGCACATTATGTATGCTGTATTATTTTATTATCTTCATGATCTAGAGTTATAGTGTCAAAGACAGTGAAGAAAGTGATCAATTATGGGACATATGAAAAGAATGTTGCATTAACTATACATGAAGAAGAATAAAAAGACTGTTAAACAGTACTGTTTCCAATGCCATAATATATATATACAATATATCTATTATGTAAAAAATAAAAAGTTATCTTCTTTTTGTTGCCCATAACATTAAACTCCTCAGTTTGAAGGTTGCAAAGCTAGATTGTCTGTTGAAGATTCTTATGAAACAAACAGTACATCCCAGAGGAGATGTCGGTAATCTCTGGGAAAATAGAATTGTTAGAAGACAGAACACTAGAAGAAAACAGTGATCTTCAAAGTGCACAAAATCTTAGTTTACTTCAAACAGTAGTTGGTTAGACTGCCAAGTTTTTGCCCTCCACTTTAAGAATTATTTTAACATTTAATTTTCTCGCTAGTAAGCACATATGCTATACTTTTTGTAAGTGATAAAATATATGCTTGTGCATCCAGCTCCTGGAATAATTTATCACACAGCCAGAAGTATTTTCTTATTTGTGTAATTCTGCAGGCACCCATTCTTTTCTTCTACGTTGTATACTGTATACTGTATGTTGCTATTTTTGAATGATCACAACACGTATGTTATCTTCACAACAGCATAATCTTTAAAAGATTAACAAAGTAATTCCTATTGGAATTAAATTAAATGTTCATGGGTTGCCTGAAGTTATAGCAGAATGTAAAATCAGTGGATTGTATGAAACTGAGTTTCCATTCCATTTGTGCACTGAACTCCTCTGGATTTATTTGATGTTATAAAAAAAAAGTAAAGATCATTGCTTTGTGATACAAGAAGAGACCGGAGCTGTTTTTTGTATTCTTTGCTGTACAAGACAAGTTGCTTGTGGTGCATTCAGTGCAGGAGGATCTGTGTTGGAGTAATTCTATTGTAAGCTGCATCAAATTCCTTGAGACTACAGTATCTTGCTTTACATATACTGCTTTACATTCATATCATATATTGCATTAAACATAATTTAGAACCTTGTTTTATTTCAGTATAATCAAACTGCTTGTGCTACACTGACAGTTCTGCTAACTCAGTTGGATTTGTCAGGAAAAACATAAATAAACTGATAGGTAATCCATTATGGTAGAAGACACTTTCCCTGCAAAGCCAGTAACATTTCCTGAAGGTCAGGGATTTGCAACAGTAGACATTTGTTTTATTCAAGGCACATTTGATATAAATCGTCATTTTTTTTATCTTTTTCTGATTGCTGGGGCTTATTTTTTGCTCTCTTGTGTCCTTTGCTTTTACAGTTTATGCTTCTGCTATTTGTACCCCATCCCACAGGTGCACAGTGACATGAATTGTAATAAGAAGCTGTCTGAGGTGGGCTGGGTCCTTGTATGGATTAATGGTCCCATTGCTAAAACATTGGAACCTCAGACCAGCAGATTTTGGATCACATCCAAAAAGAAAAGGTTATTACCCTGCAACTCAGTACTGCTGAGCCTCTTCTCCAAAGTGCAGGAGAGTGCAATCCTGAAGGGCAGGTGTGTCTGAAGATTATTATTCCAACTCCAAACAAACACACCTGGTTATTGGCTTAACTCGATCAATTTAACAGCTTCTTCCAGCTCCTCTATTGCTGCTGCTTTAAGAGTCCTGGAAAACCCACAGACCCACTGGCCCTCCAGTTCTTATTCCACTGTTGTAGTCAGGATTCTCTACTGATCCTTTCAGGACGTTTGTTTTGAAGAGCAATGTATCATTCAGTGTTGAGGGGCAATGGGTTACAGGTAACTGCTTACTGTAATCGGATTCAGATAGTTTTGTAGCATGTAGATTGAACAGTTCCTTTTTCATACAGGTAATGAAATGCTGTAACCAATTACATTTTTGCACATGAACTTTACGAAACGAAGTACCTTTAGTTACTACACAGTCATTCTTGTCAGTTTCCTATCATGATAATCATCAATCACAAAGCATTTAATGTGCTGGTGTGTGTGTCACAAGCACATGTCACATGCTGGGCAAACATCCTACATCATGTTGAGTAAAAGTGTCTGCCATAATGGGTATATTTAATAGATGGATTTACCATGAGTAATTTGACCTCCAGGGTAACACAGAGGAGACAAAAAAACACTTGAGAACAGAACTCAGCCTTTTAAAAGCAATCAAAAGTAATTAAATCTAACTGTAACACGTATGTGTATTGTTTTTTTTTAATATAGTAAATAGAATTAACTATTTACACTTTTGTTTGAGTAGTGTATAACTGTAAAACGACTTTTAGAAAGTAGATTCCCCAATACTAGTATCGTCTATGGGCCAAAAAAATGAAACCACATGCTCTAGACACAATCTACAACTAGACAATTCTAATGCTGTAAATGGGCATCCACAACACAAGAGCATCCTATAGCAAAAATAAAATAGAAAAATGCTCCGTAGTTTTTCCCAATATCATATTATCTCTTTATAATTTTTTGTGTTTAGAATATACTCATAATTCACTTTAGGCTGACAAGTACAGGATGTTTTTTGTGATCCTAACCCTAATATTGCTGTATTTCAAATACTCACTCCATTCAGAAACTATTATACCGCTGACTACCACCTGTAAGTAATGTGGTTTGTGATCATGCCCTGGAGCCTAAACTTGCCTACTGCTGTATAACAATAAAAATGTGAGTAACAAGAAAATAAAGCAAAAGCAGAAACGTGCAATTAGCGTGCAGAAATATTGGGAAACACAGCTTTGTTGGAAAAAGGGCTGTGAGGGAGCATTGTTGTGCTGGTCATTTGGATGGCATTTTTTCCACAACCTATAATTAAATATGAAAAAGAAAGCATGGAAAGATAAGTCATGTTTATTGCAAAGAAAAAAGACTTCTGGGAAAGAGCTGGCCGGAACATTTTTACACATGGCATCCTGGGATGGTGCTTTTCCAGCACAATTAGCTGCCACTCCCTTGCAGCTTTTCCCAGTTTTTCCACTCATTAAGCTGTGTAAAAAAAGCAGAGTGTTTTTTTTTATTAGATATGTTCTTGGGCCTGGTCTGAACTGTTCCTGAACTGTGCCTCATGTTTGGCTCTCAGTGGTGTGGGTCTTGAAAATGGTTATTCGCATAATGTTTCTTCCCTCGCTGCATTTCTGGATAGTTATTGGTGAGATATTGGGAGTTTTCAAACAAAACTTGCTTTATACTATATGCCACTAGTTTCAGCTGGAAGGGGAAATAAATTGTAGAAAGCAGAAAGATGGATGAACTTTCCTTTGGCAGTTGTCTGATTCTCCCCAGCCAGTTGAGATTGCAGATGAAAATTAAAAAAATTATCTAATTCAATGATGGATTTTTTTTCAAACCTTCTTTAAAGTCAACTGGAGCCTCAAAGATCATTTTAGCCATGTTTGTCTGAAAGAAAGTTTATTAGAAGCATCTTTTTTTTAGTTTTTGTTGAGCCACTTTTTATAAGTAACATTCTCAAAAACAGAAAAAATAAAAACAAAACTGCATAGCATATTGAAATGATGGAAGCTTGATTTTGCCTTCATATGGACTTATTTATTTTCATATAGATTTAGAATTCAAATTTTGTACAAAACAGTATTTTTGTAAGAAAAATATCAATGTATTCTGTTTCTCAAGAAAGGAATGCAGTCTTATTTTTCACTTACTATATTTTTATTTTGTTCGTGATAGCTTTGAAAACAGTGTTCTTTGCCTTATGGTGATGCGTAAGCAGAAGTGTTATTGCTTTTGTTTTTGAAAATGCACTTTGTTTTAATGAAAATTACTGTAGAATGTCTGCAGATACCAGTTAGCAAGGTCAGGCCAGAAAGCTGTGTTAAATGATGATAAATGGAGATAATGCCATTCATATCATACAATTGTTGAAGAAGTGCCCCTTTGTATTCTAGTAACATTTTAAAGAGAGTAAAAGCTAATGTGAAAGAAAAGAAAACATCTTCACAACCAGTTAATGAGGTCAATCTCCCAGACTTCTGAAATGTAACCACTTTTGCTTTTGTAGTGGGGAAAAGATGAAAGTTCTAAATACACTGTGGCTGAGGGTATGTGTAGGACTGGTGGGGGAGGCAGTGAATTTTCAGTTGCCTGCAAGTTGACAGGCTGTGGTTTTCATTAGGTTTACTGTGCTCTGACATGGAAGCAGGGCTGCAGCATTGGTCAGCCTTCTGGGGTTCTCTCTAGAGGACCAGGCAACACCCCCGCAACCCATTATCCCTCTTCCACATTCCAGCTTGGGTCTTCTCAACCAAGAATTCCAAGCACATAGCTCAAAGTGTTATGGAGTTGGTGGATGGAATCAGTTTCAAGGGGTGAGGAAAATGTGAGATACACCCTAAGTTTTTCATTACCTTGCAAAAGCATAGGACAAGAAACGTAAGATCTGTTTCTCAATCATGTAATACTTGTGGCCAATTAATGGCGACATTCTCCAGTTCTGCAAAGTGTAGTCTGTGGATTGATACATTAAAATGATAATATTGTGGATGACTCCAGTGTCTCCCAGTTTGGTAAGTGTGGAAAGACACAGGCTTATTGCCCTATTATTTGCAGAGGGGTGCAGTAATCACAGGAAGGAGAAAATTGAAAAGCCTCAGAGAGAGATAGAGATGCAGAGCATCTACAAGACAGAAACAGGGACAAAGAGGGAAAATGGAGCCTTTCTCTCTATTTTAAAGGAGAAGAAATGGAAAGAGCTAGCCTGGTGAGGTTGAAAGGGTCGAGGTCATGGGACAGTCCAGTGCCAGGGGGACACAACATATTGTTTAAGAACCTTTACAGTATAGTGGTAAAAATGTAACAATGTCTGTATTCTGAAATATGACATATAGTAATGCCATACAAAAACTAGGTGGATTGGTACAGTATATCAGATAAATAATACACACATTTGACATGCCAGCAAGCCCAGAATGGGCCAATATGAAAATTCTAGTAGTCTAGGCTTGTGCATCAAGCAGAGTGTGTTATCACTTAAAGGACTGATATTTTGAGTACGTAAAATGAAATTGTTGTGGGAAATTCTATAATGCTCATATGGCAGGGTGCTGTATATTAATTTATTTACCAAATTATAGTCACTGTCTCCTACAAGTGGGTCTGAAGTTCCAAAAGAATCCTGAAAAACATGTGCTATGATGTTACTGAGCTAGAGTTTATATACTGTATGTCACGGATGTCGGAAAGGACGAACCATGGAGAGGCAGGAGAGCGAAAAAGACACTATGCGTAGCGGCGAGACGGGGAGTTAGCCCGGGCTCAGCTGTTCAGAAAATGACGTATAGAAACCTATGCCCTCAGGTAGCGGACGTGAGGCGACCTGGTGCTAGGCGAGTCTCAGGACATCCAAACGTTAGTGCTGAGCCATGGCAAATGAAAGACCCAGAAATATATAGCCCCAGAGAGAGAGAAACACTAGAAGGACAGCAAAGCACCGAAACAAGAGACAGGACAGAGGGCTGCAGAGGGCGTGACACTGTACAGTAGTGGTGTTTTGGAGAGGCCTCAGTCCAAGGTTCTGGCAGAGTGCATTACTGAACTCATGAATCATTTGGTGACACACACCTTCTCTTGGTTTTTATAACACTAGCCCCTTTCCTACTGTAGGTGATTTTCCTTTGATAATCTATCAAACACCAAATTGTTATTTCAATTGTTGTATATCCTGCACATTTAAAGTGAATTGCTTTCACACTATTTACAAATTGAAAGCTGTATATATAGATTTTAGATTGAATTAATATGGAATAATTGTTATTAATAGTTCAAATTTAAATAATGTTTAAAGTGCCCAGAGTAAGGTGTAAGTTTTAAAGGTGCAATTCTTAGTCCTTGGCACTTCAAGAGAATACATTTCAATATCAGCCACTGAGTAAGAAGCAATTCTGATACCCGTGCCTCTAATAACTTTATCTGGGAAGCAATTTCTCTTTTCAGTGGCTGTATTTAGAACAATATGGTTCCAAAGCAGACTTTTTCTAGACTCTCTTTTTAAGTGCAAATGAGAGGATTAGTGATTGGTGCCCATATATCATAGCTGTGAGAGACTGTCACTTCAATCAGGCTGTAGGTCTTGTCTACCATGCCTCTGTGCTATCTGGAGATGAACCAATAGAAGCATACAACCAAAAGCTGTCATCAGTATCTTTCACCTGCTTAGCTCTCTGTCCCATACATGTGATGAAATCTGTTATCGTTTTAAGCTCCTGATTAATAGTCTGAGGACAAAGCAGTCATTGGCTTAGCTTGGCACATCCTGAAATATATTTCTAGCAATGAGGATAAAGATCAGATGACAAAGACTGCCAATGATGGGATCTCTGCTAGGATCTTTTGTATGTGTGAGTGTGTGAGACAAGGGAAGTAGGCTTTGATTTAAAAAAAATCATGAATCATGAATCTGTGGATATAGGCACTAATGTCTGCAGTTTCTTTAGGTTTTTAATCAAAGTATGAAGCATATATAATTTACGTAGCACAGTATTTAAACCTATGCATTTTTCATTGCTGATGCAATATGGTGCATTCAGCTCCAAAGGGGACTGTACAGCAATGTAAAACCACAGCAAATCTCAGCAAGGAACAACCAGTGATGAAAATGCAATATATTAAAACAATAACATGTTGAGCAACATCTATTAGGCAGTTGTTACCCACTTAGTGGTAAGTGTTGAGCTACAAATATGCAATTTATAAACACTAGGGAAAGCTTTGTAAACCAGTTTGGTAATGACCAGAATTCAGAATGGGAGACAAAATTCTTTATGATAATACAGTACACATGGGAATAATAGTAATAATTAACTTACAAAGCCTTATTCGGTGCTTGTAAATCATTTATTAGGAGTTATATACTGTAGGAGAATTATTATAAATGGGCAAATTGCTTAAAAGGCAGTGTTAAAAATAGTTTGATCAAATAATATAAATGATAAAAAGAAGTCTTTGTTAGTATTTATATATGAGTCCATTTCCCAAGAGGATGTGTGTTTCCAGCTGGTATGTAATTCTATGATTGCTGTGGTTTTGATGAGGAACATTCACCCTGCAGGTTTAGTCGGAGCTAAGCAGGTGTGAGTCTGGTCAGTACCTGGATGTGAGACCTCCTGGGAAAACCTAAGGTTGCTGCTAGAAGAGGTGTTTGTCGGGCCAGCAGGGGGCGCTCACTCTGTGGTCTGTGTGGGTCCTAATGCCCCAGTATAGTGACAGGGACACTATACTATAGAAAGGTGCCATCCATACAACTTTGGTGCAGATATTATGGTCATGAATGATAATCTTGTGTATACAGTAGGTCCTAAATCACTCAAATTAATTTCTGATCTTTTGAAAATATCATCTTCTAGACCATATTCAACCAAGACTTACCTTTTCTATGGCTAAAGCTGTTTCAGTGGTTTGCTGTGATACTTTCTGCTATGAATTCCCACTCCATTTACTTTTCAGTAATTAGCAGTTATTCATTTCATCAAGAATTGTGAAAGCGAGGAAAGGTCCACTATTTTTGTGTTTTTTAATAGATGACTGTTCTAACGGAAGCTTGAATACATGGTAATGAAATGCTTGATTTTCCTGTACATTGTTGGTTTATTTAGTGGTTATTTGCAAAGGAAATAATAAGCACATCTAAAGGCTTGATATAAATATTATATATTTACCTTGTCAAATCATTGGAGATTATCTGTGCAGTGCTTTTAATTGTCAGTCTCTGTAATTGAAAATCAACAGGGTTTTTTTCATTTCTGCAGTTTCCCTCCCCCACATCCAATTTTGCTATGAGGCCCTTAAGTAAATAGTACTGTATATACTGTAGTCACATCACAAGACTGTGTCACTGTTTATAAAGGAAACTGAAAGAACGTCTAATTGCTTTTCTAAAGTATTTATTTCTCAGAAGTTTTCTGTAAATATTAGATAACATTTCTACAGTTGCTTTTTCTACAGTTACTTTATAAATTGTACAACAATTTTGTAAGAATCTCACAATTCACAAAGGACAGAATACCCATGAGCAGAATTCCATTGTGGGAATGTCCAAGACACTCCATGACCTTCACAGTCTCTAGACTTTTTTTTTTGAACATCTTTTCTGATTAGGTTATTTTGATTTATGCTATGAAACTGCTGTCAATGAAGTGATGTACAGTATATGTGACGCAAAAGATGTGAAGGTATTTTTAAGAGTATTTCTTTCTTTTTTAACTAGCATTGTGATCATTTGTATTCATTTCAGGTCTTATGTATTGTTGATATTAACCACTTAATACAGTATCTTAATTTTCCTTTGCCTGTCACCTTCCATCTGTCTTCCAGTTTTTGTCATATTTAAGCAACGTGGTGTATTTCAGGTTCTTTGGGCGCATGCAAACACATACATATATGCAGTACATGTCTTAGATAGATAGATACTTTATTGATCCCGTGAGGGAAATTGCAGTGCAACAGCAGCTTAACACACACAACACAGCCACAGTGTAACGAATTATATAATAATAGTACAATACATACAATACAATACAAGAGTTACTCACAGTCCGGACACACAAGAACAAACTAGAACAGAACAGTACACAGAAAAATCGTATCACACATATGAATATAAATATAGATGTAAATATAGATATAAATATAAATGTATTGCACAGGTCCCTGGCATATATTGCACAAAAAATGGTTGTTAACGGGAAAAAGAAAAAGAAAAAGAAAGAGAACAGATGTAGCAGTAGATGTGTAGATGCGTTTAGTCCAGAAACAGGTCACTGTCGATGTTGCCTCTGCCAAGACGCAAGGTGGATGCGTTGTACAGTCTTATGGCAGAAGGCAAGAATGACCTCCTGTAGCGCTCCCTGTCGCACCGTGGATAAATCAGTCTATTGCTGAACGTGCTCTTCATTCTTGCAAGCCTGTCATAGAGGGGATGGGAGAAGTTGTCCATGTCCTCTAGTTTGGACATCATTCTCCTCTCAGCCACTACCTCCAAGGGGTCCAGGTCAGACCCAATGACAGAGCTTGCTCTCCTGATGAGCTTGTTCAGCCTTTTAGAATCCACTGCTCTAATCCCAGAGCCCCAGCACACCACTACGTAGAAAATGGCACTCGCTACCACCGACTGATAGAACATGTGTAGCATCTTACTACACACATTGAAGGACCTGAGCCTCCTCAAGAAGTAAAGTCGGCTCTGTCCCTTCTTATAGCTGGCCTCGATGTTCTTAGACCAATCCAGTCTATCGTCGATGTGCACTCCCAGGTACTTGTACGAGTCCACCATCTCCACGCCACTCCCATGGATGTAGACAGGAGTAGGTTTGACCTTTTTCCTCCTGAAATCTACCACCAGTTCATACTGTACAGTATGCAGTACTAATCTTTCTTTACTGATACCATTAATGCTCTATAATCCTCTTTAGTCTCTTTCTTTAAGTACATGATATTCTCTGCAGCATTAGTCAGCTCACTATATGCACATTGAAAACAGATCTGTTTCATATTAAAAAATGACCTTGAAATCTTTGATTATTTTTAGCCACATTTCACTCTGCTCACCTGGCCTTCTTATTCCTATACCATGCTGTTAATTTTTTAACTGAATTTTCAGGGAAGGATGATTTTTTGCCCTAGATCAGCGGTGCAGGATCTTCTGTCCAAGGCAAGTGCTACTGTATATGTGTTAAAAAGGTTGCGTGCCCTGTTATGACTTCTGAGTTAATGTCTGAGTTAATAAGTACTGTAAAGGTGACAAATGCCTCATCAGCTGAGCAAGGAGTGCGAATCTGTTCCTTCAATGATCTGAGTGAAAAAACAGCTTACTCAACTGTGAGTTATCTTCTGTTGAGCCAAAAATAAAGTTGGAAAACTATCTATACGGTACATACTGTATAAGTTAGCCTACCAAACCTCAGAACACATAAGGCACTCCATACTGTATATAAAATAGGTCCTTTGGATGTAACAGAACACTAAGCACAAAATTTATCATTTCATCCACTTTTACATCTTAGATGCTGACTAAATAATGAGTTGTCTTCGTTTTTTGTCTTTGATTTATCTCAGTCAGCCTTTGTTAATTATATGTCTCTCTTCCTGTAGTCATATTTATCACATAAGTGGTAATCCATACTGTCTCATCTGTAAAATAACCCTCTCTTTAGTATTAGTCAACTGCATTTTATGATCCAGAGAGACTCCAGTGAGAGCAAGAGTGCACGTTCATTTGACCAAGATTATGAATTATTAAAGCCACAAAAGATGGTATGCAGTAGTGTCTTTCTCCACTGTTGGCAGGTCATGGAAAATCAGCACAAGTATCTACCACCCCTTTGTTAATGTTCCCCTGTTAATTATGAGCCCATGTTGCTTCAGTGAACTGAGTCATTAAAGATCCAATCCAATAATTTGAATATAATATTCATGAACCCGTTGCCACCAACATGCTCTGATTATGCTTCCTAGATATTGCCTAGCTATCTTTTTGCAGCTGAAAACAGCTGTTTTGTTGTTCTGCAATTAATGTCCATGAAAGGCACAGCATCTGAGAGTGATGTGCTTTGAACAATTTTCCTGCAAGAGACGTCACATTCACTGTAGTAGGGGTGTGCCTAAAGCTTTTGCTTTTTTTCTGTGAGAAAGCAGGTGTCAGATAATCTAATGCAGTATGTAATGTCAGTAATGCACAATACAGATCCAGTAAGAAATCAAAATATCTAAAGTGCTGAAGAGCAAAAGTGTGTGGAACACTGGCAGGGCAGATCTTTGTCGGGAATTGTACTGTACTTCTGTGAACTCTAGGAGAATCTTAGACATCACTAGCATGGCAATTTTTTAAAATAATTGAGTTCAGTACATTTCTAGTGGTGAAACTATTGGGTTCACTGCTATACTGTTCAACTAAAGTAAGGGAAGACGGGGTCAAATTTTACAAAAATGAAAGCACATCTCTTGAGTGTTTTTTTCTTTTATCTATTATTACATTACAGAAGATGCATTTTTCTGTCAACTGGGGGCACTATTTCAACCTCTGACTTCCTCCCCCTATCCTAATCAGGCTAGATATAAATCAGAAAATAGGTTTTATTCCTGTGCAAAAGGTATCTGCTATGGCAAGAGTTCCTTGTAGAATTTTATTAATTCACATATCCAAGCCACACATAGTGATCGTAGCATCTTAACATTGTGATAAGAAATTCCTTGTCTTCTAGATATCTGTTAATTTCTACTGTATATTCATAGCCTGGGAGCTGTCTTGTCCCATGAGGTTTTGACAGTGAAAGGATAGATTTCTTGCCATTAGCTTGCTGCCAGAATCCTTCTAAGTATCTTCCCAGCTAACTTAACATTCAGCCTTTAGTCACCCATATACCCAGGCCAGCCCTGTATAACATTGAGACTACAAGAGAAAGAAAATTTTATACAGTATAAAATCCAAGAAAAATAAATTAATAAATAATTATGTCACATTAATTATGTTTTGAAGTGCTTATCTACTATGGGTGCATTGACACATTAGAAATTAAAATTTATATAGTTATTTGTAAAAAAAAAAACATGTCAAAAGAACTGCTGCATATGCAGTACTGTACAGTATATTTGAAGAGACTCACAACCATGTTCTCTTGTATTGAAATTAATTTCCTTTCATTACTTTGTGTTAATCTTTTCCTTCAAAAGGAAGTATACCTTGCATTTTGATTAAATCAAAGACAAGCACAGAACTTACATTCAGAATAGGATTTTCAGTTTTGTTTTTTGATTGATATTTTATGATGAAGGTCATGAACAAGAGAAAATGAGACACTTCAGTATTTGAAGTATTATTTTCTTTGTACAATCTTTAAGAAATAAGTCATATGTCTGTAGATTCATTATTCATAAGTGGATGTTTGTGTTCATTCAGGTTGTCCTCATCATTGTAAAAATAAGAACCTGAGCGAGCCGTTCGCTGATGTTTTAGATGGTTATCTCCGATTCTGAGTTAATTTTCTTACCTTCCTGGTTCTTGTTGACAAATGTTATTGGATTCCCGTTGGTGTAAATGAATTGTGGTGCCATGATTTCTTTACTCGTGCACAGTGATCCATCAGTCTGCACATGCATCCTAATAACTTAGATGTTCCAGTAGTCGCAATCCATTGAGCATGAGCAAAAAGCAATAAATGAAGAGGTATTCTCAGTCCCTAGTTGTAACATAATTATTGAATTTAATAAATAATATAGTCTATATAAAGTTAAAATTAAAAACTCTACAGATTAGTCTACAGGGAACTCAGTTTCATTATTTGAAGAGCACTATTGCATACTGTACTGTATATACTGTACCATAAATAATAATCTTAACATATATACATTTAAGACAGTATATTATTGCTGGAGTTGCTTATTTGTCACCAGCTGAGATGATGATTATTCGAAAATGGATGGAAAAATATGTATTTTTATATGTGTGTGTGATTCTTTTCTAATCTATTGTCACTACACTCTGTGCAGCAGAAGGTGTGTCAGTACAGTCATGTATAGCTCTAATTGCCACACTAAAAGTCCAGGACACTGTTTTTATTGGCTCACAGTCTTCTGTAAATCTGCCCTGAAGCTAACCACGGTCCTCTTGTCAGGCCATCCGGAGGGAGATTAACAGAAATAACTATATTATATCTGTTAATATAATAATTTATTCTGCTGTCTTTAAAGAGCCCCTGTTCAGTGTTAAATTGCTCTCAGTGCTGAGTGCAATGGGAAGTTTTTGTGTAGAGAGGAAAGTCAGCTGAAGCTATTGAGAAATTAATTTGTGGACCACTGTATAAACATAACAGGTATGCTGAGAAATTTCACTCCAGCATGCAAAATCTGTGACACCATTTTGAAGTACTTTTAATTAAAAATTACACTGGTAACGAGTGTAATTTTCCTTCATCCTCCATGATCCTCCATTCTTTGCTCAGATCTGTTCAGGGCTTTAGTGGTATATGTGAAACTGCTGAGCATCAGGCTGCTACTAATTGCCTAGATGGAGACAGAGCAGTAACTCTTTTGCATTCATCTGTGAGCACTGCTCAGAGCTAACTGATGATGAATGCAGAAACAACAGTGACACTGAATAAATTATTAGCTCTAAATCAGGGCGTACAGTAAGAGTGACTGTAGCTCTAAGAGAGAGCCAATATGGAATTGAATCACTAAGCAGTTTTTACCAGAAGACCAAAGACACACTGTAGGTAGGACACACCCAACAATTATACCATGGTGTTAGAATTGTACCACACTGTGGTGCTGTCCAAGCAGTGCTCCAAAAGCAGTTCAGCAATTTTCCTGATCTCATTCTATTTTCTTAAGATTTATTTGAACTCCAATGCCTAATGATTTTATTTATCTCAAAATATGAAACTTTACTGGGAGCTCAAAAGATGCTAGAAACCTAGGTTAATTAATTTTATCAACTTTAGAAAACAAGGGAACATTTGACCTCTGGTATGTAATTTGTTATCACTTGTGCAAGTTTATTATTGTGAGTTACCTGTATATGTTTTTGACATTTACTACAGTTTTATCTTATTTCTTCTGTGGTTTCTTATGGCTTTGGAGACTATGTACAACAATTAAAACCATTTGTTTGTTGTGAATTTATGCTCATTGGTAGTCAGGTGAGCAGGGTTTATTCTCTTGTGAAGCGTGACACATAAGCACCGCATTAAAAGGGCTTTGCGAAATCTGTCATGTGCAAGTCAGTACTTTGACACTCCCTACAAGACTGAGGATTAGGGAGGAAGCTAATACAGTCTCATTGCTGGCAAAAGCTGTTAAATGGTTAAGAAAATAAAAGCAATGTCATGAACGGATTATTGTATGTATACATGTACTGTATATCAGTGTATAACTGTATGCATTCATGTATATCAATAAGCTATACAACAGGCAACACATACTGTAACAGGAAGCATATTAAAGATATCTGTGAATAGTTTAGTTTAGCCTTTCTTGTGGCCTTTCTCAATGTCTGGGGAGCTCCAGACAGTTCAAAGCCAAAAAGCTGAAGTCAGTGACTGAGTGTAAAGAAAATAAGCTGTTTCTGAGTTGTGTTTTTGAAAGCCTAAGCTTATTTTATGCAATTACCACTTTGGATTCCAAAAAAAATGCATTTCTAAAATACCCTTAAATAATCAGCTCCCCTTTCTGCAAAAGATGATACTGCAGTATCTTTGCTGTAAGAAAGGGATTTACAGTACGTTCTGTCTAAATGAAGAATCTGCTTCGTTAACTGTAAAATTAAAAAATATGGATATCTAGCTGAAGATATTTTTAACTTGAAAAGTTAAAAAATAAACCTTTCCCAGAGTTTTTGGCACATTAGCTATAGATGTTTTATAGTACATATACACTATATACTTTTATATAGTAAGACCTTTGCTTTTTATAGCAATAAATAGCCAAAAATGTTCTCTTGAGCTGTGCTCATCTTTGATATGCTTATTACACATATGGCATTAGTTTTAGCATCTGTTAATGAGCCTTCATTTAATTGCCAGTGAGCACCCCTCCCACTACCTCCACCTCATTCCCTTTTGAAAATCTTCCTCTAAGCAATGAGGATTACATCTAACGCAAACAGGATTTATGTCTGATATTATGTTAGAAGATGACAAGCGTAGCTCAGGGATGCATTTGGCTTAATATGGTGCTACACAGTATCTCGTGTTTACTTTTCAGCACCTGAAAATGACACCAGAGCTCCTTGCACATTTATAGAAGAAAAATATTGTGCTTAATTAAAATTAATTTCCATTAAAATGCGATTTGTCTGTGTTTCCTTTTTAATTGCACATGCATTGAAACTTGAGACTCCTTAATACATCAGCTGAGTCTTCTTTTTAATTCTCAGAGTCCAGAAAGCCACTGGACTCAGTGAGAAGAGTGATAGTGATTCCTTACTAGCATCTACCTGCTCCCTATGGTATCTTTGCTCCTCTGTGGGTTTTACACCTTTGGTTGCAGACCAGGAGCACTGTTGTACAGCAAATCGGATCTCCACAGGTTATGATGTCCTGTTCTTTCAATGCAAATCCATGGAAAATGGCAAAACCATGGTTGTCTTTGCCTAACTGTGCAGCAGCATTTCCTCATGTCTGAAACAACATCACTAAGTGATGCAATCCTCAAATTGGTGTTAACACTTATGTGAGGTACTACGGAGATCACAGTCTATCAGATTATGAAAGGCTTTGACATTGGGCTGAAGGTGGGTTGAATGCATGAGTCCACTCTTAGGTATGTAGTGTTGAGTTTGGGGAAAGAAAAGATAATAATTCTACATTTTTTAAATGGGCATAAAATGAGCATGATAGAAATGTGAGGTTTTTAAAATGGAAGTGACTGGTGAACATTTGTTTGACTCTTGTAAGACTGTTTGTTTTCTACTTATCAAAGCACATACAGTATCACTGGGCTGAAATCCAAGCTGCTGGTGTGGCATATGTAGCTGAATTCATTACTGAATTTAAAATGTCACCCCCCTTATACACACACTTTTTTTCTCCCCTCTGCGAGCACATCCCCACAAGGAGCAACTGATCATCTCATCCACGTCTTTCTCTCTTTGTGTTGTATAACATGATGACTACAAGATTTGCATGTCTGCTGAGGACGCAATCTACATTTTGTTTCAGACTTTACTGGGATTTGCTGCTGCTGTATTTTGATATTGTTGTGTTTTTATAGCCAAGTATCATTAAATCTCTTTGTCACTGATGGTGCAAAGCTTTTTGTTGGTTGGGAAATACAGTTTACTGTCCTCAGTTATTAGAACATTGTATGTGCCAATGGAAGATTTTGCTATTATGTAGTGTTAATTGGGTATAATAGGGAATAGGGAATAATAGGGAATGGCTTAGAGTAGTGTGTACACTTCTGGACTTATAACTGATAGTTTTGTGAATTGAAGTCCTTGCTGCAGACACTGTTGTTGTACCTTGAGTGAGGTACTTCATTACAATTAAGTAGGGACCAGCATTGGTGAGGGTGTCCCTGTGATAAACTGGTGTTTTTTTTATATTGGGCATTTTTGGAACTCTCGTAATGTGAGGGAGTAGCAGTAAAAACAAGTAATTATATTGATTATGACTGTACTAAATGTACTGTATTAAATGACTGCAAGCTGAAATTGTACTTAAAACTGTACAAGTTCTACTATTTATTAATCACCGTATTATTTTTGCACTGTTCCCCAAATTACTTTTGCACTGTTTTTGTCCTGTTTGTATACTTTTCTCTGTCTGCGGATTTGCACAGTTTTTGATGATTTTGCACTGGCACCATAATGTTGTTTACACTGTTATTGTTATTGTATTACTGTCTATTGTCTTGTCTTCTGTTCTATTTATATACTGCACCTGAGAGACTAATGAAAAACACTTTTCACTATACAATGCACCCGTGTAAGTATAATGACAAATAAAGTTGAGTTGAGTTGAGTTCATGACCATATTATAAGAACAATAGTTGAACCAATTATAATAAAAGCAATGTTTTACCCTAATTTTCCCCTGACATCCATGAGGATACATTTGAAATTTCCTGCAGAGTCCAAGAGTTTCTTGGTCTTGCTCCACACACCAGATACAAAAGTCCTTTGCGAATGGGCTTCACTGTTTTCTGCCACAGTCAGTTTGCCAAATATTTATGGTCAAGTAGCGCAGAATGCAGACGGCACCTGTTACATTTTTACAGTTGCTTCATTTTGTATGAGCCATCTCTCATGCCAGACTGAAGCGAAAGACATAAACATAAGATTTCTTGCTTTCCGTATTTCCACAGTGTCTGCTTCTTCTTGGGTGAGGTGCTTACAGATTTGAGTGTAACAGTAGTGTAAGATGGCACTGCAGTCCTAGCCTGTACAGAATGTGCAAAACTTTGGATGAGATCCTTGAACCAAAGGTGATTAGAAGTTGAATAAGCAAGATTGGTTGAATGGCCTCCTGTCATTTATGACCTTTCTTAAATTGTTCTGTTTTAATACCTACCTTGATCAAAGAGAGAGAACCAGTTAGTTTCTCAGGTTATTGTGACCCTTTTTTCAAACAAACTGTCTCCTCCTCTTTCCAATGCATTTAAAGACAGCAGTTTGTTTTCTGAGTTGTTCTGCTGATCGTAATCACACATTCTTTAGCTGAAGCTGGTGGCTGAATTATCTTCAATCCTCTAAACCGCATTTCCAAATTATACAGGGATTTGAATCCAACAGAACCTTGGCGAAGACAAAATCATTTTCTCCATGTGATATATGACTCAGTTTTATAAGCTTTTACTTTCTGATGCCAGAGATGAAAACAATTTGAATTATTGACTACCCCTCGTCCAGAGTGCCAAAGTATTTTCAAGGAGACAAAAATGCTATTGATCCTAACCGGACAGAATTGGAAATGGATTTTCTAGCCCATCTGTTATTTAACTTTTTGTATGAAAGGTAATCTTCCAATTAGTTTGCATCCCACTTTGGGCTATTTTACTAACTTTATACTAATACTAATACCAATACTAATATTTATGCTACTTGGAAAAGTTTCTTTAAAGGCAGTTTTCTTAAGCACAAGCTTATGGATAGCAATGTTTTAAACAGGTTTTGTTTTTCAGTCTGGATGTTTGACCCTGGGAACCCTGCATTGCACATACAATACTGTATATAAAAATATTACATTTTTTTAAAGTGTACTTAATCCAAAGGGGGAAGAATGTGTATGTTTGGGTTTTACAGTTTTTTTTTAACTTCACATAAGAACTCTGCTGCTTGAATTTCTGGAGCATTTCGAGTTGGTCTTGGAAATCATTATGAAACTATGTAACAGAAAGCTAATTTTATAATATACATCAAGAAAACAGAACTTTCAACAGGGCCACCCTTCCATACACCCATCCTTTAACAAACACTTACATTACACACCCCATTCGCAAAACTTGTGCTGACAGCCCAACACCTCCACAAACAACCTTTTGCCACATGGTATTGGAATCAGTATTTGGAATGCTAGTCTAGAAAATAACCCCACTCCCATCCTCATCTGCTTGGAAAGGAGACATAAACAAGCACCTACACAGCCTTGTGCTCAATGGTTTCCAAATGTGTCGATGCTTTCTTTTTTCAATTGCCAGTGGGCTGAATTTGCTAGAGGCACACTTAGCAACTGACATCCTTCTTTTCCTGTGTCATATTGTTTTGCATTGAAGCACCTTATAGCAGATTTACACCTCTTAAAAAATATTTCATGACCCTTTACATAAAGACTGTTGCAATTCCATCATCAAAGTGTATTTTGATTCAGATAGGCAAGTATAGCCATGACCATCACAGTGATGCTTCATTAAAGGATCATTAAAACCTGATGGTGCATTACCATCTTATAGCCTGATCTGGTCACAAAGCTGGGCCTGGTCAGTACTGCTATTGAAAATCAAATTCAGTTTAGCCTTGAAATGTAAGGACTTGTAAATTTCGAAAGTACAAAGCTACATTGAGGACTTTAAGAAAGTTCTTCATTTAAACTGACAAGTATCTGCTTTTGCATTACTTCTGAGGAGTCAAAGCAAGCTTCCTTAGGCTCACTAAATTCAAGGTATTCTTGTAGATCATGGTGAAAGTGGACCAGGCTGCCCCTCAAAGGGCTGCCCCTGGTGTTAGATTATTTCACCTTTGTCAAGCTGCTGCCAGTACTGCAATCCCAAAACACCACACCAACTATGATTTCTCTTGCCACACCCCAGTTGCCCCATTTGTAATCAGCCAGTACAAAAGAGTGGGGATAATAAATAATTACTAAAGACCTGTTTAAAGCCTTTCATTGTACACTGCTCCTTACTTGCATTTTGGATATTTTATGTGTTTTAAACCATGAATTACTTTACCTGCATGTGTTTCTAATATGACTACATCCAGCTACATTATAAGCATGTGATTTAATGAGCTTGCTTTTCTTATTTATGATCAGTCTTGTGGTAACCAAAATGCTTGTGATGCTTAAGCAGTTAGCTTTAAATGTATTCATTGTTTACAGATTCCTGTTAGTTCCCATGTTCAAAAGTACACTTATCTCTTAAAGGGATTAATTGTATTTTTTGTCTGTCTGCTCTGCTATACAATGCATCTGACACCTACAGTATAACTGCATGCAGAGATAATGGCCTGAGAGAGCAGACTCTGCAGAAAGTCGGTTTTGGACAGACGTTTCTGACCTAGATAATGTGAACAGTGTCTGCACATAGTGAGTACAGGACCCAGAGCTTATAGTGCAATGGTCACTCCCAAAGCAAGTTAAATAACTGTTCCTTCACACTTAAAACTAATCTGTGCAGATGAGCAGGAAAACACACTTCTCCATCACCAGAGTCTGGATGTTATAAGATAACTAATTCTTTGGTAGAACCTAAGGCATTTTTCACAGTGCCATCCTTATATATTACATGCCATCATGCCCCGTCAACATTCTAAATGTTTTAGACAGTAGAAATCTCCAATTTAAAGTTTTTGTGTTACATAGTGAAAAGTGAAAAAGAAAACGCTGAAAATTAAAAATGTTTTCACAAACTTGTGAGAATCATGTATAACAGAACCAAAAGTTTTAGAACTGTTCACTCTAGTAAAGGTTGGCCTTGATATAATAATCAAAGTTGTTTGATTATTCTAAAATTATGAGGTGAGTTATATTTCTTTAGCATCTTGAATTGCTCATCAAAAATAGTGAGCAATCATTCAATTTATTTTTAAGTTTCCAGCCAGTCCACAATCTGAAGCAATTTTTCAATCCTTATTTGTTACCATGCTACTTCTCACCGCAGGAACCATATTAAGTTTGTTGAAGAGAAGTTCCTCTTATTGAGAGAGTGGAATATGTACAGTAATTCACAGTGATTTCAGCTTTTCCTTTCTCAACTATCACTATGTAAAATAATAATATTTTAAAATACCTACAATTTATAATCCTTTTTTAATCCTTGCACAAAACAAACAAGCATATTAGGTATTGGTTCTGAAAAACTCAATGAACTGTCCTAATTGACAGTCAGTATAACTCCGTCACTTGGGCTTCCAGGCCATCCTATTATTGCTGCTATTCAATTAGTAAAGAGAAAGAAGTCTTTTTGTAATGAGTTTCAAATCATTCTCTTCTGCATTAGATATGATTGTATGGTAATTAGATTCCTTCTCTTGAGGGGTTTTAAAATAAATTGTCTTATTGATTCTAGGGTTAGCATGCCGACAACCCACTGTAACTCAAAGTGTAAACACCACTTCATTTCATTAATGTCAGTTTTTATTAAGTCCAAACCCAGAGGTTAAAAAAAATGAAAAAAGTAGAAATTGATGCACTATGTCCTCTTAATACAATAAAAAAAATTGGCTACAGTATGCTTACACTGTTTTTATGTTAGTAAACCTCGACTATTTTTTTTATTTGGCAGTTTTGCAGAGAAATTCTCTGAAGCTGCTTTCAATTTTATTGAATCTTAAATCTTAAAAGTTTATTTTTTTAGCTTGTCATATTTTTTGCAGTCATTTTAGTTCAGATCTTTTTTATCTTTCTTCAGGACTAACAAAAAATGGATCAGACTTAGTAGCAAACAGTTGCTGTCTGCATTGCAGAAACAGAAAGGAGACTCAGAGACCACTTCAGAGAAACTGTTAGGGCTGTGAAGATTAAAGATCTCTCCAAGCCCATTGTTTCTCATTTCACCTCTGACGGCCATGACCACTCTAATCTCTCCGTCTGTGTTTCTCAAAGACGGTTTTCCGAACTCATACATCAGAAAGACTACAGAAACCAAAATTATTCTGCAGCTAGCATCACACCTTCCCCCTTCTCTTAACAACAGACTATTTTTCTTCTAAATTCTTTCTATTCATTGTAGGTTTCATTTCACACCTCTCTACACCTATCCTGACTTCACACTTCCTGATTGACCTCTTTTTCTGTCCCCTGCTCCTGCCCCTCGCTCCTCCTCTCTCCCAGTTTTTGTTCTCTTGCTACCTTACCTTTGCTTGCTGCCCTGTCTTTCTCACACCTGAAGAAGGCTCCGCGGCTGAAACGTTGTGTTTTCTTTATTCTCTTTTCAGCATGGAATAAAACTATTACTTTTTCAGTTGGTGTCTGTTGCTACCTTGCTCCTTTTTTGATCAAAGTATCCATCTCAGATATATACTGTAGGTTATGCTCCAGAAATCACCCAGAGTGTCTTCCCGGGTTATGCAGGTATATATCCTGTTATGTAAACAGTATAAATTCACTGTCCTGACACAATGTGTCAGAAGGGAGCATACAGGGAGTTTGTGGGGGTAGAAATGATTGCTCATATGAGTATTAAAGCTGCTTTCTGAGAGACAGTTACAAACTGTGTTCCACTACTGCAACAGATGAATGTGAATTACATTCTTTGTGCACTTTTGAGCTTTGATTTAGAAAGGCAAGTTGTCTTCAATATTTGTCATCCATAAACCTATAGGTCTAGAAACTACTTTACAACTGTGTTACGGTCTCTTAACTTTGTGGAGAAATGCTGATATTCATATTTAACACCACTTGAATTAAGAAAAAATGTCACATTTTAATTGTGTCATCTGACTAAAGACTTTGCAAAAATGCAGGATCATTCCTTGACTATTTGCTAATTTGATTGGCCAGTTGATCTCCGATTGCTGTGCTTTAGCTCTCGGCTCGGCATTCAGTCTCTCAATTCAAGAACAGCAGCAAGTTTTTATAGTTGATATTGCTCTGTCAGCCACAGCCATGTGAATCACTGTGATTAACGCCATGGTCCAAACTGCTGCACCATTCCGTGGCTGTTGGAGTATTGAAGGAGATGGAGATGGAGATCCTGTTGTATGTTGGGCTCGCCTGAGTTAATCATTTAATCTTGAATTTTAATCTAGAATTCTAGAATTTTAATCTATAAATGTAATCTAGAATTTTAACTGTGGCTATAAAGCTGAGGTATGAAGGCATGAAGACTTAATGGATGGTTCATCATAGATGTTTAGAGTTTCACACGCAAAATAGAATTGTTGTACATGTATTTTACATATAGTACTGTACATGCCAGATACATACAGTACATTATACTATGTATGTATTATGACCATCGCAAGTTAATTTGTGTTTTTCTCATGGATCATAGTGATTTTTCTGCTTTCTTCTTTCTTTGAAGAGTGATTCTCATAATGACCATAAGCCAGTGTCACCAGTCAAGATACAGCTTTGCCACACCGATGAGTCCTACAGAGGGAAAAACATCAGCCTTTGGCTACTTGACTGAATATATGTGAAAATTAAATATGAATATAACTAAAGACTGAATATGACTGAATATAAAAGATTTTTTAGATGATTAGATAGACATTCTATAATGTTCACAGCAGTTCAATTTGTTAGAATGAATACATTTCTGTACCATTTCAATACACAAAATACCATTACATTTTATGTGCTGTAGTATCCTTATTCATATGTCTTGTCAAAAATAATATGATTAGTAATTTTGGTTATGAACATCCATTCATTCATTTTCTAACCTCTTCACCCAATTCACGTGGACTCCCAGGAGCTAGTGTGGGAGATGGAGCTTACAGTATCTTGGCAATCAATATGTGCAAGCCGAGGTGCACAATGGACAGGACACCAGTCCACGCAGGGCAGACACACACACACACTCACACCAGGACCAGTTTTCCCAGAAGCGAATTAACCTACCAGAATGTCTTTGGACTGTGGGTGTGTAACAGGGCAGCCAAATTTGATTTGGGAAAAGAGGATGAAGCTGGAGGGCAATCATGGGACATTCCAAATGCTGCATTCTCATCAGGAAATTAAGGAATTGACTAAACGAGTAGACACCAATTCCTACAAAAGACAGGCAGAGTAGAAGAGGGTTATCTACGCAGACTCTCACAAGTGTCCCTGACAGTAAAACTTGACATTTCAGGGTGAGATCAACTGTGACACTGTGGAAAGGATTTAAAACATACTGTACAGGTTAGGTTACAGTAGGTCTACGTTTTCTGAGTAATAGTCTTGATTGTAGCAGTGCAAGCTAATTTTTAAGAAGATAGTATTTGGCGGACTGGCCAAATGGGTTCGACCAAGTGAGATTTCCACTGTTACTATTTGTTTAAAGGGAGAACTAGACACGCTTAATTCGAACTAACAACAGGTTGGAAAGGCATCATTACATCAAAGTGGTTCCACTCTTAATCTACCTGTTATGGAGGATCTGTCAGAGTGAGGAAACCAGAGAACCCAGAAGAAACCCATATGAACGTGGGGAGAACATACAAACTCCAAGCTAATAGAACCCTAGGTTGAGAACTGAACCCAGGACCCCAGAGTTGAGAGGCAGTACTGCCAACCACCGCACCACCATGCTGTCCTAGTTAAGTGTTATTTTTTTTTAAGTTCAGTGTTTTTAAAAAAATTGACATGGTACTGTGCAAATCTTGCCAAGAGTACAATGCAACTCTTACTTTTGTTTGAGTACGTTCTGCAGAAGTTGCTCTGTAAAAGAGTGTTTATTATCAGCCTGCAATAAGGTAAGTGTATTATTAATATCCCAACCACCAAAATTCATTTTAATTAATTAATGAGACGCTTGAAATACAAAGACTATGGCTATCCTGTGGGGGATATGGAAATACATTGAGAAACCTAGATCAGAGGAATAATCATTTTGACAGGAGAGACAAAGATAGGAACACTGCATGGAAGTACTAGGGTATGCTCTGGGGAATCTGGTTAGATCCGAGCTAAGTGCTGGAGTCTTTCTGCCATGAAAGAACCAATGGATTTGCATAATCTCTTGTGTGTCAGACTGAAAGGCGTTCTCAGTGCCCTCAGTCTCATACCTCTTAATTTTCATATTCATATTTGGGGACTCTGTCTTTATTACCTTGGGGCCTTTGGAGCCCAGGGCTTAGAATGGCTGAGGTTGGATTTGACATAGAGAAGTTGCTTAGGAGTAGAGTGCTTGTGACCTTGATCAACAGATACTGTATACACACAGTCATGCATTCACACAGGCACACATACCACATACTTATGCACCACAAGATTTAATGGTACATATCCGTAATCTGGGATAGGACCCAGATCTGTTCCTGGAAGGGCTCTGTGCATCCAGAAACTCTTATTTCCTTCCAATTTAAAGAAATGCTTGGCTGTACTGTGTGTAATAGTGTGCCTCCCAGAAGTAATTAAATGAGTCCAGCTTTAGACATCCCTGAAGGGGATATTGTAAGATCTTCCAGCACAAAATGGAAAAATTATTGCTGGCAATGAGACTTGCTGCTCAGGTTCAAGTTCATCTGTTTTCTTACTAGGCTGGGCACCTGATACAGGTATGCACATCTTTATTGAGTTCAGTCTTGATATTCAATCCTTTTTTCCCCAAAGCATGGACTGAATGCAGAGATAAAACAATACTCTCATTTCAGGTCTGTCTGAGCCTTATAATACTTTCCTGATGTGATTTATTCATTACCTCAGAGCTGAGGAAAGGACATGTTTTGATGAGCAGAGCAGCAAAGCTTGCATCCCATGAAAAAGAACAGGCTTTAGAGGAAGGAATGTATTGAAGTGCAAGAATTCTGTTTCTGGTTTTATCTATTGAATCTATTTTATTAGGTGAGTAAAATGTGAAAATGTTAAAATGTACAGTAGTATAGCACAAAAGAGAACAAAATGTGTTTAATAAATGAACATTAAAACATGATAAATATAAAGAAAGGAATGTTTTATTTGTATTATTGTGTTCATGGCTTTGACAATGAAATCCATTGACACCCTTCTTATTTTGGATTTGTCCAAAAGAAGCCGCTAGCTGTTTCTGACATTTTGACTATTTTCTCAGTGGCCCTACACATTGCATTCACCACAGTTGTCTGTGCTTAAAACACACTAATGAAACAATGACCCACACATTTTGGGGACATTTCTTGTAACATTTCTGCAAGAATCTATCACTACATCTTTTAAAACTGGAAATATGTAATCTACTTTAACTGAACAATTTCAAATTAATCCATTAAGTGACATTCTGAATGTTAGAATGCTTCCATTCTGATATAATGTAAGCTTCATTTTCTATTTGACTTCATTCCCCTCTCTGGTGATAAATTATGTATTTTTTGTATTCTGTTTGACTTCAGGCCAGAGTCCTGATTTAACCTCATTTAAAAGGCTGATTTGGTGACCTATTTATTTAATCACAATTGATTTTCAGTTTTCATTGTACATAGTTAGATCTGCTTGGCATTTTTCTGTCCTTAGGCAGTCAGCAGACAAATACAGCTATTGGCTTAAGGAAGCATTGTTGATTTGATTGCATTGTGTCCAGAGAGCAGACCTGCAGGCTATTTAGGATATCCTCCAAAAGATAAGGTTTTGGTGAAAAGGTGAATTATAATTATCTTTTGATTACTGACCACCTACTGTACGTGTATACAGTATGTGATCATCTGTAATTTAAAAAATCACAATTCTGATGGTGATCCAATTAGCACAGGCTGCATAATCTGGAATCAGGAACAGTTTTAGTCTTACAGAAAAGTAGGTCAAGAAATATGAAAAAAATATTTGATCTCACTCCCTTCATCCTATTTAACATCTTCAAATGCTGAAAGAGCAATTCTACAGTTACAAAGGCAATCCGGAGTCCTTGTCCCCAGTGTCACTTACTCGGCCTGAAAAGGAAAGTCAATGAAGCAGAGCCTGAGGCTGATTGTCAACATCTGGAATAACCTCTAGTCTTTCATCACAGTGCGGCTGTGTGAAAGTAGTATCAGTGTTCATTGTTTTCATCATTGTTTAAAGCACCTGACTGCTCATTGCTGTGCATGCCCTTCCCCTTGACAGTCACACGTCTCGTTTAGGTTCACTGCATGCAATAAAAGATCTTAAATAAAATAGAGGAAGGCAGCTTCTTAAATAGCTTTGGTTAGATAAGCCTTGATACACTGCTGTGCCCCGAACTTGCTGTTAAACAGGTTAGCTTAGAAAAAGATCAGTTTGTACCTGTCATGCTTATTAGATAAGAATGGATCTTTACCTTTATATTTATTCCAGTCTTAAGCATTAAATTTCAAGCATTTTGTCCTTTCATTTTTATTTAGTCTAAAGTAAGTCTGGATTCTGCTCTGTCTTGGTGATTAACCTTACTCTGTATGTGCATTGCAAGGCTTTGTGGTGAAAGCCATGGGTTTAACTTACTCAAAGTCATACTGTGTATACAGTACTGTCCGTAGTATGGACCAATAAGATGCATGCAGCTAATGGAAAAGAGCCATTAAAGGGTAACCCCATATTCTTACACTCCCATCAATTGACAGATCAATCAATATTTTTAATATTGTAATGGGCAGTCCCTCCAGTAGTACATGCAAATCAGCAGTGTTTCTTTCTCTATGTGTCTGGACATTTTAGAAACAAAGTAATGCGCTTGCCTTCAGAACTGGCATTTGCCAGTATACTGTATAAATCCCTATGGGAACCTGCTTACCCCTGAGAGTTTTAAAATTATGTAGCAGCTTTTCATGATGAGTAGCAAGTTAAAGAGATTTGTAAGGTCCAAAACCAGATTGTGCACCGTCTGGACTGACAGTCTATCTCAAGCCCTACATATCCAAACAATTCAAGGTAGTGTTTTTTTTGCCCTGTTAATTTCCATTGCACAAAACAAGACAGCTTTGAAAACTGGAGTTTTTTCCATTTTAATATTTGTATTTAATCTGAAAGCAGCAGTCATCTATACAATGGTTTGACAATGTTAAAGAAAAACAAAACATGACTGAAATATTGATGAGTACGCCATGTGTGTATTCACAAGATGCTGCCAATAATAAGTTAAAATAATCAATAAATGCAATCTTTAAAGATGTGCATCTGAGAACCACAGGGACATACGACTGGGGGACTGAGTGTCAGTTCAAATTCAATGCAAAATGAAGAGCAGTTAGGTCATCCTAGCTTAATGTATGCCAGCAGCAATCAGTCAATGTCTGTGTCACGCTGTCCAAGCCTCGAGCATTCTCATGAAGTAATGCCTCTTTGTGGCACTCCAGCTTCACACAACTTCAGTGCAATGGCCACCTGGGTAGAATAATAATAACATTGCAAAGCAATAAAAAATAAAAATAAAAAAACAACAGGACATAGCTGGAGGCTAAAATTATACAGAACAAGGATGTTTAATGGGGTTTTGATCTTTATTTAGAACCAACAGCGTTCTAATTTATCAATGTTCTCTGTTCTGAGGTGAGTATAATTTATGCCAAATGTTCCTGAAATTGTAAAACACACTGCTAATGGCACTTACACACTGGGAAACAACTCTTCCAAATAATTATAGGGTTTAGTGGTATTCTGGTCACAGATTCTTTTTCCACAAGAATTATAGAAATTGTGTTGCATTTACTGTTCTGTGTGAACAACGGTCTGAACGCTCAGTACGTGTTGAATAATAATAATAATAATAATAATAATAATAATAATAATAATTGCTTACACTTATATAGCGCTTTTCTGGACACTCCATTCAAAGCGCTCTATAGGTAATTGGAACTCCTCTCCACCACCGCCAATGTGCAGCACCCACCTGGATGATGCAACGGCAGCCATAGTGCGCCAGAACGCTCACCACACATCAGTACATGAAGACTGATTAGCAGTTCAGCTATAATGGGGATCAATCACTTAGTTTTTCTGAATTTTTCAAACTTTGGCCTATATATTTTAGAATGTTACTAAATAAATGATGCTGAAGAGCCTGAAGGGAGATCAGAAGCTTGTTTGTCTTTGGGTTTGTATAGTGTCAAAAATGCTCTGTAGTAAAGTATAAAGTATAAAGGAGACTTCATGGTTCACAAAACACGAATAGAATTGACCATTATTGTAATTCAAAAGAAGAAAACAAGCTTATTGTTTTCAATCTTCTCACAAGCAAAGAGAACTGTGTATTTGATAGGTGGAGGAGGGAAGAACTATAGCTTTTTTAAGAGCACTTTTATGCATTTTTTGTCCACTGCTAACTACTGGCCTCATTTATTTGTCCTCCATTGCATAACTTTGTCCCTGGCATACCATTGAAACGGTCAACACAAATTACATTTGAGTTAAGACTACCTGTGTATAATGCCGCAGCCTGTTTTTATATAAGCCATAAAGAAGACTGCAAAGACTTCTTAACAAGTCATACATTATTTATAGAGCTGTGGGTGCTGCCCTACATTTTGGTTTTTCATAATGCTTTTGAATGTTTTAGCAGCCACAAATAGTTACAGACTGCTTTCATCTCCCCCTTTTAATTAAACATTCGTCAATTATCAGCTAAAAAATTAGCTATTCTGAATGTTTTAGCATTTTGTGCTATTCTTGTTTTATTCTGGCAATGAGAGACATCTAATAAGTTTTTGTAGATATAGTGAAAATGAGCAGTAAGACAGTAAAACACCAGGGCTATCCATAATTTCAGACACAAATGGCAACGCCTGAAATAACATCTTACAAGAAGAAACCGATTTCCTATATGTTTGTCAAACCATTTTTTTTACTCAGCAGCTCTGCTAACAAGAATTTCTGTATTTTATGTGCCCATATTTTACATATAGTATAAAGAATACTTCAGCTTGGTCTTTTTTGTGCATGAACAAAAGAAACCAGGAACACAGATACAATTACAATGTAAGTGTTTAAATCATTCTATGAACAGGGAAAGAGTATTTTAAAGCACATGGAGCCTGATGTGAGCAAGCTGATGTGAACACTTACATCTCACAATTGTAGCTTCTTTCTTTAGATTTGCTTTGGAGGACAGTGAGATGGAGATTGTGTTGCGAAACGGAAGAGCTGCTGTCCGCAGTTAAAAAGTAATCCCATAAAATGGTCAAGATGGCTGTTTAATGCAGCACAGAGGACAGTGTGGGCACAGAAAGCCGCTCCTTGTTTTAATTGGAGAGGCATGTTTACTGAGGCTAAAGCTGGCGTCTTGTCTTCTCCGCCCATGCAATCCTCCTCCCTATTGGCTGGAGGATAACAGCAGAGAAACGGCAGGGACTGTTGAGTGCCAGGTGGCTGCATTTTGGGAAGTCCCGCAGTTGACCTCTTTATCAAGCTGTATTTGCCATCTCCCTCTTGACCTGCTCTTTCTGGTCCTTTTCTTCACAGACCCTGATGAGGAAATCAGTGCAGAGAGTGATGAGGGGTGTTTTTTCACTATGAAACATTCTTACTCTTATGGTTGGTATCTACTGTAGGAAGGTTTTTAATCTCCTGGACTAAAGGGCAGAGACATAGTTGCCATTGTGCTCCATGGGAATTCAATAATTCGGTTCATTAATTGCTCAAGCTTATGTTTTATCCTTTTTTGTTTTAGCAGACTATAGTGTTAGAGTTCAGCCAAAGGCTGCTCTGCAAGTATGCAGCAGACCCAGAAACGACCTTTGACAGATGCGGGAAGCCAGCTGGCGAGGGGAGAAAGGTCTGTGATGCCAGGATGGGCGAGAGTTCTCTCCTAGCTGCTGCAGCCCCACTGAGTGCTGAGCTTGACGGGCTGGCCAAGACTGACACTGAACATACTGAAACACTTCAGCAATGCCACACATATTTTCATGCTTAATTTTCTATTGTGCAACACGAAACCTACTTGAGTAGAATATTGTGAGATGAAGTGACATGTGACCTGCCGAAAATATAAGAGTTCATGATTCCTTTTGGTACTTTTTGTTACCGGCTGAGAATGAAATGGCAAAAAGTGAGACAACACATTTTATGGCAGGGATGATAGGAAATGTGTGTCTGTGAGGCTATGCAAGCACACAGACTAGACACACAGATTTGCCAGTTTTCATCATGCTGGGATGCCGCAACAATTCAGGAGAATAGGGAAGAGATGAGCTCCGGCAATGTTGCAGACAGGCATGTGTCAAGGTGAGGCTGCTTTGGCATTTTTGGTCCATCTGTTTACCCTGACTAGACAACAGCAGCACAACTGACTGGCTGAAAACATCTGTCATCAACTCCAATACAGAGCTCCTACAACGGTAAAGTCACAATTCAACTGTCGTTGGCAGTTATCAATGGCAATTTTTGCAAAATCTTAAATGCAAAGTCAAATACTCTTTATACATCATCATAGACTTCTCATGGATACTGGAAGAAGGTGTTTTCTGAAGAAATCAAATTCTTTCTCTCATTTGACACCGTTACAGCAAAAAATAAACCATTAATGGTTCCCTCTGGTCTGTGTAATAAGTGATATTCTGATGGCTGTGGTACTGCTGTGTAGGTGGCCATAAATACTAAATTTTGGAGTCAGCATTGATTATTATGAACCTCACTACGAACATTATACAACCAACATTTTACGACCTACACCCCACAAATCTTTAGAGAAATAAAGCACATCTGTGCATAGATAAAAGAAAAGGAATTAAAAGATTTTCAGAGTTGTATAAGATTTTCTGTTCCAATCTTGGATTCAAATTCTGAATACAGTTTAAGAATTGATTTGAAATTAAGATGCCACTTGCCAGATTAATTAGTTTGAAGATATACTTTTGCACTATTGTTTTGCATGCAATTGCTTTAACTACTGACATTCCTTTTGAAACACTCTAAAGACTCAGCATCCACATTGTGTCTTAGGTGTTTCATCCTTCTGCATTACTGTAGTAAATCATTTGTAAGAGTAAAAGTAATATTTTTACATATTAAATACAATGTTGCTTGTGCAGAAACTGACCTGCCTTGCAGAAAGAAATCTTTCACATACTGTACAGTGCTTGGGGGAGCAGGAGTTTGGAGGCAGAAGAGTCCTGCCGTGTTCTGCTGCTTGTTAGATTAATACTACCTCACAGCAGGGGAGCAGAACTACCCAGTGAGAGAACAGTCTGCAGTTGGAGGCAATAAAATAAGTCAGATTTGATTTCAGAGAGAACAGAGTGAAGTGGAGAGAGGAAGGGAAAGAATCTCCTTCTCAGCCATCAGAGAGTTGCTTTCCTTGCGGTGTGAATATGTTAAAGGTTGTGAGGAATGAGCGACCGCTGGGGTCGTTTATCTCCTCCAGATGGGGTCACGGGTTAAAGAGTATTTATTGACAGGAAAGACGGTGAGGAAAAATAAAAAAAATGAAGATTTAGTTTAATGAAATTAGAGTTGAGGCCTTCACTGAAGCAAGTGTGCACTATTAATTAGCAGTGTCAGGCAAAGAGCAGGCGGGATGATGGGAGACTGACCTTCTGTTTCGGTGCTGCGCCACATTCATCCCATATCAAACTGATATATTGTTACTGTATATATTGTACAAATATTGCAGAGACCTAATTTTTCCATCTGAAATATTGTCAGGATTAACGTAAAACTCTGTGTTTGTAGAAAATCTGATTCCTGCAGTGTTTTTCTCAAGGATTGGTTATTGTAATGCATTCAGTACTCTCTAAAACTGCCCTTAACACCTTACAATCTCTTTGAAATCTGACAGCTAGAATCCCCACTAGGTCACCTGCAAATCACATCACTCCTGTCTTGGGGTCTTTGCTATGGCTTTCTTCTAGGTTTCAAGTTGAGTTTAAAATTCTTCTGTCTACATTCTACTCTAAACAATGTTTGACTGCTCAGTACTTAGCCAGTACTTGGTTGCTGCCCTCCATGCAATCTTCTCTCAGCTGCTTCCGTACCTAAGTACTGGAACACCATCCCAAAGGAAAGAAGGGATTTCAGACTGTAAGCTATGTCAACTCTAAAATCTTTTCATTAAGAAAGGCTTTTTTGTTATTGTCTTACTTTCTGTATTCTATTATATTCTGATTCTGGCTGGAATGCTTACTATCACAGGTGTATTCTATCCCTATTTACAACTACAAGGTTTTAGGTGGGGACTTCTTGTAGTCTTGAAATAGTACTGTTCACAATGACATTGATTCACATGAAATAGAAATTCTTTTTGCTGTTAACCCATGTTTTTGTTTTGTTTTGGGAAATATATTATTGTGAGAGGTAAACACCTATAAGTACTGTAGTAAGAAGGAAATAACTGTCAATCAGACGAGAGTTGTGTAATTAATAAGTAACGGTTTAAACAGGGGGGTGATTATTTCTACATGTTAACTTCCTATTAAAGTTCTTAGTTTAAAAAATTGATTTATAATATTGAAATCTGAAATGAAGAGACCTTTCTCTCCTGCTGTCCTAATCAAAGAAATGTGCATTGCTGTTCCTTGACAGCCTCAAAGCTTATAAAAGCCACAAAAGAGACTAAGAGCTCCTCCTTGTGAGATTCTGAGATAATGCATCTCTCAATAGGTTTTACAGTCATGCAAATAATTCGTTGCAGCACAATGAGTCAATATCATTCACATTCTCAATAAATTATTTTGTTAATCAGAATATTTTACCCAAGAATTAAACAACATAATTGAATTTACAAATGCAGGTGAATATGATAGGCTCATGCACTGTGTTACGATAAAAATATTCTCCTAATGAGCAGCTGTTGTTTTTGTAAAATATTCTGGTAGATTTTTATACAATAGAACCCTGTAACCCTTATCCTGAAGAGCAACAGGGCATTTTTATTTATATTCTAACCATGGTACTCTATTAATTAACAAATAGAGAACCTAACCTTGGCTTAATTAGTCAAAATTAATTAATCACTAATTCAAGGAAGGCCTTAAACTTAAAGGATAGGGGATATCTAAGATATAATTGATATTATTTAAATGATAGATACTTTTTTAGTAACTTCAGATTTATTATGATGAGAGATATTCTGTCTCCGTTTACGATGCAGAAAGACACGTGCCACACAAACACACTCACATGTGCTCACTTCTACATGCACGCTCATAATTACCCACGAAAGCAGTTCATGTGGTATTTAGGAACACGATGGGAAAATTGAAAGGGTAAAATGTGCACTTCATAAAGTCATGGCCTTTTAGAACCCCCGATCAATAAATAATTTTCAGGCTATGCTGGTGAATTAAAAGAGCATATTGTGTGTGAGTGTTTGAAATGCAAACCATTCTGCTCCCTCCTGATAACTTGCCCTAGAGTCCCTCTAACTAAATAGCTTTCTGGTAAAATCCTGATCTTCCCCATAATATGCCATCATCATGCGTGGAAGAATGTTCCCAAGTTCTAGCAAGCAGTGCCGTGAGGACCTGGGGAGAGCCAAATAAAAGCCTGAGAAATTGGTTTCTGTCTTCCTAATAGAAGAGGGATCAAATCTGAATGACTCAAGCCTCCTCATAAAGTGGTGGGGGTATTGAAGCAGATACTGTATCCTGCACTGATGCATACAATAAAAACGAAAATGACAGCATTTGAATGGAGTGTTTTATTTACCATAGGTGAACAGGTATATTCACGCTAAGATAATTAACAGCAGGAGCATGTAGCTCTCTAAATAAAATGCAGCCCAGCTTTTTTTTTCGCTCTTCTCTTTAAGGATCGGAGAAACGTGCCTTTGGGTATTGCCTCAAAGTGCTTCATGCCTATATATGCCTTAAAAAAAGTGGATGTTTATGTAATAATTGACAGGTCTTTTACTTTGAATGTACAAGGAATTGGAGTAAATATACCACCAGAGCAGCCCCACCTTCCTTCACTTGATTTAATTTTTTTACAGAATAAAATCCTTTGCTGAAAGGAATTGTGTCAGCATTCAGCAATGTTAACTGAATTGCACCAAATTAAATTTAGTTGCTATGCACCTGATGCCTGTTATGTACAATGTACAAGGCCTTGCATTCGCCTGCAGAATAACACATCTTCCTTCTAGAATGTTCTAGTTTGACATCCAAGTTTGAAGCTCATTATCACCCTTTGTTGTTTCCCTTTTTTATATTTTCTCTAGCAAATTGATGGCTGCTCATTTAGAGTGGCTCTGGGAGTCTATTCAGTCACTGCTTTCTTTCTGAGCAGTAGTATTAATGTCACTCAAGTGAAAAAAAAGTAGAACACACAAGTTGGGTGACAACAAAGGGAACTAGCAGGCAAATTAAAATTCTTTTCCGTCTCTTGTCTGTTTGCACATTCATAACCTATTCTCTCTTCTGTAGAAATCAGAAAGGATGGGATTTGCAATTAAATGTGCAGTATGTTTTTGAATACCAATGTGCGTCCATTACACGTGTACTCTTACAATGCTGTTCAATGGATCTTGAGGTCTAAGTTGTACCTGCATCAAAACCAGCATTTACTTTTACAACGCATCAGTTAAAGTCTGAGAGATGTGAGACTTTATGATAATGTATTTAGTATTTATTTGATGCTATTAACATATTCGGTGACTTGCAGTTTGTTATTGAGTCCCTCATACATATTTTCAGCTAGAATAAAAGCATTAAGTATTTTAATATACTGCACACTATACTGTATACTGAATATAAAAAGCAACACATTTTAGTTAGAACCAACAGCATTTGTTTCATTTTTAATGTCTCATAGTATACATAAGTCAATGTCCAAGCATACACATTTATTGTCTTCACCACACTGTTAGCAGATTGATTTAGGCTTTCAATTGCAAATTACAAGGAAGTGCATACAAATATCACTATTAATACACCAGTATGGGACCAACTGTGAGTAATCAATTTCCCTTAATTAGAAATAGCTGTATGTATAATTCATTGAAACACGATAAAATGGTGATTGAAGCACAATTTAAAATGGTGCCAAGATGACCATTGCTTTCTGACTTTCTTTCCTGTAGGGTTTGCACATGTTTATAACATAATGCAAATAAATAGCATAGCCTTGAAAATTTCCCTTACAGAGATCATCCTCTGTTACAATACTACTTCTGTAACACATTGCTGTGTAAGAGAATAGAATGATTTACCCTTGGATTTACAGTTTGGAATGTACAGTACATCAACACCTATTTTACCTATATTAGTAAATAAAACTTTACCAACAATTTCAATGCACTCCGTTTCAGTTTTTTGGGCTGTTTCCATGAGTACCATGCACACTGTGGTTCAGCCACAGTTCAATGGCATGCAAATAAATTAAATAACCATAAGGAATCATAAGACATTTTCAATGTCTGTATCTTCTGTTTCCATGCAACTCTGCAGATTTATTCTAGTCCCAAGCAGAGGTTATTTCCATGCTGAAACCTAAAAAAAAAGAAGAAACACAGTTTTTCAAATGTGGGACCTCTTATATTACAGTATGTGGGTGAATGAGGGAGAAATCAGGAATATGTGGATAAGGAAAACAAAAGAAAGTGAATGTGAGAATGGGTAATGTGACATAAGAAAGGGGCCAAAGAGACAAATTATAGGGGTTGTGTGGAAGCCAAAATCTGTGAATGAATGAAGAAACAATTTTGCTTTACTAACAAATAAGTTGATAATTGAGGACATGGGGAAGGTGTGAACCTTGTTAAAGGATACATTTAGCTTCTGATGTCTTTCTGGAATAGGAGTCTTTTGATCCATGTGCAAGGACATGGCTGGGGCAGGTAAAATGAGGAACTATCATCTTGGAAAGATGTTTGATCCTCTCTGACTTGACATGGATGACTCTGAAATGGCTGGTCAGTATTTTTCCCATTTCACCAATGTAAACGGCAGGGCACTTTCTGTGAGAGCTGCAATAAATGAGATGACTGGACAGACCTTAATGCAAGAGCTATTCGATATACTGTACATAAAACAGCACGTTAGAATTATACTGTATCTGTCACAGATGTCAGAAAGGACGAACCGTGGAATGACAGGAGAGCGTAAAAGACCCTATGAGTAGTGGCGAGACAGGGGTTAGCCCGGGCTCAGCTGTTCAGGGAATGCCATATAGAAACCTATGCCCTCAGGTAGCGGACGTGGGGCGACCTGGTGCTAGGCGGGTCTCAGGACATCCGAACGTCAGTGCTGAGCCAACCAAGGCAGACTGAAAGACCCGGAAATATATAGTCCCAGAGAGAGAGAAACACCAGAAGGACAGCAAAAATCTGGAAATGAGAGACAGGACAGAGAAGGAGCGCCCTCTGGCTGCAGAGGGCGTGACAGTATCAGTGTATTTGCAATTCATATTTGAATACAATCATTTTTAATCCCCAGCTTTCAACTCACAAGTATTTAAAACAAAACACTAAAGGGTAAAGATACTGGAGAATTGATTCTTTTAGAAGAAATGGGTCTTCGAAATAGTGTTCCAGTAAATGTCTAGAATCTTTAAAACAAGTCATTCCTGTTTACACTGCTGTCTTTAAGACAGGAGCACTGCAAAGGGAGCTGGTGATTGTGAATCCAGTCATATAGCCATAAACTTAGCCCTGTACACTGTATTACACAGTGGCTCCTTTTGAGAGCTAGGGTCTCTGGTGGTAAAACTCTGGCAGTAATTGGGCACTTCCACTACATTACTGATATACTCAGCACTGGCTTTTGCTAAGTGTTTACCTGAGTTAGAACGATAATATCCAACTATTGATCTTATTGTTTTTGATTTGTTAAAAATTAACACCTTAACACATTGTTTAAAAAGCACATGCTCTGAAAGGATTTATAAACACAAGCAATATGGAATAGAAAGTTCTAGTTGTACCAGGCTAAAATAGTGTTATTCTTCTCTTGTCTCTGTGAAAAACATATAGCTGATGCTTTCTTAAGGGTTATATACAGATTCAAAATTCCAGGGCTGGATTTTCAGCATGTGTCATGATTCAGACCCACAGCTTTGCTCCCCTGGAGGACTTTGGGCACTACACTGTTAATCAGGCAGATCAGTGTTAGAGCGGTATTCCTAATCTCTGTGTTTTCTCCCTGTGATTCTCTTTTGACAGGCTGCTTGGGGCAGAGTGATGTTGCAGAACTATTGCCGCTTCCAGATCAGGCTTCCACAGTGGTGATGAGACTCACTGAGGCTTTGGAGAGACAGGGTAGGGAATAACTTTCTCTCCCAAGCTTTATTTACCGCAAGAAGTAATAATAATAATAATAATAATAATAATAATAATAATAATAAAGATTCTTACACTTATATAGCGCTTTTCTGGACACTCCACTCAAAGAGCTTTGCAGGTAATGGGGACTCCCTTCCACCACCACCAACGTGCAGCATCCACCTGGATGATGCGATGGCAGCCATAGTGCTCCAAAACACTCCCCACACATCAGCTATCAGTGGAGAGGAGAGCAGAGTAATGAAGCCAATTCATAGATGGGGATTATTAGGAGGCCATGATTGATAAGGGCCAATGGGAAAGTTGGCCAGGATGCCAGGGTTACACCCCTACTCTTTTCGAGAAATGCCCTGGGAATTTTAATGACCACAGAGAGTCAGGACCTCGGTTTTATGTCTCATCCGAAGGACGGTGCCTGTTAACAGCATAGTGTCCCCGTCACTATACTGGGGCATTTGGACCCACATGGACCGCAGGGTGAGCGCCCCCTGCTGGCCCCACTAACACCTCTTCCAGCAGCAACCTTAGTTTTTCCCAGGAGGTTTCCCATCCAGGTACTGACCAGGCTCACACCTGTTAGCTTCAGTGGGTTGCCAGTGACACATTAAAATCCATTTACATAGTCAGACAGACCAAACCCTACACTAAGATCAGTTTATTTCAGCTGTGACCTGATTCCAATTGTGTTATCATTAAATAATCAAGACATTCCACAGAATTGCTACATTACCTGCCTCATACTAACTGTGCAACTGATTTTTTACAACCACAATTGACAATATCCAGCACATTCTCTTCGTCATGCTTGCCATTACTACACCTCCTCCCTGCATGCCTGTATTTACTGGTTCTCCTTTTTCTTGTCTTTTTCTACTTGACACTGCATTGCCTTAGTAAATTGGTTGTGCGTATGAAACCCACCACCTGTCTACTAGATCCTATTCCTTCTGTTTTACTTCAATCCTGTTTTCCAGCCCTCTGCCCTAATATAATTAAGTCCTTGAGCAATGAGTCGTATCAATGGCCTTTAAAGCAGCTTCAGTTGCACCTCTGTCTAAAAAACCCAAACGTGACTCTGGAAAACCTTAGCAATTTTCTTCCAATATATAACTTTTTTTAGAACAGGCTATTGGAATGCAATTTAACTATCACCTCATTGCAAATAACCTCTTTAAACCTTAATCTGGTAGCGGACAATTACACAGCACAGAAACTACCCTTGTTAAAGTTAGTAACAATCTTCTTATGACAGCTGATTCTGGTTCTATACCTATCCTAATTCTCCTAGACCTAAGTTTTGCTTTTGACACTTAAACATGACATATTACTGTCCTTTCTAAGAGACTGCGTCACTTAAACTACAAAACTGCAACAATACTGAGGTCTTGCTTCTCGGCTCATCCCAGCACCTACGTAAAGCCAGTGCAGTAATCCTATCTGTGAATGGCACCGTGCTTGAATTTCAATCATAATTGAAGAATTTATGGGTGATATTTGATCCTGGGTTGACTTTTGACCCACATGTGTGGAATATTTGAAAAACATCATTTTTCCATCTCAGAAATATCGCCAGACTAGGTTGTATGTTTTCTTGACTGTAGTAGAAAAGCTGTTAACATATTTGTCTTTTCTTGAAATGGTGACTGCAATGCCCTTCTCATTGGGGTATCTAAATCCATACTGAATAAACTCCAATATGTTCAGAATTCAGCAGACAATATCCTGACCAGGATGCGTGCAAGTGATCACATTACCTTGTCTTCAAGTCCTTGCTTCCTTTCAGGATTTGAGTTGATTTCAAAATCCTCATGCTCACCTATAAGGCTCTACACTTGGTTTGGCATCTGTGTACCTGTCTGACTTATTATCTGTCTATTCCCCACTTCACAACCTTTGTTCATTTGACTCTGGTCATCTATGCAGTATGTCCCCCAAGCTAGTTTACATTCTATGGGTGACAGGATAGAATTCCAAAGCTCTGGAATTCTATCCTAAGGATAGACTCTAGGTTTTGAGTCTATCCTCAAATAGACTAACCCCTAACCCCAAAAACGATTTTGAGACTCTAGACTCAAGACCTTTCTTTTCAGAAATCTGTTAAGAATAATAATGAGGAAAGATTTAAAACCAAACCATTTTCCTGCCAATCTTTGAATCTGATGAGTTTCTGCAGCGTCCATATTGCAAAGCTGTGTAATGAATAAGCAGCTGAAGGAAGTGGATGGAGCTGCAGATATCCAGGAAATGTTATTGATTGTTTTTTGTTTTTTATTTTTAGGGTGGGAAAGCGAGCCCCTCTACAGAGCCCCTCTCAGCCCTCCTAGACACCCGGAGCTCAAACAGGCACTGGAGACAGGTTAGTTTCAATCACAAATACTGGAATACTGGAAACCAATATCCTGATATTTCTCATTGAGTAGACAAGGCCTAAATCACAACTTCAATCCACCTGCCAGTTGAAAATCCCAAACGAAATAATTGATGATGACTGTTTGTTTAACAAAGGTAATGTTATTTTTTGCAGTGAAAACCTTTTGGCTGGTATTTGCATTTGCAGGTGTGGGAAAAAACAGATTATTTTTATGTATGTTAAAATGGCAAAAACTAATGACTGTTGTATTGTTTGATACATGTTTTAATTTAAATTTTAGCAAAGATTATTAATTACTGGGAATAACATCTCATAGTTTAGGAATCTTAAATTTCTGAAGCCTGTAAGTAAGGCTAAGGAAACACATCTGCAGTTTTCTCTGACTTATAAGATTAAACATTCCCAAAACACATTGTCTAACTTATTTCAGTAATATTGTATGAATATTTAATGTCAATATAGACATATTTGTATGTATCCAAGTATACAGTATATATTGTCTGTTGCAATAAAGTGTAATTCTTTAGGTAAACGTGCAGAATGATATGAAAAAGATGAAAGTGTAAAAGATGATTGGCACAAGTCATTCTCTCAGAGCACAGGTCAAGCATTATAGTCCTTACATCGCCAGTTTAGGTCTGGATCTTTTCATTAGCTACAGCAAGTGTGATCCTCAAGGTGTATCGTAAAATTCCATGAGCACCCAGTGGCTGGCTCAGCTTACTGTGTAACTCCTGTAACTGAGCAGTAACAGTAACTGTGCACCAGCAGACTTGCAGTGACATCAGCAAGAGGTGCCCTGCTCCTCCAGTCAGTGCTACCTCTCCTGTCAGGGGCTGTGGACCTTCAGAGTGTGTCAAATGATGAAAGGCAAGCATGCATATCTGAGGAGCTTGTCTCCATGTCTAGTTCTCTCACCAAGGAGTAGAGGGGTTGCCGTGGTAAAGTCGGGTCATGTATAATTTGGTTGGTATAAGAAATAAACTTCAAGTTTTCAGGGTGCAATTTGTAATGTTATTTTGTATGATCTCTGTTAAGTTTAATTTTAATGATGCACAGGATAAACTCTCCCGAACTGCTTTTAGCTTCATAAGACGGGTTTGCTGTAGGTTACATCTTATAAAAGCTGGGAAACCAATTTAACATCTTCAGGTGACATGCTTGTAAACACCACCAGGGAGTGCTCTGGTTCAGCAGTTTGCAAACTTAGTTGTGAGATTTATAGATTTGTAACAGGAATTATTGTTTACACCACTGTCTCTGCAAATCATAGCGTTTTTACACATTTAAATTTCAGTTCAGAAAAGACATTGAATTGATGGATATGTTCATATTTTTTCCATATTTGTTTAACTGCAGCATGATGGAATTACACAAACGCACTGGTTTAGGTTTGGCTGACCGTGAGGGGAGGTGGTATTTGCAGTGGTATTCTGAGGGCTATGAGTCATCATCAGACAGTAGTCTACAAGACAGATCCATTCTTTCTAGAATGTACACATTTATCAGTGCTTTACCCAGTGGTTTACATACATAGATCTATAACAGGAATTTCAATCAATATCCGAGGCCACTGAGGCAGATTGAATGTGATACAAATGTGCACTTGTTATTCAGCAAACACACTTCACCCTCATCCAGCAGTGTCCAAGAAAGTACAGCAAGCAGAGATAATAAGACACTGGCAATGTAATGAAGTCAATTCATAAGCAAAATCACCACAGACCAAGTGCAACAGCATTAGGGGGTTGTGGGATGCCCTCTGCTCTCTGCTCAGCTCTTGCATTTACCCTTCCACCCATCCTTGGTTACAATAAGGAAGATTGAAATTGTGCCACCTCCCCCTATCCCCCAGCTCTATCACAATCCATATTTGCGCAGGAACTTTTCAAGTGGCTTGATGGCAGTAATTGAACTGTTCCATTCCATCAGAATCTGATAAGATAGCTATGGCCCAGAACTGAAGCTCTTAAACAAGTAAATGACAGTCCCATTAGGAGAGGCAGTGGAGCACATCATCAAAAAGCTATGAATACGTCTCAGGTTATCACAAGTCCTGATTGAGCAATGACATACATGTACAAACAGTCACATAAATAGACTGTGTAGGAAAACACATAATTCAATATCCTTGTGTTACAAATGTACGTTTATATCTGTGGGAAAGCAGAAACTCTCTCTCTCACCTTGCATCGTTTCTTTGCTATGTTTTATGTTAGTATACTGTACCTAAGAACAACCCTACACAGAAAAGTGTATTTGTGAATCCTTATATGTACCTTGTACAATACATAAATCATAGCACAAGACTATTTGACTGGCAGAAAAATGAGAGATTGAAGGATAATTTTAAAATCCTCCAACTTAATCCTGTGGTTCTGGTGATTTTCCCACATTCTGTGATTGTTCATATTATATACAGTAAGTCTTTGTTTCTTCACATTTAAAATATTCAGAAAGCAAACAGACAAGTTTATCTCTTGTCCCTCAGTTGCTCAGCCTAGAAACAATGTGCAAATTAATATTATCACAAAAAAAGAAACAATCCTGCACATTACAGAGGTGACATAAGGACCAATGGGAGTCCATGAAAAGTCTATGAAAATGTAATATAAATAATTGATCTCCTCTCAGCCACCTATAAGTCACAGCAGTATTACTTAGGTGTAGTCTGATCACATCAGATCTCAGATTGTATGCACAACTGGGCCTAGACGGTGTTAGAATAGAAGACTTTCAAGAAAAATCCAGTTGATGCAGTCAGTAGTGGTGATTGGCCAATAGGTGGCACTCTTCTCTTTTGACCATGGTTTCACAACCAATGCCCCAGTATGATATCCAAGTACACTGTACTGTAGGAGGCGCTGTCATTAAACCGAGGTCCTGATCATTAAAGATCCCATGGCACTATTTGTGAGAGAATGGGTGTTAAACACAGTGCCTTGCTTCTGCTCAGGGTTTGTATAATCGGCCCTTCTTAAAATGTATTGAATTGACAAAACAATTTCTCACTTCTCCACCTGAGAGATGGACCTGCTTGCATAATGGTTACTTTGCTTCACCCAGTGGTGGATAAAGTGTGTCCCCCTACTATATATACAGTAAAATACTTTAAAATCAATTTGTATAAAAAATACTTTAAAATGCAAGGAATAATTATTACAGTATGTGTGCAGTGGAGTTTTATATAGCTCTTGAGACATTATGATGACAGTAAATCAATACTATGTTAAGCTACAAGGGCTATAAAATTTATATTACGTTATAACAAGGAAACACATTTCAGAATACCATAACCAAAAAATAACATTAAATGTTTTGCCCTTTGTAGGTCTGTACAGCATCATACAGTTCTGTGTTATCTTACTTTTAGCTGTGCACAAGTTATCTCTTCAGATGTCTTTCAAAGACATTTGAAAAATAAAAGAAATGTGACTGTATAATGATTACGTGAACAATAACACCTGAGGGAACAACAGAGAATTGCAGCCTCTTGGAGGTTTGATGAGGACCTGGACTGGCTGACTTCCTGCCTGCGTCCTTCTGGAAGCAGGACAAAATGCCTCACCTCTGATGCTCTCCACACAGCATCATGCTGTCATCTTTGGGGTTATTTATTTTCTATGGTCTGTTGTTATATTTTTCCTTCCTTCTTGACAATAGTGCTGCATTCAGCAAAAAAAAAAAGCATGCTGCTCACTTCGACTCTAAATGATCTGTGCTGATTGGCTACAGGTGATGTCATCACATACTGTATGCAATAGTCAATAACCTATTAGAGCTATAGATTTTACAGTCAGCTGGGGAAAATGCACTTTTGCTGCCAAAGCTAATTTTTATTACAGTAATTCACTGAGCAGTGCAATTAATAGACAGAAACATTTGTCTTGAAGTTAATGTAATTTCAGATTCCAATGTGACAGACTGTAAAAGTGCATCAGGAATGTGTAGTGTCTCTCCTTTGTTTTGCTCCAACTCCTTTTTTGTTAGTGTTATGTATTTCTGTCAGTATGAAAATTATCCTTCTCTGACTCACAATGCATTCATGATTTTCCTCCCTTTTCATGCCCATTTTAAATTGGCTTATGAAGAATAATTCTGGCAGCGTCTGTAAACCGTTGTTTATAATAACCTTATAACTTATTGCTTAGCAACAAGTCTAGAAGGTGTTCTGTGAAGTACATGTATATGTACTGTATATGCATATTTGCGTAGAGTACTTAGTTTGTTGGTCTGCTTAAACAATAGTCTTCTGCGAACTATTGAAATCTAGTATTCATACAAATGTGACCTTAGGGAATGTAATGACATTGACAAGGACAGCACAGAACAGGAGCTCTGTATTGGCTCAATGTGGCCACCTTCTGTGTTCATGTTGTTTTGCATGCAGACAAGGACATGGAAGCTAATTGCATGAAGCTGTTCAGTGCCTAGTATAAAAGTTCATAAGGATGTGTTCCATATACAGTAGTTCTGTTTGTACTGTATGCATATCAAAACTCATTCTACATGCACAGTTCACAAATTTTACAACAAATATTATTATAAGTACTTTATACAAAGCATTTAGTAAAAATGCATGCACACAATTAAATATATATATATACTGAACAGAGCCTGTTCCCTTTATGTAGCATATTGAACAAGTCCATTTTCATCAACAAAAGAAAAACAAATTGGTGTCATTTTCAAAAAGGGTTCTCTTCAGTTACATGACATGGACTGAGGTCTAATTCCAAATGCCCATCTTCTTGTAACATGATTAGGGTAAATTAAAAATTGTACCTCTACATTTATACATCTTCTCCACCCAGCAGAGCCAAGTGGCTCCCTGTTGCTAATCCCGTTCTATTTGGTGGTGATGAGAGAAGCTGATGAATCACATTTCTGACGCCAAGGAGTCCGATATTTTCTCTCTCTCTTCATGTTTGTCATGAAGTCGGTGCTGTTATAGGTGCTCATCATTTCACATCTCACAGACAGCTTGCAACTCTTATTGCTCTCTGATTCCATTGTTTCCCCCCCTGGCTTCGCTTAGCTTCGGCCTTCATTAAAAATATTTTACTCCACACTTAAAAACTGGTACAAGGCATGGTTGCCCTTTGACAAACTTTCGCTTAAGTAAGTTTTTTTTTTCTTTTGAGTTGCTCATCCATAATATGTACTGTAGGGTGTAAACCACCTTGTAATAGTACTAGTTGTTGGTTCTATAAATAGCTACTTTAAATGTCAGAAGGCAAAATATCAGGAGATTCCCAAGACAGTGCTGTCTGTGTTCTTTTTTATTTTTTGTTATGTTCTATGGACACGCAACTGACCACTTGGGGCTGGCGTCTGTGAGGAGACAAGCCAGAGTGAAGTGATTTCCTGCTTTGCTGGTAGTGTGAGGGTCAGGGAGTTCCAGAGAGGCCAGGGTGGAGACAGCAGATACTGGAGCTCTGAAGGTCTTTGTGGTTTCTGAGCAATGCAGCCTGTAAACTGAAGATATATTTTCTTCATTGACTATAATCATCTTGTTTTACTGGAAGTGAGAACCAGACTGGAAGTACTGATGCATATCTAAAAAAATGCAGTTTTCCAGTATGAGCATTGATGAACCTTAATCTATGAATTCATTTTAAAGAGTAGAAAATATGTAATTTATTCAATGTACTCTTGCAAACTTGCAATCTCTTGCAAACTTGTAGATATTCCTTGGAAATTACAAGGTCCAAGACAAAGCTCAATTGTTAAAAAATCACAATCTCATTTCAGAACTCAGACCTCAAATTTTAAATATCCAGCATGGTAATTAACAGTTTCAGGAATTCAATGTTGAAGGTATAGAAGAACTATATAAAGCCATGATCTCACCTTCTGGCTGGAATTTATTAAGTTGGCAGTCAAGGTTAATTTTCTTTTGGTATCAACCAATGGAATGTGTGGTTGAGTGCTCTCCCATTATCCTTATTATCAGAATCTCACCAGAATCTTAGTAATCTTTCAAAATTCTGCCCTCAACGGTTTACTGAGAACCTTTCCTTTCTACCACCATTTATCTTCGGCCTAGTATTCTTATATTCACCCTCTATAAATTAAAACAGATCCATTAAAGAACTCTGTATATTTCAATTATACATATTGTAAGCAAAAATGACTCCATACTGTAGTAAATTAATTTGAAGTTTCAACCAATCTTTAGAATCATACCTCAACATTTTTTTGTGAAATAAAAAAATATTTCACTAGTCCATATTTAAATAACTTACGTTGTGTATGAACAAACACTACAGCATGTTAGAAGAGAAGATGTACAGAAAAAGAGATTGTATAGATTTAGCTGTGGAAAACTATACAGTACCCCAGACAAAATGACATTATTAAAGTAGGTTACTCAGTTTGTTACGTTTTCACAAATTGCTAGTCATAGGATGGCCAGGCACATATAAATACTTCTTATGACCCTCCAACTAGAAACTTTTGTGGAATACACTATCGTCTGCATTCTGCGAATGCCACTTTTCCCAAGTCTTGTTGCTCTCTATTATTGACTCTGTCTACTGTCTGGTACATGCCTACCCTTATAAAAACCTAGAAAAAATTGTTGTGATTACAGAGACATGCTCCTATAGCCTGTGCCCCTGGCTTTGAAGTACTTGACAACAGGCCTGATTTATAATAGTGAAACTTGTGCTGGTGTGTGTGTGCTGAGGAAGGGTGGTGTAATCTGAGTCTTCTAGAATTCAGTCTCTTGGAACCCTGCCTGTCCAGGCAAGTGGTACTGTAATAACTCCAGCTGCAGTCTTGTTTCAGCACCCACACAGACTGAACCAGAGGAGCCAACGAGCATTGCTTTGGTGTCACAGATGGGTTAAAACCACACAGCATCCCTTCTTGTAAAACTCTATCCTGACAACTCAGGGAAAGTGTGACATAAACACAGAGAGGGCAGGGTCTCAGTGAAGTGTAGCAAATGCACACATCCCCCAGTACAGTCTCTTCTTGACACAACTTGAGTCAGATGGACGGAATAAAAGATGACAAATTTGGGGCCCCTGAGTGGTTCAACCTGTAAGTGCACATGCTTGATCTACAGTAGATGTCACACATTCCAGCCTAAATCATGTCATTAGCCGGCTGTAACTGGGATTCTTTGAGTGGCAGAGTGCAGTTGTGGGGTACATTTAAGGCAGATCAGTTAAGGCTCTCTCAGATTTCAGGCAAAAAATTTACTCCTGTCACTCCTTGCCAGGTGATGTCAGTGAGAGGTGTGCAGTTTGCTGTGTCAAATGATGAGTGGCTTGGCATGGCTTGGAGGAGCATGTCTACATTTCCCATTCTCTTCTGACTGGGAACATCAATTGTTGCCAGAGAGACAAAACATATAAATTGGGTAGATACTGTATACTTTATAGCAAAAATAATTACATGTGTTGTTTAAAAGTGATCAGATATTTACAAGTTTAACAAAGACTGGCAAATCATTTTGAGACAAAGGAGACAGTGACTTTTCCACTGAATTTTATTCACAGTTCTAGCTATTTCCAGGTGCTTGTCTACCATTACTGTTGAAGAGAGTATAATTACTAATTCAGTTATTAGCAAAGACATGAGAAATTATTCAAAAGAGAAGAGGCCATTCATCCATCCAGTTAATTTGGTTGCTAGAAGCTAATTGTTTTCAGAATGTCCTCAAGCTTTTTCCTGAAGGATCTCAGGTTATCGGTTGCAGAAACATAGTGAGTGAATGAGTAGCATACTTTCTCATTTCAGGAATGTGTTTTCCTCTTTAATTTCCACTTATGTTTTGTGGTTCCTATTCTGCTGCTAATCCTGAAGAAGACCACAGGGTTCACTGGTCTGGGTTTTAAAAACTGTTATGAAGTTCGCTGGTCATCTTCTCTCAAGGAATAAACCTAGTTCTTTTCTGAACTTATTCCCACTTAGCAATGTCCTTTTTACTGGCAACCAGAAATACACATATTTGTAATTTAGGTATTATAAGCTTTTTTATTTTATTGTAAAAGGTATTAAGCTGGCTTCATTTTAGAATTATTATTAGGAGAAAAATGCCTGAATATAATTGTATTGTGTAATGGAGAGAGGTTAAACTTTCAGGGTTGACCAATTTTAATTTCCCTTTTGCCATCTTATTTAAACCTCTTCAACCTGCTCAGATATATTATGAACAACTTAAACTTGCAAATGTGTAAGAGCCAGGTCTTCAGTGGTTTATGCACAGCGGATTTATTATTAAATAGGTTAATTCGGCAGTAGCAGGCACCAAAGCATACCTTGGACGCACTATAAAGATTATTGAAATTGAAAATCTATACAGTGTGTTGGATATTTGACTTACAAAGCATTACTAACACTAAAGGGTAATTTCCTTTTATGGTCAAGTATTGGCGCCAAATGAAAACCGCAGCTGATTGGTTCAGCCATTCTGTACATAAGGGTGCATGCTGCCAGGTTCCCTTTCTTGGATCACACTTCCTCTTCTGGTTTAGCATTGAGTGTTCAGTCACAGCATTTAGCCTGAGCAGAGTAATGTTAAAGATGTTTACCTTGTCATAAATAAAGAGCCTTCCTAGTTTTCCTTAAGCCATTCAGCTCTGGATTTATTATTTTAAGCAGATTATACCAACCTAGGAACACTAGCTCCTATGAGGTCTCACCTGAGACACAACACAATCGGCAGTAAAGTCCTTTTATCCATTGATTTATCTAGTGTAATTCTCTTAAAGTTTAGTATGGACAATTTTAGTCAAAGATTAATTAATTCAATAAACCTAATAAAAGATGGTAAGAAAAGGCGGGTCATTAAAAGAATCATGTGAGTTTTTTCACATTACGTAACAAGTGAAATTAAAGAATCTTCTCCTCCAGACGTTGCCGATTAAATGTATTGCATTTTATTTTTATCTGTATGATGTCTCCTTTTCATATATCAATTAACTTGGAATTACTTTAATTTTAAATCTATGAAAAATAAACTCAAGTTCTTTTTTTCTAAAAGGAAAAAACAGATACAATTTCACAATGCTTTTATAAATTTGATTAAAGCCACAGTGTTATTAGTGCTGTTCCCAAGAGAAGATACATAATACTGTGGTTTGAATGTGCAGCTGTAGAACTGCATAAACAACAAGAGTCATAAAGGTATTAATTGGTGTTAAGGTGTATTAGGACAGTATTACCAGGTAATTTCAGGTAAACTATATTGTTCCGTTTAATTTTATTTGGATCACCAATTTTACAACTTTCATATGCAGTTTTAATGTCATTAACTCAATATTCAATAAACCCACCAAAATTATCTGTATAGATTTTTATCTACTCAGTTCTAAGTGTATTATGTTAAAAAAATTAAGGATTGTGACTATCTGTGTCCACAGGCCTGTGCTACCAGTTTTTTCTTGCCAGATACTGCTATGTGTACTCTGCGTTGTCTTTGGTGTTTGATCACATGCATACATACTGGTCCCATTTCAAAGCTGCTCATTTTAATATGGCTGGGTTCCACATTGCGAACATCATGGAAACCACATTCTGAATGTGGAAAAATAGCAAATTGCACCACTTCCTGTCTTCTATGAAAAATTGTCATTTGGTAGGCTATGTGGCTTGACATTTCCTGCCTTTGGAAAGTACAGTACACACTGATGGAATGAGTGACACCTACAGCAGTAATTACTGTATACACAACATAACCCCACCTAAAGACTAGGAAAAAGGGTTGAGTTTATGTAAGAGTGGCAATGGCAGAGTTATGTTAGTGTCTGAAGAGTTTTGCATGAGAATGGTCAACTTGTGGCACTTGATTTTAATATTCGTAACAAACTGGAAAGATATCTAGCAAAGACCAGCGTCAACATGGCTCTCAAGGAACATGTAGAAGTTAATGTAATTCCACACTGAAAGGTAGAAAGAAGGAAAAAACACAATGTTTTGGCTGTTAAGCCTTCTTCGGTGTGAGAAGCCTCCCTCTTCAGGTGTGATAACCCTTAACAGCCAAAATGTTACGATTATTCTTTATAAATTCAAAAGGGAGGTAATTTTACACTCAAAATCAATATGACTGGTGTGCTTTTATAGAATGCCTCATAAAGTATTTTAAGGAACTGGGCATTTTTTTTAGGTGTTTCAGAAAAGCAATTTGTACTATGTAAAGTGTAGGTTTTTCTTTGCTTACATTAGCAGTGTATCAGTGCATCTTGTAATAAATCATATTACCATCTTTCTTTTAATGGTACTGTACTTCTTATTGTAAGTCTTTTTGAAGAAGCCTGTTATTCCTGTCTGAAATTAAAATGTAAGATTTTTAGGCATCTGGTGTGTTTGCAGGTATCTCTAGGCTTATTGTGGACAATTGCCATGTCTGACTTTCAAGGTTTTTGTTTTAAACTTAAGTTCTTGTGGTTCCTCTCCACTGTTTCCATTTCCTGACTTTTCCGTTCCTGCATGGCAGTTTTCTAAGGCTCTGATGATGGTATTCTTTGAACTCCAAGTGTTTTGGGTAAGTGATGCCAGACTAAAAAACACCAGAAAAAAAGGGCAAAGAAAAATGGATCAGGTTTGTAAGGAGAGGCTTAAGTTTTGGTACTGTAAATAAAATAAGATTAATGACGGCTGCCTCTTAGATGGTAGCCTGCCATTTGGATGATGAGAAACCCCAGGATTTGGTCTAGGAAAATAATCCAACTGAATTATTCATTTTTAATTTGTCTCATTTATCTCTGTTTTTTTCCTTCGGCTGGGACCACAGCCATTAGGTTTTTAGTTTGAATCTGAATATAAGGCTTTAGGCTGCCAGTAGTGACAGAGGAGAAGGGGAGGCAGGGTCCGTGGAGAGGCTGTTTGAGCAAACCTGCCCAGAATGCAGTTCAGCTAGGGAATAGCAAAGACAGAATGTAGTGATACCGGCACCTCAAGGTCAGTATTGACACAGAAAGTCCATTCCATTTCCTTAACATGCCAAATGCCTTTTTTAGCATTCCCAAAGCAGAAAATTGCCTTTTACTAAAGTATGAATGCATAAGAATGCATAGTTTGCAGTATTGTTTTAAAGAGAAAGTTCTTGGGAATTTTAAATCAGAAATCAAGAAATGCCTACTACAGTTATAGCAAAGTACAAGACAGCTGTAAAATGCTGGAAACATGAACAATGGGAAGTAGATTTTTTAAATCAGCAATATGCTTAATGTCTACGAATGTTTGGGAGTAAGCAGGGCAATTCATCTGCTCTTCCTTTAATTGAATTTAAGACTAACAGACACAAAGTCCTTTACTTCAAAGATGACTGATCCCTTAGGGTCATTTGCATGAAACAGAGCATTTCTTAATCTCTAAAGGAGATCTCACCTCGTGACTTTGCAATCTGCAGTCAAATGATATAAAACATTAGAGGCATCTTTCAAAGTAGGCCCACAGTGAAGTGTGTTGCTGTTGAAAGATAAATCTGAGGGATAGGCAAGGGCGACTGCAAAGCTAATCATGCCTGTGTTTTAAATGGGCCCATTGCTTTGTAGATAAATAGATAAACTCAGAAGGATCAATACAGTATGCGGACAGGTTGCTGTATAAATTGACAGTGAATTAAATTGACAGCCATATAAATGGATTAAATAAAAGCCAGATGACTGGGTTTGTAGCCAGATTGACAGCCTGGAGAACTGTAAAGACAGAGGGGATATTCTGAAAGACAACTATCAATACATAGCACAGGGGAGATACTTGAAATGTATGGATTGAAGAGGCAGGAGAGATTGATCAGCAAATAACTAGAAAAACTGCAGCAGATGGATAAATTTTGATGGTGATTAGAATCCAGTTTGAATAATTAGAATATAATATAATATATACATACAGTACACTGATCAAAAGAACAGATACAATAGGTGGAAAATGGGAAAGACAGATACATAAATGCAAGTGTAGAATAAGAGTGCATATAACAAGTGGACAGATGCATGCAGAGGAGACATAGGGAGAAAAAACTGAGACTGTGTGATATGTGGAGAAATAGAGGTTAGGGTGGTATGGTGTAGAAATATATTCAATAATTGTAAAGCTCGCTCCAGACTATGTGATGAAGACTGAGGTTATTCAACAAAGACCAAGTACATTTTTTCATCTGCACACAAAACTCTTCTGACTGGAGGGTCACACTGAAGGCTCTGGCCAATGGATTCACCTGACCCTAAAGCCAGCCGGGCCTGCTCTGATTGCTCTTTGGCTGACCTGTGTACTCTTGGGGCAATGGATTAGCAGCCTTCTCTGATCCTTTTGAGAGATTAAACAGCTGTTGGTCATTGGCCATGCGGTATTCAGTAAGACTAGACAAGGGATCCCACTAAATTTGGACTGACCGTCTTGTCTGTCACTTTGAAAAAGAACAGATCTTGACATTCTCCCTTCAAATCTGCAAACATCTTATAAAGGCCTTGAACGTGCTCACCAAACCCCTTTGCTTTACCATAAGCATCCATTGATTAATTCCATTGTAAGACACATTACGTGTTTGATCAAATAAGTCATTAATATTATAAGCACACCTCAATAGCCTATCATTTAGAAAAGTTAAATGTAATCAAATGAAGCATGAATATAATATTAATAATAAATTGTTAATAAATGAAAAATATTTTTGCAGGAATACATTTGCCATTAAACTTCAATAAAGATAACATGTCTGAAAAATCCATCTGTTGTCATTTGCAATTACAAAAAGCAATAAGGAACACAGTAAGGCAGAAAGGCAGTTTTTCTGTGGCAGATTGCAAACTACTTGACTCTGAAGCATATCGATAAGATTAAGGTTGGACCAAAACATTTGTCAGTCGCTGTTAATGCATATTGCATGTTTTGTGCTTTAGTGTACAGTTTAACAGTGGGGTATTAATGAAGAGATGCCTAAGAAATGAGCTGTTATCAATTTTGGATCTCATTTATCATCTTATTGATTCTTAATGATAAAAAATGTAGATAGAAGCTATGGTGTGTATACATCATTGATACACCTATCATAAGTCCCATTAGGTGGCTTGCTGAAGTATCTGAATCTGAAGCTCAATCATTGCCTTTGTTTGTAGTGTCAGCACATTCCATTGTCTGATACACCTGCAATAGGGAGAACAGTGCTCAGCAGAGCCTACTATATGTACAGCTGCAGCAACTCTGCGTCTCAGCCAGTGAGTAATTGTATTGGACAGGGATAAGGTCGTAACCAGAGCTTAATGAGCTTTTGATCTCTCAGCACTTGACGAGGGGAAAGTTTATTAAACAATTAATCAGGAGTGAATCAATGTCATTAACAACATCCCACACTGGGTCAGACATGAGTAGAAGCGGAGAAGGAGGCTGATGAAAAAGAGCAGCGAGCTCTAGTGAGGTAGGGAAGAGGTCTTACTGGCCATGAATGGGCACTCACTGGAAACTGTTTTTCTTTCACTGTTTTTTACTGTAACCCCAGCAGTTCTCAGCTTTGCTTATCAGTTACCATACATACCAGGTGCTTGTTGTGTCTACAAAAATCATTTTCCAGTTCACATGATATGGTTCTTCTTTTGCCTTCACTCAGATGACTCAGAACCATTAACTATGTTTATTTTTATTGAAAAATAAAGTTCTTTGCATGTTATGCTTTTGGAATAAGAGGCCAGTACATTAAATGTTGCAAATCACATTAATACAGTATGTGTTCTTGAACTTTTTTCCTTCAGGATTGCTTATCAGCATCTATTATACTTTTATTTTTTCTTTGCAGCCTACTGTATGTGAACCAAATTTTAACCGTCTCTGAAAGTTTCTGCCCTATACTATAGCATGCAACTGTTTTAAAAGGGCTGTGACCTGCTCTTAAAGTTGGCAAAGGTCTAATGACAAAGGTCTAATGTTGCTATTTTCCAGACCCCTCCTCACTAGAGCTGGATCAGTACGAGCTCCCAGTCTTAGCAGAGGCACTGAAGAGCTATCTACAGGACTTGCCTTCCCCCTTCATTCCGGCTGGGATATACAGCGAGTTAGTTTACACTGCCCAAGGTAAGGCTTTAATGAGAGCAAAATGAGTGATACAGTATGTGAGGATGCTTTCAAAGTGTTGTACCACATAAAGAATGAAAACAATAGATAATTTGCAGTTGCAGACACTTCCTTAGTCCATGTTGCATATATTGAATCAATCGTGTTCTATATTTTTCAATAACTAATTTCCCTTGCGGTGGTAGACTGAAGTGGACGATAACAAAGTCAGCTGTCATCGAGGTACCATAAACAAATTCACTGTTTTTCACCTTTTTTTATTTTTTCTGTGTTCTCAATTTTAAATTTGATGTGGTAATGATGCTTGATATTTTTTTCACCTTTAGCATCCATCGTGACCTACCTCACCTAAATGTTTATCCTTCTTTGTTAAGCTCCGATGAGATTTATGATAGAGATCCTGTCATCAATGGCTGCATGAACGGAACAATATGTGAAACAAACTCTATCACATTAAAAATCTGCCCTTATAAATTTTAGTTTGAGTAAATCTTCATGGCATCTTTGTGTTTTGCCCAGGTTTACTGTGCTTATACTATGCATTTATCATGCTGTACCGTGGTTTATATTTTGCATTACTATACATTTTATGCTATACCATCTTTATTCCATGAGAACACTGTACAATTTACTCTGTTTTTACCATGATATATTGCAGCAAATGTCTGCAAGTGTGAACCAAGAAATTGATAAATGTAGCTACGAAAAGCTAGGCTACCCAAGGAGAAGGAAACATTTTCCAGTCACCAGGAAAATAACCTTTCAATCTGACTCAGTAAAGCAGTTTTAATAGGGTAACCTTTCCCCTTTTAATGCACTGGAATCTATGTTGGCTTATGACACAGTGATAGTGCTGTCAGCTTTATGCTTTGGCATAGAAGTGGCAGAACTGTTTTGAAAGAACATGAGATGAACTTGTCATATGAATATTCACCTACTGTATTACATAATATCGTAATCCAATTACTTTCCTTGTTCTGACTGGCACTTCATGGTAGATTATCTACAGAATCATTCCAAAATATAACATTCCGCTTTCCTGAAGAATGACTTAATTTCTTTGCCCTTTGCATCACTGTTATCTTTTTTAACAGCCCTTTATATTTCAGAGGCACAAAAAAACATTTACTTCGGTTTGTTCTGGATTCCATCCAATTTAATATTGCATTCTGAATCCTGTCTTGTAGATGTCTTTGCCATGACATCTCGGTTTTGTTAAAGAGCAGCTATTATATATTTCCTTGCTGCCAGGAACTGTCTTGTACTTGGAACTGTGGTCATCTTTCAGTGTGAAAGCAACTGCCACCTGCAAGGCAGGGAGTTAGTCGGTGAGGCCGTTCCTGAAACTTCTATACTGAATGAATTTCTACTTTTCCTTTGGTTTTCATGAGAGTGACTTACAAACTAGGTCCTTCTGCTCCTGCCTGCGTGCAATAGGGGTTCTGATAGCTGAACTGTCTTTCTCTACTTGAATGTGCCGTGCAGAGAATTTGTGTGTTGAGAACCTTGTTATTAAGATTTATTTGAATTTAGCTGAGATTTAGTTTTTTAAAGGCAAGGTAATTCTAGTTTCATATTACAGATCACAATTGTGTAGCACAGTAAAGACTAGATAAATATGAAGAAATTATTTTTGAGTTACAGTAACTGCTTGTGAAATAATCAAGTATGTAAAAAATTCAGACAAGCCATATCCATTAAGTATTAAGTGCATTTAAAGGGTTTAGTGTTGTCAACAGGCTTACAGTGAAATCACTAGACAGTTGGCATGATGCCATTTAACACACATTTCCCACTGTGGCATTTATCTTTCATCTTGAAGTGTGTATTTTTAGGGCCTTATTATGGATCATGTTTAATTTGCTTTTAACATCCAAAACAAATGCATTGTCCAATTTTCTCTTTATTTGTACTCAATATGTTCCTAGATTACTGTAGATCCTCACAGTATTGGCCCCTTATTAGTTGTAAGAATCTCTGTGATACTGCCTTATTTTTCTATTCTTCAGAATGTGGTTCCTCTTTGAAGAATTTTGGTGAGCCTCAGGCATTATCTGATGTAAGCATAGAGGATTCACAATGGCCCATCTGGCAAGCTGGGCAGCTCAGGGAAAATTCCAGGAATGCTTTCTAGCTGACTACTGCTGGGAGAAGGGTGCTTAGAGTGGCAGCTGGGGTAGTAAAGTTCAATGTGCTGCCCTATTCAATAAAGGTCAAACTTCATCAATACAGGCTGGGAAAGCACTGGTAGGGGGCAAGGGGTGGGGGGGCAGGGAGGATGTTTTAACTCTGACCAAAGGCAGTGGGAGTAAGATGAAGGTCATTATGCTGACCCTGATCACAACAGGCAGCATACTTGGCCAGCACTCCATCAAATTGCCAGCTAGCCATTGGGTTGCTGTTGACCCCTGATCTGGAAACGCTTATCTTATGTAAGCATTCCAGTAAAAAAGCTCTCCTTAATTGCTGGAGCCACAGTAGTAATTCATTAAGGAAGTACAGAAGAAATAGGCATATGCTACTCCCACCACCTAATGCTGTCCCGGCCTGCAGTTTATATATATTTGCTCTGACATTCACCATAATTGCAGCATTTGGTAAACCATGATACCACAGTCAATAACCCATAATTACACAGGTCCTGCTATAGCAAACCAGGGGATAGCTATCTGCAGAGTCATTTTCCATGCCTTACATCCTGCCATGTTGCTGCTATTTGATTACGATAACTAATCACTCCTCAACATTTTGACATTTCTGCTGCACCACACTTTAACAGATTAGTCCCTCTCGGGCAGAATTTTTACTGAAGTGTTGACCAGCTTGTGGTTTCCCATTAAAGCAAATTGCACAGTGGAATACAAAAAGAAAAATGCCCCAAGGAACTAATTAAACCTATTAAACACTAAAGAAACAGCAAACAGTTAAAAACAATGGAAATAAATACATTGTGTATAATCATTACTAGAAGTGCAGTACTGATACAGATTAAGTATTTTTTTTTGCCATGCATAAGAACATTGGTTGAGAAGACACTAATATTGACATCATTAATGACAGCACAGAAGGACCTTTTAAAAACACAGCTCCTTAATATGTGTAGTATCTTTGTAATCAGATTGCAGTTCTTGTGCAAAGGATTTCTAAGACCTGTTACAAACAAGATTTAATAATAATAATAATAATAATAATAATAATAATAATAATAATAATAATAATAATAATAATTGCTTACACTTATATAGCACTTTTCTGGACACTCCACTCAAAGCACTTTACAGGTAATGGGGACTCCCCTCCACCACAACCAATGTGCAGCATCCACCTGGATGATGCGACGGCAGCCATAGTGCACCAGAATGCTCACCACACACCAGCTATCAGTGGGGAGGAGACCAGAGTAATGAAACCAATTCATAGATGGGGATTATTAGGAGGCCATGATTAGTAAGGGCCAATGGGAAATTTGGCCAGGACGCCGGGGTTACACCCCTACTCTTTTCGAGAAACATCCTGGAATTTTTAATGACCACAGAGAGTCAGGACCTTGATTTTACATCTCATCCGAAGGACGGCGCCTGTTTACAGTATAGTGTCCCCGTCACTATACTGGGGCATTAGGACCCACATGGACTGCAGGGTGAGCGCCCCCTGCTGACTCCACTAACACCTCTTCCTCTTAAATCCTTATATTGCAACATGTTTTTGTACCGTTTTACTTATTTCAAATATATTCCCTAAACATTTATTCCCTAAACATTACAGATGTGTCAGCATTTCCCGCACAACTGTAAAAGGTTTGACCTCTTTTATGAGGTTGACTCAGATTGTGTTCATAACCTTGCGCTAACTGTTGTCCAGGCTTATATTAAAGGTCTGATAAAAGTGCTAATCTAGAAGAAAGAATAACTGTAATGCTCTACTTGCTTGGGTATCTAAATCCACATTTGAACAAATCGCAGTATGTCCAAAATTCAGCAGCCAGACTCCTGACCAGGTCTAGTGCAAGTGATCACATTACTCCTATCCTGGAGTCCTTGCACTGGCTTCCTGTCAAGTTTCGTGTTGACTTCAAAATCCTCATGCTCACCTACAAGTATAAGTCTATGCATGGCTTGGCACCTCAGTACCTGTCTGAGCTATTACCACCCTACTCCCCATCTCGCAACCTTCGCTTCTCTAATTCTGGTCTCCTATCTGTCCCCCAAGCCCGCCTACACTCTATGGGTGACAGGGCCTTCTCTTGTTATGCCCTTTAGCTCTGCAACTCTCTCCCCAAGGATATCAGAGAGTTCTCTAAACTCCTTCAAATCCAGACTCAGAACCTTTTTCTTTAAAAGAGCCTTTACTTAACTGGTTCTGTTCTTTACCCCCACTGTATTTAGTACCACCTTCTACTGTTTCCTCTGTGTATTGTCATTGTGTTTGTCTTGTGTATTTTTTATTGTTGTTGTTGCTGTTGTTATTCTGTAAAGCACTTTGAGAACCCACCTTTAGAGGTGCTATACAAAATAAAGTTTATTATTATTATAAAAAATGCTGCTTGGTACTTATTTATTCACATTATTTTTCACATTGGGAATTGTAACAAAAGCAAACAACAAAACATGTTTTTCACTTGTCCATGTCCCAGGGTTGAAACTTTCCGAGAAACAGCCTGCACTTGTTTGCGGAGATGGGTTCCCAAAATTGAGCTTTGAGTTTGGGTTTTCCACTCGCCATCCCCAAGGGTTTGTTTGCACATGATCAGATTGTGCTGGTGGGACAGTTTCACTGAAATACACAAGAGTGATCACCGTTTCATTATAGCTGGCAAACTCCCCTGCACATCTTCTGGGTGCTAACCAAACCCACAGTGAAGCTGGACTGTATGTAACAGTGTCGTTTAATGACAGAAGTGCTGTGGGAAGCTTATGCACTCACAGACAAAAAAAAATGAAAAGAGGGACTGTAAGACTAGTAGACCTGTTTCTGCTTTTGTGTGTGGTTGTGTAGACTATATTCCACTTTACATTTGTCATACAGCATAGTAGATTTGGGTACAATGAATGTTGCATTGTATTTCTAGTGTCTCTGTATTAATTTTTCTGTTGTGGTACTGGTGTTAACCCCTTGTTAACTAAAGATTAACTGTGGATACCCTTCTTTGAAGGTCTATTGTCCAGATAAAATCATAACCAGGTTTGGGATAGGGGTAGGTCACTCTGTACCCAACTGTACCCAGGACTGTTTTTTGGCTTTTTTTTCTTTTAATGTCTGCTTCTGCCAAAACATCTCATATAAATGCAGCAGAGATAATGAGCCATACATGTTCACTCCCAAAGAGACACTGTTAGGTCATCCTCTTTTATTCACACTACAAACACACAGAGCTGAAAGCTCAGTTAAGGCTTTGTAGGGAGGAATCAGGCAGCTTTTAATGACAGCAAACTCTCAGGTCTCAGGCCAGACATACAGTAGGGCTGCTGTTGTGTGGCAAGTTGAAGATATCCTTACAGAATATTTCTGAACCAGCCTGCAATGCTTGATCTATTTTTGTAATACCCCTAGATAAACCCCAGTCACAGTAAACTAACGACATAACCCAGGGTAGAGACAATAAACCACTGGATAAAAGTGCCAAAAGGCACTCCACACTGACACCTGTAGTAGTTTTAAGGAAAAAAAAATTCAAAACTGGTCTTGTCAGAATAAGTCAAGGTGAAACTCAATACTGCACGGCAAAACCACGTAGTATTGGGTGCCGTGCTCATGTCTTTACTTTTTGCCAGTCTTTTTCTGTACTGGTAAAACACAAAACATAAAAAACTTTGCTTTGTCAGACATTATCAATTCTACTGAGATAAAAACACATTTTGTCCATTTCACAGGATAAAAAGGTAAACTAAAATGTACATTTCTTTGTCTTTTTTCAGAGACTCCAAATGTAGAGGAGTGTGGACAACAACTCAAGAAAATCCTTGAGTCTCCTACCATCCCTCAGCCCAACCATCTTCTCCTACTGCATCTAACTAGACACCTGTATCGTGTGGCCCAGTGTGGGGGACAAAGCCAGGCAACACCCAGGCTGCTGGCCCAGTCCTTCAGTGAGGCTCTCTTCAAACACTCCCTCTCTAGGTAAGAAATGTTTTTGTCCTCTTGTTTTCCTGCTTCAGATGGTATTAAATGATGTCTGGTTAAGTGAATGTGTTGTGTACTTTTTACATTTTTAAACAGATATATGGTTGTGAGTATTTCAGTATCGGAATTTTGCCAGACTAACATCCATGTTTCACAATTAAATAGTTCTGCCTCAGGAGACCAGCATCAAGAGATTATAAAGTCAATTCTTTTTCATTTCTGGGTCACAATTGCCCACCAGCACTCGGTGAAAGATCACGTGTTCTTTCTAAAATAGGATTGCTCATCAGGAGCCCTAGTGAAAATGCTGAGCACAAGATTTATTAGGTATTGCACATCATTAATGGGTCATCTGATTGTCCCTGTTAGGAACACTGCAACCTGCTATGAATCAGCTGAAAACTGATGGATTAAAAGATACTGTATCTGTCCATATCTGCCTCCCCAGTACCTTAGCTGGCAATGTTGCTTTATCATACAGCTGTAAGGCTGCAGATCTAACCTCCTCATCTTTGGTCTTTCCATCACATAGTAACTAATTCAAAATATATACAGCAACCATGGATCAAGCATGGTTCAGTTTTGGCATTGTACTAGACAAAATGAAGACTAACGTGTAAGAATGCACTAATTGTTTTCTGGCAAAGGTGTGTATTACTCTTAGCAGCTCTGTTATAATGATTTTTCTGGTGATTGCTTGTCAGCTAAGAATCGGTGTTGGCAATTCCAGTGCTACTCCACACCAAGCTGCCTGTATGGATCTAAAGAGGCTTGTTTTCTGAGGTTATAAACTCAGTTTCTGAGGTTTTAGAAGATATGTACTTTGTCCTGAGGTTAATGAGAAAAATGATTGTCACCAAATAAGCACGTGCAAAATTTGCTTACAAAAATGCCATCCAGTACGTAGACCCAAACTAAGAGAATCTTAGTAAACATTGTATTTATGAATGGGTCAATTTTAGAAAACCTCCTAATAACCTACTTCAGTCCAATGAGATTCTACTTTATTCCTTTTTCTTTGGGCAGATAGGGATTATAGTTGATAGTGTAGGATGTATAGTAATTGTGTCGTTCTGTGAAATAGAATCAAGGATCAGGCCTTTGTGTTTTGCAATTTATTTGTCCTTGAGGTGCCTTTAGACAACATTTAAACAGGAGTCAGCTGATGGTTGTCACTTTAGTGCACATTGCTGTGCTGACAGCTTTAGACTGGGAAACTTTATTTCTGTTTTTTGTTAGTATTCCATTAATGTGGATCTAGGTGGAACCAGGAAAGATTATTTGTATACATATATTTACCTCAAACAATGAATCAGCAAAGGTGGTTTCTAAGACTCACATGGCTCAAAGACTACTGTACATGACAAGAGAAAGAAACTCAAAACAAATAGCTACTGGTAAAGTGAAACCAAAGTATGTGAAACTAAAACATTGCAACTTCACAGCAATATGAGCTGTACGTCCTCTTTATTTAAAGTAGTTCTTCCTCAACAAGAAAATGTTTTCAATCATAGCATAAATTCTATCTATTCCCATCCATTATTATATTCCTGGATAAGTGTTGTGGCAACCTGAAGCTTTTCTGGGAAACATAGAGTACAAGGTAGATACTTTGGGGAGGATTCCAGTCCATTGCAGACACAGGGGTGTCACCTGTTATTTAAAGATTAGTAACACTTGTTTAAGTAATTGACCATTCAAGACATTAATGTTTCAAAAAAGATTACATTAGTCCTTGAGGGCTGAAGGCTCTTCTGATTTTTGATCCCCATAATTACTTAAATAAATTGATCCTAGTTAAAGTGTTCCAGGACATTAGAAAATTGGTCATTTAAAGGCTACCTGTAATACCTACTGGACTGGGGCTCTCACTGCCCAGGGCTGGAGACACCTGATTTAGAAACACCAACTTACCCTGGCAGCATTTCTCTAAAAAATGGGAGGAAACCAGAAAACTCAAAGAAAGCCTATGTATGTGGACTTGGGTAGATCTGGAGATGCAGTGGGGAGAACACTTCAGACTCCTAGGAGAGACTCAAACCCCAAACTCTAAATTTCATATTACAGTTTTGCTGAGTCCTCTATAGCTATTATTTCTGGCTCCAAGTCTCAGCGCTTTTCAGACAGCTGTGCCTGAATTTTTCACTCTGTGTGCATTGCAGTGCTGACGTGAACCCGGAGCACCATGTGAAGATCATTGAGGCCCTCATCATGGCTGGGGGACTGGCAGAAATGCAGGCAGCGCCAGGTAGGACACATTGAGGTTTCCTCTTCTCTCTCCATGGGAGGGTCTTTATCAAGGTTGGTGAGCTGTTTGCTTATTCTTTGTGGAAGATACTAGCTTGACTCAAGGCACAGTGTACATTTCCATTCATGTTGTCAGTTGATGTATTCTGCTGAGCATCAAATTAATGTAAAACAGGTCAAGGAAGAAAGTCAGATCAGAATTCTTTTCTTAGTCACTGCTTTGGTCTTTTTTTATTTCGGCATTGGTCTTTCACAGTTCATTGTGTATTTATCTGAGTATTAAAAAATAAATGATATTATGTTGTTTCTGGTTGAGGTTAAAAATAGTATTAGTTCAGGTTGCATTCACTGCTGAGAGAGGTCCCACAATAATTCTGTTGCCTGCTTCTGTAAATGAAATTAGCGGTTGGTACATAACCTGTGATGTGCACTGGGTGTTGGTAACTAGAGTTATTAGTCATATGAGAAGGAAATAAGGTAGTAATGTATCTTTCTTGGTCTTAGTCTCCTGGGTTTGGAAAGGTGAAGTCATCAACTGCTAAATTTAGATAAACTATTCGCAGACAAACTCTCACGTCTCTTCTATAAACCCCCTGGTCAGGTTTGAAAATTCAGGATGTTTATTCTCTGATAATCAAGCCAGTACCTTATACTGCCAGACTTCAGCTGCAGTAAGGAATAATTAGTATAACTTACTGAGGCTTAAGAGTATAGTGAAAACTCTTCTTTATTCAAGGACAGTATTCATTTGTTAGTCTCTGCAGGGTCTTGGCAGAGCTCTGAGATAATGAGTTCTTGCTTCCCTGTAGGACTCATTGGCAGTAAGAGTTTGTAATAGGTCTATTTTATAGTTTAATAAATATTATTAAGCAAAGAGTCTTTAGTTTTAGTTTAAAGTTTATTTAGCTGACATTTTTTGAAAAATAAATAGGTTCTATACATTGTCCTTTATTAACTAAAAAACATGTTAACTAATCCAAAATCCCTAAATCACTTTTTTACAGATACTATAATATAATTCTGACTGTAAGTGACTTGATATCTGTAATGATACAGCAAAATCCACTTTACTGCAGACATTTTCCAACATGCAGAAATAACCAGAAAGATTTTCATTAAGGGTATATACAGATTTCTTAAGATATCCCAAATGACAGGTATCAGGTGTAGTCTACACCTGGGCAATGAGATAGATTTGCAAAGTATCGCCCAGTGTGAGTTAAGTGAAGGCCTGTGGAAGTCACTGAAGAAGTATGGCAGTGGGAGGGATGAGTCAAAAGAACTGATTTTGTAAACAGTGTGTCATTCCTGTGAGAGGCAGGACATGTGGCAGTGGGTGAGCAGCAGAAAATCTGGGGGTACAGTGGTGTGTGCCAATGGCTGGCTGGAAACTGGCCAGTACATTTAATCAAATGTTATAACAGCAGTGATGAACACTTGAACTGGAAATGAGCAGAGCAATCCATGAAGTAAAGACAAGACCACATAACTTCAAAGTAAATTACTGCACCTACAATCAAATCATTTGAGAGCTGGAATTTTTCTCATTCTGAATCTGAAAGACAGCCAGGGAAGTTTCACAGTTTTAATGTTTTTAAGGGTTGCACCATGAGCCTTCACAAAAGTGGGAGAGGGCAACATCTGGGGGGGAGGGGATCCACTTTTGTTATGTTTAGTGGTCATCTTGCTTGGGAAGCAAAAGAGCTGTAAAGGAAAAAAAGGGAATGAATGAAAGTAGATTAATGTTGCTTGTAGACAGTGTCATTCACATTGAATGAAGGCATTAAGGAGTAAGTGGGGCTGTCAATGGCATAAAGAGCAGTGCTTCTGTACGATGGGTACCTCGCTCTTCTGAGCAGCACAGAAATGCTCCATTCTTCTTTACCTCTCCCTAGGTTGTTGTCTCTTCACCCTTCATTTTAATTAATCTGCTACACCAATGTTTTAATGAGTCAGCAACCGCTGATAGGCAGCCCTTCTAATGGTATTAATCCCCAGTGGAAATGTATCTCTTTACATAGCGTTTTCATGAAGAAAACATTTGAATTGGGCTCAATATTTTAGTTGTAGGTTTAGATCTCTGTTTTTTTTTTCTTTTGTTTTGTAAAGTCTGTGGTGGAAACTGTAAAGCGCAGTGAATGCTGAAGAAAAGACTAATATTTTTGGTTGATCTGTGAAGGAGTCTATTAACATTTTGGTTATGATGATGATTAGGCTTGCTGAGTGCCAGATATGAGTAGCGATACATTAGTATCTCATTAGAACAGTACCTTTAGGGAAATCAGAGGATTTAGAGATTTTTTTGTCTCAAGCAAGCAAATAAATCACAGGCAGCAAAAATGATGGAAAGCTAAAAATTCCTTAATTTCCATTTTCTTGTTTCCATTTGTATCTTTTTTTACCTCTGGAGACATACATGCAACCCCACGTCCTTTCACATTTATTAAAAAAATGCCTCTGGCCATTTATTTTACATTTAAAATAATCCAGGTTAGGAAGTTGTGTTGGTAAAACATTGCGTTAAAAGAGATCTTATGGGGTCATGTTTGATTTTTTTTTTCTCCTCAGATGACTGAGTCTGTCAGAGTCTGATGGATTTATCATGGCTCAAAGCCATTAGCATTTAAAAAAAATAATGTAACTTTAAGAGAAGCACTTTATGCAAATGCAATGACGCCATCCTTTTCTCCTGGTGCTATTTTAAGCTGTCTTAATTTACTGGGGGCTCTGCTTTATTATCTCATGCAATGTCTTTCATCCTAGAGAGCTTTGCATCTCAATTGACAAGTGGTATTGCAAGGTCCTCAACTGAGCTAGAATCTCTCTGTTCACATCAGCGAGATTTGTGCTTTGAGAGACGATTAAATAAATAAAAACAGTGCCCAATGAAAAAATGTTGCACCTTGCTTTGGAATGTGTGGTCTGTGCTCTGTTTCTCATATGCAAAACACCACTCTCCTGATTTTATAACTCAAAAGTCAAAGAAACAGTTTTTCCCCAATTGTTCCACTACTGTACCAGCTTTGATATTTTTATTGTGGCTCTCTCTAGGTGACTCAGCACTTTGAGCTTTTTACTCACGCCTACATTGAACACTACCTTCTTCCTACAGCCTTTTTTTTACATTAAAATCCCACCCATTTCTAGATGTGAAAGTCACGAAATAACATGGCTCGTGATTCAGCATGACCCACTGGGCATTGTGTTTGGTTTCAGGATACATTGTATTACAACACAGGTCTAATTGTGTTTCATTGTTTTTTTTATGGTAGTGGTGGATATTCAGTTACATATTGTGCCAGTAATATTTTAATTGAAATCATTCGTGATTGAAGGAATCATAAGTTCTAGTTTTTGATGATAAATATACTGTAGGATTAAAGGATATTGTGCCCCAAAACATGAAGAATAAACAATAAGTAAGATTTTAGATTGTGATATTACATATTCAGTTATATTTAACATTTTACTTAACATTGCTCTATTAACTTCTTGATTAACGTTAAGGTGTTGTAATAGTTTATCTGAAAAGTTAAGATATGGTGTATCATGTACTGTGACTGTGTGTCAGACACAATACATTTTTAGGACAGTTGCTCAATGTGAAACAAATTTGAAAGGGGGTACACTGAGAAGTAAAAGAACCCAAAAGCAACAGGTGTGTCAGTGTGTTGATGACGCTAACAAAAGGAGCATTACTGTCATTTATTCTGCTAAATGAGAAGACAGAAACGTGATCTGGAGGATTCTCTATGTGATGGGGAGGGGATTGCTGTCAGAGAGACATAAAGAACATGAGGTTTGTCATTAATGGACAATGAAAATGCAAACCCTTGCCTGAGAAAATCAGTCCCTTGCCTGATGGCTGGTCACCAGGTCTAGCTGAGGTGGAGATCAGGAGTGACAGTGCTGTTAGAGGCTGAACACACACTGGAATTAAGATGTAAAGCAATACCCACTGTGTGTCTAAGGACTGAGAGGCCTGCATTTTTGTAGTGGAATTATAATCGTAAAATGTTTGTGATTAAAATAAACAAAAGGCTCTGTGAAACCAAGCAAATTGTTTAGGGTGAAAACCAATTATTTAAGAATAATTGCAAACAATAGCCCTGCTTTATCGGGTTTGACATTAGTATCTAATGCAATCCCATACTCAGATCTTGCTGTTTATGAAATATTCTCAGTAAGTTCACTACAACATGGCTGGATATGTGAAAAAAATGAACACAGTCACAATCCAGAATGATACAATCAAAGTTGATTCTGGTTGATTTTTTAATTAATCTGTCCCTGGGGAAAATTATTTAAGAATTATTTAAGAATCCCTCCATTTATTTTATATGTAGGTCAAACGCCAGCTGTAAATTTATATATCAAGTAGCTCAAGCATTTTCTAAGGCTGTAGGAGGCAAAGATTAATGGCCTGGGGTCAGGAGGTCACCAAGAGCAGTCTTAACCCTCTTTGTGTGCTGCATCTCGGGCTACTTTCAGTAACAAGGGATCAACTGGAGCCATCACTAGTGATAAGAGCTAAGAGATGAGCAAACTGATGAAGATGTCTAGCAGCAAGACAGACAGGACTGCACAGGGAGTCTCTGTTAAGGCCTCTGTGATCTAATTACATGTTTGTACCTGAGTGTTTGTCTGTGGAGACTCAGCGTCTTGTCTATGGCTCCACTAGTGTTTGAAACAGACCGTGAAAAATTCACCTGGGCAGCAGTGCTTCTCTTCCCTAGAATGCAAAGCCAAAACAGGTGTAAATGGAAAGCTGTCACACTGCTGTTTTCTTCAGTCTATATCCCAGAGAACCCCTTCAATATTTATATTTTTCCTCTGCTATTCTTTTAAAAAATATATCATAGTGTATGAGAAACACACTTTTACAGTGTTTTCCCTGTACTTTTGTGCCATGCACACCCAGTTTTAACAAACCCTTCCTATGTTTTATTATAAATAGATAAGAGTCACTGGGCTTTCTGTGTACACAAACATTACTCATTAAAACAATGCTGCAGTTCACCAGGATACAACTATAACACAGGCTAGTAGTATATGCTTCTGTTACAGAAGGATTCTTAGCTTGAAAAGTCTTTGGAGTGATCTCTGTGAACCTATCAGCTGTCTTGCATCAGAGCTCAGAGACTGAAGGGACTGACACAGGGTCTTTCTCTTCTCAAGATAGCTCCTTTTTTCTTCAGCTAAATTACATTAACAGTAAACTCCTTTTTCTCTAAATTAAAAGTCTGTGCTAAATAATACAGGTTTATTATTTTAGTGTGTATCCAGGAGTCCTTCAAACATATTAACACAAAGTTAAATTCTAGTTAGAATCAGTAACACAAAAGAAAATGTCCTTTTTGTACAAAATTGGTTCAAAAAGAATAATTGTGTTTATAGCTTGGGTTTAAAAGAATCTGTGGTTTCATCATTACTAGTGGTGTAGCCTACTTCGAGATTCAATAATGTAAGACAGGCAAGATTCATTAGAGGAATTTGTATTTTCTCTAATAAACTTCACAGGCGAATGTTCTTAATTTAGACCAAGGCCTCTTAAATTGCAAATATAGATTTTTTGGATGGTTTAGATACTTAACCTTTGTACTAGGGAAGCCTATTCAATAAAAAAGAAGTACAGACTCTACCATACAGCTGCTTAAAATGTCAAGTTATGTGTCTTTTTGTTAAACTGCTGATAGTTAGGTTTTGGCATAGGGTAATATTGATTATAACTAAGTTAGCAGAGCAGATATTGAGGCATTGGTAAAAGCAAAGCATCTGAGAAGATCTGTGGATTGGATTGTGTTTTTAAATAATTGTTTCTGCTACCCTGAAGAAAGCTTTTGAAAGGATCCTGCAGGTAGTTCTCTCTCTCTGAAAATGTATCCCTCGCAGCACTTGTCAGGGGCAAGTTAAGTGCTTGCTAAAGCCTGTTCGCACATGTACAAAGCAAGCAGATGTTAATCTTTGTAATCATTTATAAAAGTGGAGCCTGTCTTCCTTTACCAATTTGCAGTCTCTAATTAATGTGACGTCTCTAATCTTAAGCAGTTTACATGGGTCACCAGTTCTGATAAGACCATCTTTGTTGCACTCTTCAGTAACCTCTTTAGTTATATTACATGTACAAATGATGTCAGTTTAACATATGTTACATAAGCTGCAGCCTTCCCAGCGTACGTGCTAGCAATATTTTGTTGGCATGAAATGTGGGGCAGAGATTAGACCCTTTCAGCTTAAATGCGAAGAGACCCAGATCTGAAATCAGACACTTTCAGTCTGTCAGGTCCTGTTTATCCACAGTATGGCTCATTGTACTTTACTTCATCACTCATACAGTTTCTTGCTTGCTAAATTTTAGCAGCTTGAAAACACTGATTTTAGAAGAATACAAACTTTCTAAAGGTCCCATGAACAAACCAACTGTGGGAAAAGAAAGTTACATCAGAAATTTCTAGACCCTCAGGAAACAATTGAAAAATGTAAGTTGAGAAATGCAAAAAAGGTGCTGCATTGCATTGACACATTAATAGCTACATACATATTTATGAGGTGTGTATGCAGAATAAAATATCATTCTAAAATATGCACAAATTGATGGAATCGTGAAGTTATCTATTGTATGTATGCCTTAAGTCTAAAAGGTATGTGAATTTATTATTAAAAATAGATTAAAAAATGTTTTGAAACCGTATGTTTCAAACGTACTGTATTGCAAAAAATATTTTCTATTGACAGGTCCTGTTGAAAAAGAATAATGACATGTTTATAAAAGGTTTATCCTAACTAAACATCTCATAAGTTAATCTTTAGTGTTACACTTGGCCAGTTAAACAGGTCTCAGGCTCCCTCCAGACAAATATTTTAAATAAATATTTAACTCAAACAAGTCATTGTAGACCAGCTGACTAATAATCCAGGCTGTTGTCATGATGCAGCTATTGCTAATAACTTGGTGTTTTTTTGTACATTTTTGTGTACAAGAGATCACGAGGACAGCTTCTCAATCACTAGATAAATATACACAACCTCAGATTCGAAATAAACATAAATCCGGATAAGGTTAGGTTTATTCTGTAAGTTTTGGCTGTCACATAAAATTGTTATAAACAGCTGTTCAACAAGAGAACAATGGTGTGCCTTCATGTCAGGCATCCATAAACACATACTGTAAGAAACTAAGAAAGGTTACAAATGGGAAGAGGCCATTCTGTCCTCCTATGACTGCTAGAGGCTAATAGATCAAAAAATCTCATCCAGCCCCTTTTTAAAAGAAACCAGCAATCAATTGATCTCAGGTCCTGGTGTTTCTGTAGTTTCTGCGTGATAGCTGTGGCTGACGGCTAACCAAGTCAACCTGTTGGTGCTCGACTGGGATCAGATCTGACAATACATTTGGACAGCGCACAAGGTTGATCCCAGATTGAAGCAGATTGTCTTGAGCGATCATTGCATTATGATATGGAAAGATTAAGGAAATAACCCTTTAATGACAGTCACTGTAGACAGGAAGCTGTGGACACACATCCCTTCTCCTTCCCTTGCTTCACTAACACTAATGCTTTGCTAAAGTGTGGCCTTAAGCTGAGACAACATCCAGGCAGTCTTCCTGTGAAAAAGGTAGTGCTTAACTTTCATGGTGGCTTTTGACTTTCAGGGCCATTTACATTTGTAATAAAACATGGAAGTGTGAAATCCAGAACTCTCAATTCTTGGGCCTAAAACTGAGACTATATGCAGATTGACAAATAAAAAAAAACTAGAACATTTGAGACCCCGTACTATTTAGGAAAACAAAGCCCATTTAAACATACTGTTTAAATGGTAAGTGCACAAAATGGAAAAGAAAGGCTAGTCAGGTGATATTAAATGCTAAAAAAATATTTTAACAATGTAGTACATAAAAAACTGACAGGGGCAACATTTTTAAAGGCTGTCTTTGCTGTCATTATTAAAGGCTTTAGTGTAAAAGTAGTTTGTAGGGAAGGGATGTGCATGGCTGAATGTGTAGTATAGGTTTCTTTATTTCCAGTTTAGGAAATTGTTCTATTCAAATGTATTAAAAATGGATCAGTTTAGAGGGATAGTTCCGGAGAATCACTTCGTTGTATGAAAGTGTAGTCTGTCTCAGAAAGATGAGCCTTGAAGCCCCATAGGCCTGTCTTTGTGTGTTTCATCTCAGAGAGTTCTTAGAGGTGTTGAACAAGAGAGCTTCCAAGGAGAAAAACAAATTCAAAAAGAGGATCCCCTCGCAGGAGGAATACACCTTAAAAACAAACCCCCTTCCCTCACCTCTCTCAGTGCTGACCGGGACCCTGTGCTGATGGATTAGATTAATTGAATCCCAAGTCCTGATGAAGCGAGGAGCTGTGAGCTCACTCCGGTCTCTTTCTTTCCCTTGAAGAGCTCAGTTCAAACAAACTTGAAAAGCTCCCTGGCGAGCAGAGAGGACACACTCAGGCTTTGAAGGTCCAGCAGAGAGGAGCATCAGTAATCCCAGCTATATTTAATAGACCTTTGTGAGGGGGATGTTTGATTGTACAAAAAGAAGGACAAAAAATAAGCTATGTATTTCAACAGCTTGTGAAAAAATATAATGTGATACAAATCCAGTGCCAATATAATTTTAGTTTATAAAGTCCCGTCATCCCTTTTCATTGTAATCACTATGAAAGAAAGCTTCATCGTGCCTTGTTTATATTGCTCCCATGTCCTCATATCCTTTTTCTGTAACCTATTGCTGTCATTTATAACCTTATAATAATTTTATAACCTTTATATAGCTCACAGTACTTCTTTTGTCATGCATTCCGCTTGTGAATTATTTAGGGAAGCTTCTTATAATATTGTAGTGCCGAACAATTAAAAGTTGTATGTTCATTGAAAATACAGGTCTTCTGTTTAGCATTCAACAAAGCATACTACAGTTTAGTAGCAATCATTTAGTTTCTTATAGTATCAAAAAGGGAGCATTAAAAGCACTTGTATACCTGTATTGCAGGTCAAAGTGAAATTAAATATCTATGGACTAGATAGGATCTGTAAACACTGCGTATAGGTCTGTATGCAATTTGATTACCACAGAAATCAATCATTTTATGGCAAACTTTCATTTATTATAAAGGGACATGTACAATTGTGATGTGAATGCTAAGCAAGTATCATAGGATGCATTAAACACTGTACTTCACACAGCCCATGACTAATTTCTACCATTATTACAAAGGTGAGCTTGGGTGGTTTCTTGATAATAACAGTATGGTTGATCGTAGAAAAGATTTTAAAAATATATTACTTATCACAAACCACCAGACAATTTGACTGACAACTCATGCCCTTAAACATTTTCATTAAAGCCTGAAAAAATACACTTTAATGATGTTTTAGATTAGTTGAAATGATAGTACTGTGCCATAGTATTTTAAAGCAACTTATGTTCCTTATACTGTATATATGACCTTCATAAATTCATTTGGATTTGAAATTACAGTATACTTGTATCTTTTTCCCAGCTTCATTTTTTTATTTTAAGTTAGTCCAATAGTTTAGCACAATGGGCTCAGATTTGAACAATTTAAAACATCCCAACACAGTGGTCTCCTTCCTTTTGAAAGTGCATAATGTGACATGTTTGAAATTACTTTCATGTTATATGTTGTATAAAATGGAAAGCGATAACAGAGCTGCCTGTACTCCTCCTGTCGTCTTGTACTTATATTCCTCTGTTTTTGTATTAACATAATCTGTAGAGATAAGGGCTACAGCTGGGAGACGCTCACTGGATGACCTTGACCTTCTCAGCATGAACTGGGTTGAAAGAGAATCCGCTGCAATTAATTAAACAAATTAAAGTCTCACATAACAAGAAATGTCACATGTAGAAATTGTGGATCAAGCCCAGAAAGGGAACTAATATAACAGGTCTAGAGTTAATGCTTACAGACCAATCCATGCATCCATACACCAGATGTAACTTGGAGTTGAGAAGCAAGCATGTAATCAGAGCTGGTAGACTGTTTAAATACATGGGCATCATTTTAATGCGTTTTTTGGACTGTTGAGATTAAAAAACATAACCATTGCCCGCTTTTCTAAAAAGGGGAAACATCTAACAGGGTCCGCACATTTCGCGCAAGGCCAACTTAGTTTCCCCTATGATAAAATGTTGAGAAGCAGAGAAAATCCCTGCCTTTAGCTAAGAGGTAACACTCTTCAAGTAAATGAAGTGCCGTCGGGCTCCTTTGGCAGATGTGTGTGATGCTCATCGTCTTGTTCAGCTGGAGGCTCTGAGAACTGCCTCTAGCAGCACAGTGCTCAGCTCTGACAGAGCAGAGAAGAAGATGAAATGAAGTAATTAATCCACAAGGAGCAAGGGCTCCATGTCGTCCCTGGGGGAGGGCTATGCTGGAGTTTTCACAGTATGTCGCCCGTGTCCCGGTAACGTGAGATATTGCCATGAAGAAGGGAGGTGGAGATTAGAGGGATAGAGTAGGAGACAATCGTCTGTGGGCTCTTTAATCCCAGAGAAGAGGCCTTCCTCTTATCTTTGTTGTAAAAGTGGTTAATTTACAAGCCAGGAACTGGATAATTGACTCTCATTTTCAGTGAAATAGATTGCTCCTGGGGCTCTAGACTGAAGAAAAAGAGAACGACAAGTTGCCCCAAATGGTATCATTGTAAAAAAAGAGAGGACAAATTTCAATCACTTTCATGATATTATGGCACAGATTACCATTAGCAAATTTGGTTTGGTAAATAAAAAAGTTTGAAAAGTAATAATTTAAAACCCAAAATGCTTTAGATTGCTTCATGCATGAAGATCTAGAAACTATATTGTCTTGCAGAGGAATTGGCATTCATCCCTTATACAAATTAAACAGAAATCTAATTAGAAATACTAGATTTCTTTAGTCATTTTATTGTAATCTAAGAACCTGATGTAATTAGTGATGAGGGCAAATTTCCGAGAATCATTTTTGTGGAAATGGGAATGGGGGTGACTTGAATTTGTGGTTCTCGATGAGTGTTTAAGGTCTGCCTGGTTTGTGGTTAGAAATTGTTACGCATATAAACATTGAATTTCAATTAACACTACCATGGCCTGGAAAATAAAATTAATTATATACTGTAGTAAATCAAATGCATTTCAGCATGGTAATGCTGGAGGTAAGAGCTTCTTCATCACCCATACCCACACTGCAGAAATTTTGAAAGCTGGTATTATGCATTCCCGACCTCATTGTCAGTCTTTGCATCCCTGTGATATAAGATTTCCCCCTGACTTGAAGATTGTCCTTTTACTCCTCATCACGTTAAGCCTTAAGGATTACAATGATAATTGTTCTTTATTCATACATGTAATTATTAGTTGCTGTTTTCTTAATATTATTTGTTATTAAACTGAACATAAAGCCCGCATGATCCCCTTGCTGTAATAGCTGTGATTGCAAAAAGCATGATAATAGAAAAGATACTATAGCTGTTGGTATTTCCAAATGCAGTGAAGCGTCACTCCATGCAGCCAAACAGAGTTGTGCAGCTTCCAGAAAACTTTTGGTTTTAGTAGTTCCCTTGAAACCCATTTCTGGACTGTTTCTGGGGAAGACCACTTGGAATAATATGCCCTTGGGTTATATACAGTAGCAACATTGCAGTCTCAAAAGCAAGAGGAAAAAAATTTGATTTTCTTGTAAAATTGCTTGTAAAAAGATGTAATCTGTCATTTTATACAAGGGATACTCCAAAACCTTAAGAATTTTGTTAAAAAATGCATTTGTATTTCCTCAGGAAATCTCAAATTATCAGTCTCACTGTGTCAGGCGCAGGCTTCAACAGGAGCTCACACAAGGGCTACTTACATTGTCAGCAGTTTGAGGTCAAGGTCATTCTGTCTTTAGAGATGGAATCATTTCAAAGTTGCAAAGTTGGAATGAAAGTTGGAATAATTGCTCTCTTTGCATTTGTATTCCTTTCACCTTTGGTCATATGGGGAAATTTTATGATCAGACTGAGTCCTATAATCATAGCATGGCAGGGTATTCTTTGTCGCAACAGTCCACAGGATGTCCTGTTCCCCTTGATATACTGCTACTGTGAGCCACATTTCATTGCATTTTATTTTGCCCTAGAGACTTTTCAACCTGTCTTTATGCACCTATGCTTTATATGGGTCTCCAGTGGGAAACCAACCTTAATAAGATTTTCCGTCAAAGCAGGCAGTCCATGAATCGCTACAGGGGAGTCTGGTGCCAGGGAGGCCCTTGATTGCTGTCATTAGAGTTGGTTGAGGTCAGGCCTCCTGGAATGTGGAGGAGAGTCTTCCCACCAGGACAGTTTGTGGTCAGAGCATAGTGGGGTTAGAAAAGGATGGTTTGGGTTCTGAGGTAAAGCCAGAGATTTTTTCCCAGCTCTCCTAGAGAACAGTACAAAGGCTACTTAAAAAAAACACAGACCCGTCTGCTCTGAGAATTCAGAGCTGCTGGTTTCAAGTGGTTCTTTCCGTGCACAGTGCAAAGAAGTGTCATCGCAAGGAAAATACTTGGCCTCCTGGCCTCCATCCAGTCTTCAGATGGGATGTAAAACAATAGACCTGTTGTATATGGCTCTGCAGCAGAGGAGGTTGTTGTAGTTTATCTGCTAGTCTCTCTGTATTATTTTATATGAAATTAGAAAATAATAAACCTTACAAAAGAGAGGAGACTTTTATACCATCTTGCTTATTTGTTCCTAGAACCTTATTGATCCAAAGATCTCACCCAGTTGTTTCTTGAAGGATCTCAGAAAGTGTGCTTTCACAGCAATGGCTGGGCAGTTTCACAGCGATGGCTGTGTAATTGTCTGCTGTCTTCTTCCATCCATCCATTTTCTAATCACAATGGACACAAAGTAGGATACACCCTACACAGGGCTCACACAAACAACCACACTCTCTCACCAGGGCCAGTTTCCCCAGAAAGCCAATTAACCTACCAGTATGTCTTTGGACCGTGGGATGAAACTGGAGGAAATCCACAGGAACATGGGGAGAACTTACAAACTCCACATAGATAGCACCCCAAGAATTGAACCTAGGACCCCAGCGCTACAAGGCAGCAATGCTAACCACTGCACCAATGTGCCTCCCTGCTGCATTACTTGTTATTGCTAAAAGCATAAATAACTCAAAAGCATTCGGGGGAAGACCTGTTAAAGAAATCAGAAATGGAAATTTCACTGCTGTACCTTTGCCTATAAATCACTTTCTCATTTTCTTTTTTTAGACAGAGATTAAGCTTAGTTAGCATATTCCACTTCTGCCCAATCAGGGAGTTCAGTGACCTCTCAAATCCACTAGGAGTGCAATAACGTCACCTAATGCAATAAACAAATATTGCATATGCTTTCACATGCTTAATTATCAAAAAATAAATAGGAAAATGCATTTTGTAGACAAAAGCACTACTTTTTGCTTTAATAAATTATGCTCATACACCTCACCCCACATAACCATTAACACTTTATTTCTCAAATCCATGTGTCCATGTTTCAGGAAGAAACTTTCTCTTGCTGGTTTCCTGAACACCTATGGACCCTTGGTGTAATACTAAAAGGGTTATCAGGAGATATGCTTTAACTTTCTACCTACAGGTTAAGTATGGAGTACACTGTTGCATAGCTGTATGCATAAAGCTATGTTGTGTGACCTTCTACTAACTAAGATATACACTATCCTCTGACATTTCTCCACTGCAAACTAGCAATAAGAGCCTTTTTCTGACTAATCATCCAGTGATATCAGTTAGTGACTATATTTCTTGCAGGTCCAGTAGTGTATACACACTCATACTGTAAGTGTACTTTTCCCTGTAGATTATGGTATACAGAAATGTTGCAACTCGTTTTGAAGAAAGACTTAGGGTTGAAACAAGATCCATCTGAAAATGTTTGTCTAGCTTTCATTAACAAGAATGTTGTCTTTCTTTCTCAGGAAACATTTTCTTTATTAACAGCATGTTTCCATATACAACACAAAACATGATTTTTCATAGTCAAGCAATGTCTTGTCTTTGATGTGAAATTACTTTATTGAAATGCATCCTTTAGGTATGCCACCTTCACTTTAAATGAACATTTCGCTTGCTGAGTAACACAGACAATGAGAATTATTCCCAAAGGAGCTCATCATTGTTCTCTTCCAGAAATGTATGTACTGTACTGTATGTGTAACTTGATAATGTGAGACATACAGTATTTGAGTTAACATGTTCAGTGTTCAGTGTGTGGTAATTTGTTTGGTGCGAGTGAAGTTTTATTTAACCTCTGCCCAGGGAAAAGTGTGGTGTGGACGGTTGAGGAGAGAATGTAGGCTCGCGCTGTGTCCGTTATTCTTTTTCTTCTTGCTTGCTTGGTCGGCTAGTTTGTTTTTGTTTTTATCAATAAAGTTTGATAATCGGCCAGTGAAAGCTCTGTTTTCCTTCACATGAATGCCTGAAACCCTATAACGAACCCAGGATTTTACAATACAAAGCATATATAAAATAATTAGAAACAGAATGAAGGCATACAGTATACTACCCTGGTTTTATTTAAGACTTAGGAGAGGAGATCTGGGAAGATGTACTGTATGCTTTATTCCTGAAAAAATAAAATAACGAATTGATTTTTTATTTAGAATTTTACATTTTGAAGGTAAAACGTTATGTTTACTTTAGTGCTGACAAAAGGGAAGAGAAAACAAAAGATTTCTGCTCAGTTATGTTTCTCTGCTTTCTCATACTTCAGCTCTTATTAGACAGCGCTTTGTCACAATGCCCAATGTATAATTTTCAAGCGTTTCTGGTTGGGTTTTTTTTCCTAAAACACATGAAAGCATCTCCTCAGGATTTAGTGCACAACTGGTCCCACTTCATAGGAATGCGTATTTTAATGTGTCTCTTTGCAGTGGGTTGATTCACACAGACACAGAATACAATCTTGATTTCAATTTGGTACAATCAGTATTCATGTGGAGATCACCATGTACCCTAGAGAAAGGAAATAGGCCTGTCGGTAGATTTGAATGAGTGCCTGCAGAGGTGAGTGGGTTACACTGTGTGGGTTTGAGACTATTTTTAAATGTTGAGTGAATGAGCAATTATTCTTCTTATCATTGTGATCATTGATATTTTTAGCTATTCAGGCTGTTTCCGGGAAACTTACGGTTTGTGCTGTTGCTTAGTAAGTTCATTTAAAAAGGTATGAGAAGGAAAACTTTGTGATGAGGCAAAGTCACTTTCTGATACGAACGCTATCTTCAGAAACCCATGTGTTAAACAAAGAAAATGAATATGTGTCAAGTTCATTTCACCTACTGACTCCCACAATGGAATTCACTGTGCTGCATGGCCCTTTAATTAAATTAGTAAATCAACGCAGGGATTTGATGCACGACTTAGCGCTCAGTACTTTATTCGTAATCCGATCATGTTTCCAGTACATCTTAGATTATTAGGTTAGGGGATTCCCTGCCAATGAGTTTTTATTACGTTACTTAAAAGAGTCTGTTCTGGAGAAGCAGTGACCCCTGTGAAGTTTGTCTTGTTTCCCATCCCTCTTCAGTTATGGTCTGATTATAATGCACTGCATGTTATCACTTAGGAACTGTATTTGGCTCCATTTCCGACGCAACACCTGACAAATTTTAATTATAAGGTGAACAGGGATCTATAGAGGCATTTTATAACTCAGACAAATGAAAAAGAAGCCTAGTATTGAATTCCCTGTTGTTGGAGGACAAGTAAGGGTAAGGAAATGAATTCCTTAGTAAAGAGGCTCAGAAGATAACTCCCCTATTTCCAACCTTTAATAGCTTCTGAAATAGCAGGTTTGCTGTTGGAAAGAATATATTAAGAAACTGTCACTCAGCATGGTAAAGACCATCTGGAAATGTATATTAAATGTCTTTTATTAGGGACGAGAAAGGGTCTGATCACCTTTGGGTAAGCACCAAATTTATTACAGAAGAGTTTTGTACGGCCCAATTATAGTTTGTGGTCTTTACCTGATGTTATTATCCATCTATCCATTTTCTAACCGCTTCATGTAATTCTGGGTGTTGGGGGAGCTGGAGTCTTTCCTGGCAAGCAGCAGGCACAAGGTGGGAAACACCCTGGACAGGACACCAGTCCATCGCAGGGCACACACAGACACAGACGCACATACTCACACCAGGCCAGTTTTCCCAGAAGCCAATTACCCTATCAGTATGTCTTTTGAATGTGAGAGGAAACCAATAGCTACAGTAGTGGCAAAGCTGCCCCTCTATGGTGATATCAGTCTAATCTTTGCCTTCTTTCAGAATGGCTAACATTGGATTATCTCACAGTTTAGAGGAGGGAACTAGATTGCGAAGACAGCAATCTTATCTTTCGTGACTGGCTTTTTTGCATATCTCTTGCATGTGTCTTGGAGGTGCAAGGTCTGTAAATACTATTGTTGCAATGACAGGGCTATCTTGGAAATGGGTCACTGGCCCCACAGAACCTTGAGAAAGTGCTGGCACTGTCTTCATGGAACAAACATACACAATGATAGCTTATCAGAGGCTAAACAAAGACCATATAGTCTCTTTCATAACCAACCATGTCCGCCCAAGCGTTACCAATTACCTTCTGACGTGAGATCGTAAACTGCTTTATTAAAACCCTGCAGTCTTCTTGGGCTTCTATTTAATACAATTAAAGACGTCCTTTTCTTTTTATTCTTCCTGGGGCTGCTTAGCCATATAATTCAATCACTGTGCTAAGCGTATTTCTGAACTGCTCAAAAAGTATTTTTTATTGTCATTCATCTAATATACAATTGTATTAAAAAACAAAAAATGCTCAGTTCCGAGCTACTTGAGAATGGGTGTAAAGTAAATGTTTAGAACAAAGACAGATGTTGTATCTTGGAATCACACAGCATGGCAAAGATTGTGTTGTAGATCATTGAAATCCATAGTAAATTTCTTTAATTCAATTCAATTCAAGGTGCTTTATTAGCATGACAGATGGGTTCAATCAGTGTTGCCAAAGCAAATAAAAATAATACAATTAACATGGAACAAAACAAAAAAATAAATTAAAATAAAATCTTCTGACATATTACAGACATTTAAAACAAAGACATATAATAAAATATTTACATATACTTACATATAAAGATATATTTACATATATCTTTATTTCTCTCAATTTTTCCTGATTGTCATGTCTTTTTTAGGAATCTAACCTAGGGCTGATAATAAACTGCTAAATTAGTTTATGAAGGCATCACACTGCTTTGTAATAAGTGACTAATTAACTAATGTTTTGATATTACATTTTTATGAAATGGCAAAAGCTTTTCCAACTGAAATTACTGTTTCTTAGTGTATATTTTGTACACAATTATTGAAGATGTTTTCATATCAGTGACACACTTTGAATGACTCATCTGCAGCAGGAATATGTTACTATAAAATTCCAAAAGGGCTAAGTATGGTCAGTAGCCCATGTGCCATGCTATGTTCAGATGAAGTATGGTAAAGAGTAGGCATGCTGAACTAACATCTTGCACAAACAGGCATTTTTAAGGCAACAGGCACAACATTGTTGAATTAGATAAGATCACTTTATTAGCCATATACAATTTCTTGCATTAGGAATTTGTCTTTTCGCATACCCCAAGTTGCTCTCTATGAGACACACAGACAGGGAGAGAAGCTTGGAGTCAGAGCTCAGGGTCAGCCATTTATATGGCACCCCTGGAGCAGCTGGGGTTAAGGGCCTTGCTCAGGGGCCCAACGGAGTAGGAGTCCTCTGCCGGCTGCGAGACTTGAACCAGCAACCTTGCAGCCACAGGCACAGAGAATAATAATAATAATAATTGCTTACACTTATATAGTGCTTTTCTGGACACTCCACTCAAAGCGCTTTACAGGTAATGGGGACTCCCCTCCACCACCACCAATGTGCAGCACCCACCTGGATGATGCGACGGCAGCCATAGTGCACCAGAACGCTCACCACACATCAGCTATCCGTGGGGAGGAGAGCAGAGTAATGTAGCCAATTCATAGATGGGGATTATTAGGAGGCCATGATTGGTAAGGACCCATGGGAAATTTGGCCAGGACGCCGGGGTTACACCCCTACTCTTTTCGAGAAACACCCTGGGATTTTTAATGACCACAGAGAGTCAGGACCTCGGTTTTACGTCTCATCCGAAGGACGGCGCCTGTTTACAGTATAGTGTCCCCGTCACTATACTGGGGCATTAGGACCCACACGGACCGCAGGGTGAGCGCCCCCTGCTGGCCCCACTAACACCTCTTCCAGCAGCAACCTTAGTTTTTCCCAGGAGGTCTCCCAGATCCTTAGATAACATTTAAATAACATTTCTACACTGTTTATCTGTTTACATTTTTGTGGGAAAGGTTTTGTTTTCTCTCTGAAAGATGCTACATATGTGCTAACAGTTCAATTGGTTAGCATATAGGTCATTGTAATACCCCCTTTCAATTCTTAAATTGATAAGCTGATTTGTCAGTGGAACTCAATTTCTTTTTATATGCTGAAAACAGTGTTGGGAGGTTTAGTTATTACATGACTGACAGACATTGTTCTACTGGAGATACCTTTCTACGGGAGACCCCCTGTTTTTTCCTGTCTACTTTATTTTTCACAACTACATTTACAATAGTGCAAAAGATGGCAAACAGATACCAATCTACCAGTATTTGAACAAGGAAAGAATAGTAAATTGTGAAATGATGGCCATGTACAGTATACATGCCTAAAAAAAACAGGGTGATTAAACAGTGTATGATGTACTGTATTTATGGTTGATGAAACTATGATAAAATGCATGGCTCACTCTAATGCAGATTTTGTTTTGGCAAAATTATATTAGGAACATTTAATAAAAGACAAGACATTCTACCAATGAACTATGCCTCATAATGCATGATATCTACAGTACTATACATTTTATTAAAACATTTAAATCATTATGGGATTCCCAAACAGCCTTCAGGCTATAAAGGCTGTTTCTTAATAAGCATTAGTTTTCTAGCAAATAATTACTAATTTACTGCCACTATGGTTACAGGAATTAAATTATAAGATGACGTCTTTCTAGCTGTCTCCTGATGTTGGATTGAAGCTTGCTGTTTTGAACCCTCTGGCACTGAGAGCTTCCATTTAATAATGTTAAAGATGAAAGTGAAGTGTCTATTTTTATTAAAGCCTTGTTAATATACCGAATAAAAGCCAAGCTTGTTCATGTAATTAGAATCAGACTGCTTTTGTAGAATTAACAAAGTTGCATTTGATTGGCCTCGCTTTCGGAGATTGGTACTATTCATGTTTGACTTAATAATAATAATAATTCCTTACACTTATATAGCGCTTTTCTGGCCACTCCACTCAAAGCGCTTTACAGGTAATGGGGACACCCCTCCACCACCACCAATGTGCAGCATCCACCTGGATGATGCGACGGCAGCCATAGTGCGCCAGAACGCTCACAACACATCAGCTATTAGCGGGGAGGAGATCACAGTAATGAAGCCAATTCATAGATGGGGATTATTAATGGGAAATTTGGCCAGGATGCCGGGGTTACACCCCTACTCTTTTTGAGAAACGGCCTGGGATTTTTAATGACCACAGAGAGTCAGGACCTCAGTTTTACGTCTCTATTATAGTGTCCCCGTCACTATACTGGGGCATTAGGACGCACATGGACTGCAGGGTGAGCGCCCCCTGCTGATCCTACTAACACCTCTTCCAGCAGCAACCTTAGTTTTTCCCAGGAGGTCTCCCATCCAGGTACTGACCAGGCTCACACCTGCTTAGCTTCAGTGGGTTGCCAGTTGTGAGTTGCAGGGTGATATGGCTGCTGGCATGTGATATGGCTGCTGGCATGACTTGACTTGGTGATATGGCTGCTGGCATGACTTGACAACTAGACTGGCTTTGTGGATTTCTAATGTTCTGCTGGTGACTGTTCGCCTAACAGAAAAAGAGAGATGTGAAAGACAGACCTGCTCTCCTGTTTTGACCATAAAACAACAACAGCTGTTCCTGGAATTCACAGGTTTGTGCATTTGTTAACATCTGTTTACCCAAATGTTAGCTGTTTGAGACCACCGGGTTCCACCACACCTCCTCCCTGCAGTAACTCCTCCCTGCAGAACTGTACTCTGTTCTCCTTCTGACAAAATCAGCCAATTACTATGACAGCCAAGGTCCACTGTAATTCAGGGTTCCCTGTCAATGGCTTAGGCTGTACTCAGTGGGGTATGGACGTCAGTACAATATGTGGTTCGTTACAAGACATGGCAGTGGAGTCTCTGAGCTTGGTGAGGCCGAGCAGTAGCTTGCTGCAGGCTTGAAAGGGAAGGCTGTGGGAGACTCAGGCTTAGCATTCCTGGGGCACCAGCACCAATCTTAGGCTTTATAAGCAGTAGTGGCCCAAGGTACCATCTGACCTCTGAAGGATATGTATAGACAACCCTGTTGTACAGGTAACATACATGGTCCTGCAAAGGGAGAACAAAGTCATCACAGCAATCAAATGCATAAAAAAATTGACTGCATTGACTTCAATAGAATATCAGGAGCTTCCTGCTGTAAGGTTTTTAAATTTGTATTCTGATTTATTATTTTTCACTTCCACAAGCATCTTGCTTATTTCATACTCTCTAGTATTGCACAGGCTAATGTGATTACAGTACTAATTGCATCATCTGAACTTATCGTCTAACCACTGTGAAAGGATGCTAAATTTATTCTAGATATCATTTTTTAAATATGTGCATTCTTACATATACTGTATACAGTACTTATACTGGTTGATTACTGTATGTCAAGGAGAAAAGAATAAACAGACTCTGCCTAGATTTCCTCTCTCTGCCCGTCAATACTTTAACACTCTTTTCTTAGTGAAGATGTTTCGTTAACTGATTTATGTGTCTGCCATAAAGAGTAAGCAGTTACAACCATGTATGTTCAGAGCACATTCAGTATCAGTGACTGAACCTGCTCTGTTGTTCAGTGCAGTGCAGGTCCATAGTTGTCCTGGTTCAGAAGAAGATTTGTCTAATGTGACTAGAAGACTCTCTCCCAACACACAAGACAGTCCCAGAAAAAAGCAGTAGATGAACACAAGTTAGCTGTTCTTATCTCTACGTACTGCCCAATACAAAGGCCACTAATGGTATTGGCTTTACTGGACAGGATTTTGCAAGTGCCTCATATTTATTGTACTGACAGAACCAATCCTGTCTTTCTTAGTTTATATTCCTCGATGGTGCTGTCAGAAAATAAAAGTACCCAGAAAGGCAGTTGTGTAGGTCATGTGCTGTTTTTGCATTGGTTTTCAGAGCATAAAACGGTTGTCAAGTTAAATAGATAAAGTAAAAAAACAAAGCCGTAAGAGAGAAATTCTCAATGAAATATGTTGCAGTAACCAGAGTTGTTTTTTTATTTTTATATTTCTTATTATATTCTCTTTGTGCTGTAGTACTTCAGGAAAACTTGAATTATCTTCCAAATTGTTTTCAAGCAAAAGAAAGCAGAAGGAATTTTAGCTGTGAATATATGGAAAATGTCCTCGTCCCACAAGGATTGAGAAAGTTGATGAATCCAAACCCATACAAAACCTAGACAGCACCTGGGACCTGCTACTTAAATAGCTTGTTCTGTATTTGATTCCTATAGATATAGAACATGCAGTTTTGACATGTTCTCTCCAATCTATTTAACATACTTTATTAGTTGTACTTTGACATACTATGTTATGTACTTGAACAGGACAGAAGTGTTCTAAATACAGCCCACAACTACAGCGCTGCTTTGCTTACCATTAAAGTTTGTAGATGTCATTATTTAACAAAGCAACGCTTACCTTCTAGCTTGCAAAGAAAACCAGTAGGAAGGTGTGTAATTTGACTGCACCATTGTTTAGAGTAAAGGTCTACTGTCCCCAGGATCCCAGCTCTAACTGTGATCACTGGGGTGGAATCAAGAGATGGGGGAGGGTCTTTGGAAAACCTGTAAGGTAGGACTAAAGTCTGTGAATAATTCAGAATGCAATTAGAAGAGTGTGTATGTAAACCTCTGCATTTTATTTGACAAGAGTTGCAGGTGTGATGAATCCTTTTGTAAGTTCTTTAAAGAAGTCCTGGACAGTCAGGAACACAGACAGAAGCATGTTTGTATCAGCAGAAATCAGAGACTGCACTTAGGTCTGCATAACACCACTAAACATACCAGATGCTCCTGTTTTCACACTGAAAAATTCACTGATTAAAAGGTTTCTGTTTGCTGAAAACCACAGCAGTAAAAGTGTGTGTTTCAAAGATCACTAGAGGACAAGTCCTTAATTGATCCTCTTGCCTGTTTTTCTGGGGTTATTTTTTTAATGTAATGATCTCCTCATTATTTTAAAGAAGGAATATCATTTAGCAGTGCATAAACTATATATATTTAAAACCTTTTTGTGTCAAGGGAAGGACACCACACTTCTTTTGCACACTTTTAGTCGCTAAATGAGGAATTTTGCAATGAGACATGAAGTAAAATGAAATGTGAAGTGCCTTGTTAGCTGGTCGTTAATTTAAGCATATGTCATGCGCTTTACATGAAACATGTAGTGCTATTGTAATTTACATGTATGATTAAAAATTATCCTCATGATAGTGTTGCAATGCCGTGGAAAAGGTTTTTCCTGAATGCAATTCCTGTCTTTTGTTATGAGAGAGATTGTCTCTGTGTATGAATCATTGAGCAACAGATTTGTCTGCTGTAGTTGTAGTGTGGTCCCTCTCAGAATACACATAGAAAATTAAGGACCCACGATAAGGAATTCAACTTCAGTTGAGGTAGAAATAACATTAATTCATATTAACTTAACTAAACAAGATTTACCTGATAATGAGAAAGTCTACTTTTTTACAACTACTGTAAAGTAGCACATGCAATTTGAACCACAAGGTCTTGGAAGCATGAATAATTTACTGATGTTTAATGATAATATTAAATCTATTGGGATCACATTACTAATGAAGCTGGCAACCTCCTCTGTGGCAAGGTATGTCACAATGATGAAAGAAATTAAGAAGATACCGAAACCTCATCCTTTCCTAATTCTAGTTTGCTAAAATTCTAATTACTGGTCAGGCATTAACATTGTGATACTATAATATGATTATGTGTATTTAATGTAGATGAACATTTTATATAGTAAATACAATTGAAATGCATCTTAATAGGGAGATGTGTGATAGCTTAGATTTAAGTAAAAATTGGGACACTATAAGGAAAGAATTGCATTTTTGTACTGGGGTCTGCATGATTGACATGGTAAAATCTGTCACAGTTGGTTTGAAAGGTTTCTGCCCAAGGCTAGTTAATAAAAATTGATCAAATTATTAGTTGATGTTGGAATAACTTTTAGCATGCTTGTGAACACAGAACAGTGATTTTCCCATTCAGACATGTATATTGCAATGCTTCTTCACATTATAAAGGAAATTCAACTCTTTCATGGCAGTTAAAATTCTGAAGTCAAAAAGAGATACAACATTATAGTCCCATGTTATTGTTCAGGGCAATTCACTCAAGCACAAATGCTTTATGAAGTGCCTTGCATGCTTAAGTAACCCAAGGCAGAGATTATGTTAAAAAATGCATGCCTTTTCACTTTACTTACCCGATCTTTTCCAGAAATGGCAAAATTTCCATTTCTTAAAAGTCATACTGACACAGCATGTCTCACATTGTTAGCAAAGCCCCCGAGGGTGGCTGGAGAAGTCTTGTTACAGGTTCATGGAGGGGTCAGGTATATGCAGCTAATATTTTGTTTTTCACACCCTCAGCAAAGCTGTCAAAACTGTTGTCACAGTCTGGTACTGTAAGTATAGATTGGTTAGTGCCTCCAGACATGCAGGTCATAATATTGCATGTGCAGCCTAAATATTTTGGAGTTCTACATGTTGGCATGGCAAAGCTCAACCTGCTTACAGTTAATGATTTTGTGATTCCAAAAAATAAGCAGAAATCAGCAACTCCTGGGCACTGCTCTGATCCTTTATTGAACATCAGACATTGAGGTTGCACCTGGAATGTAATCCAGATCTAATTTTTAATGTACTATCACTTAAATGTTTATGGTTCTCTTTAACGTGTACTGTATATAGAGAGAATATTCAAAAGTATTTCTAAAATGAATTGTTCAAATCTCTTAAGCAAAATTTTGCTCACTGCTTCTAGTCTGAAAATAATTTCTTTAGCTACTTTCAAACAATTCTCTTTTGCACTCATGCCTTTTGAAGTTCCCAGAACACAGTTGAGGGTGTTGTGTTTGCACCATCAGGAGTTGTTCAGCTGGGTTTCCCGAAGAACCAAGGGATGCACAATCAGACATCCAAACTTATTCCTTCTGAGCTAAACCAATGGCCTCTGTGTCTGTGCCTGACAGCTCTGGGGCCCTGACATAACATGCTGTGGTTCATGACTCTGGTATCCTGGGCTTAGAGCCGCATGGCTGGTTTGCATGTCTGGAGCTGCTGCACATCAGACTAGGGTTCCTGTTGCGTGCATTCCCTGCCAGTGTCTCACGCTATTCTGGTCCCTAATTAAACTTTGTGGTTACACTCAGCAGCACAGGAAGGTCCTCCTAAGCTAGGGAGGGGGACTGAAAACCCACTGTGCTGTTTGCTTCAAGATAAGTCAAATTCACTGCCTTTTCCTCATGACTGGCTTGGGCTCTTTGAATGATAGGGGCCTTTTAAATTTTGACAGTCCAGGACTTTTCTATCATCCTCGTCTTTCCAAAGAGGGTGACCCATTTTAGCAAGCACTCACCCTGTGTAGTTTTGCTCAACGGAAACCTGTGTCTGTTTCCACACAATAAAATGCTTGATGGGTTCTGGCTTGTTATTTAATTTTGCATGATAACATATGGTAACATGATAACATATTTGATATAACTGTCAAATTAACTCACTTTTGGGGATTTGTCATTATTTGGATCATTATTTGTCTTTAGTTAAATACTGTATACTGTATATAAACAGTACTTAATATATATTTATCTCCTTTTTCCTAAATAAATTTTCTGAACTTTTCTTAATTTGAAATTTTGGAACTGTCTACAAAATTGCTGTAATTGCAATTTTATCAAATGTATTTTGTAATATTTGTAATATGAGTGCCACTTTGGTCCAAACACTCTGGTAAGTCATGCCTTCCCTTACATTTACAAACTCTATTGGCTTTTAGTTTAGTTCTAGACTGTAGAACTAAAGTGTAGAGCACTTAGCATGAAGCAGACCAGAAGTCAGAGTTTATGGGACAGTGTCAGATTGTCAGTCATTGGGCTAAAATGAGTGAGGGGTTTACAAAGCAGAAAGAGTTGGTTTGTCTCTCTCCTAGCTTCAGCTGGGTAATAAAAGTATTCTGACAAAAGCCAGTTGTATTTAGTACCAAGAGACTAGCATTAGAGAATAGTGGCATTCTTTTAAAGCAATTGAATGAGCCAGTTCACCATAAAATATGTCTATTATCCAATACCAGGAGGAGGACTGGGGGTGCCCTTCAGTTATACCACACAACATCATATTCTAGACTTTAAGATAAGATAGTGTAAATAACAGTGACATCTCCTAGATATATCCTAAGGTTCTGTGCTGGCTAGTAACTATTGCACCAGAGTAGAGAGTATTCTTAAGCACACTATCAGGTTACCATATTATACATATTAAAGTTCAGGGAGTCAAAGTGTCTCCATTACAGGGGCTGAACCAAAAAGAAGAAAAAAGAGCATGTTTTATGTTTATTGTTCTTTCAAAGCTGAATTTAAAACTCCCCAGTCTGTTATTTACTTCTACAAGACGGCATCATCACAAACAATTTTTTTTAATGTCCCCTCCCCACCCACAACATTGGCCTTTGACATTAGAATATCCTGGAATGTATGTCTGACCTAAATAAAGTAGAGCAGTTTTAAGTTTTCAGATATGATCTTGAAGTTCAGTTTATAATTTTGAAGGTGTTCTAGATGCATCTCTATAGCATGTCTTTGTTAAAGTAATAGAATAGAAGATCTGAGGTTCTGGTAGATATTTTACCATCTTAAGATCAATTGTGATGATGTTAATGGCAATGTAATGCCATTAATGTTGACAGTATTATTAGTGAAGGGGAGAGGGCGCCTGCCTGAATAACAGTGTGATACTCATTGTGTGCTGCAAGTAAGACTGGAGCACACAATGAGTATCACACTATATATTATATATAGATTTAGAAATTATTTTCATCCCCTGAATATGAGGTTTTGTAAGCAAATGGAAGTATACAAAAAAACACAAAAAAAGTTGTGTCTACCAAGACAACTAATATGTTAGTAACTACCATACAGTGGATATAAAAAGTCTACACACCCTTATTGAAATTGCAGGTTTTTGTGATGTAAAGCCAGAAATCAAGATAAATCATGTCAGACATTGTTCCATCTTTAATGTGACCTTGGGTTGTTATGGGTTGGGTTGTATGCAACCAGGGTGTTGTAGGTTTTTTAATTTAAATTATTTTTCCTAATAATTATCTGTTTTTCTCTTGAATTTTGTTGGTTGCAAGGTCACATTAAAGATGGATAAATGTCTGACATGATTTATCTTTATTTCTGGCTTTACATCACAAAAACCTGCAATTTCAATAAGGGTGTGCAGACTTTTTATATCCACTGTATATTCAAAGTACCTTGGGAATCTGTCCCAAAGATCTTTAAAAGTCCTCTCTGGTATTTTATAATAGTAGAGAAAATAATAAGTAGCCCTCAATAAATCTTCCCCTCTAATTTTCCCCTTAAAGTTACATTTTTGCAATGTTTGATAATTTCAGCATAGTAGCCATGAGACAGAATGCATAATTACCAAAATAAAATATGTATATGCATATGTATCAGGTAATAGATATTTTATTGCAAAATGGATGGTACTGTAATCAATCTATCGTGATTGATTCATACACTACTTATTCTGTGACACAGAAAGGAGTAAAATAAAAGCATTTTTTTTTGCATTTATGTAAAGTCTTTTGTATCCTGCTGTGATCACTTGAGGAAAAAGAGAAAAAAATTCTATTGTCTTTTTAAAGTACTAACCTTTTTGGTAAAGAAAGCTTTTTCTGAGAAAGTGCCACAGTAAGTGGAGGATTTCTAAATGGCTGTTTAATTTAAAAGCACATTTCAGCCTGTCCTACTCTGCATCTCGCTCTTGAATCTGCAAGAGCCTTACTGCTCAGAACTACACAGTGCACTCTGTGAACTCAGATGAACCTCCCTGCCAAACAGCTCACTGTAAACCATATGGGAGACAATTAGAAAAAACATCAAATAAAACAACTTCAAAACTGTGTACAAACGTTCCAACAAAATAGGAGAAATGACCCATGATTCTGTTTGCCATCAATGCTAATTAGGTATATTAGGTGTACATTTTGCTTAATATAGTATATTTCTTCCAGTCTGGTATAATCTTTTTCAGATTAACTGGCATGTCTTGAAACATACACTGTAATATAGTAAAATAGATTTGGGGTAGATGAAGTGCGCCATTTGTCGTTTTTCTGGATAGTCTGTACAATTTTTTTGTTGCTTGTGTTAGATTTATATGCCTTTCCTTTGGGTTAACTGCTCATAGCTGCGCTGTGCCCCATTTTAAGGGAGCCAAACTAATGGGCAGGGAAGGGTGACCCTCTAGGGGAATAATGGTGTCCTTTAGTCTGCGTCACAGAAAGGTCGGAGGTTAATGCTGCTAATGAATTTACTGCCTACTGAAATCACAGCTGAATGTCTTTATGTCAGTATCCTTAAAAAACCTAAGTTCCCATACCACTGCAGGTGGTCAGTGTAGTATAGTACATCACTGTGAGAGCAGGACCTTACTTGTAGAAAATGCATGGAGAAAAACATTAAGAACATCCATACAAAAACAACTGAAAATATACAGGGTATATTCAGAGTATGGCTACAGGGTATCGCCAACCAGTAATCTCCCTCATCGTGTCCTCTCTGCATTTATAGATCACATATAAACAACAATAGATGGTTTATAAAAGCACCCAGACTGATGTAATTTAAACAAAATGCAACCTCTGTACAATGCACAGCTCAGCTCAACTGTATAACTCAAAGGGAGATCTTAAGGGAAGATATTTAGTCAAGGGATTTCCAGGGATTCCCATCTTGGGATGCTTAAGGGTAGAAGCAAACTGTACTAACCTGTTTGGTTTGCCAAAGACACGAGTTAGGGTCCTTGTTCTGTTGAAATGTTGTCTTGGGCTCCGATTTTCTGCAGCATAGAGAAGTGTTTCATACTTACAATAATCCTTACATCTGCAATACCTGACGTCCTTTTGCCCCAGATATATTTTTTTTCAGTTTGCTTGATGTTGAGCAGAGTCTGAAATGGTTCATCAGCAAACATTTATGTTTTTCCATTACCATCTCCTTTTATGCTACTGGCCACATGTACAATTTTTAATCTTTGTTTTCTTTCTCCTTGTTTTTATTTTTTTTCTGATTTATTGAGTGTTAGGGAATTTGTCATTGTGTGTGTGATTATTGTCATTTTTCTTAGAAAAATGAAAAAGGCAATGTTCTGGCAAGGTAATGTTTCTAGAGTGTTTGTGGTGAGGGGATATGCTAACCATGCTTTGAAAAGCAATCAAGAAGTCTTTTGCTATGAAACAGGGGCTGCTTAATGGAAAAATGACTGGTTAAACTGTATTGGAAAACCAAGTCATGGACAGAGGAGAACATGAAACAAAGGTGTAGTTTTCCATTAGGACTCTGCTGCAGTTGATTCCATCTCATTTTCCAGATTGAGCAGCCTTTTTCCAGACTGACTGATGGTATACCTGACTGATGAAGATTGGAAAAAAGACCTCGATATGTTAAGACTGAATGGACAGGATAATGAATCTCGAACATGAGGTTTAAACAGCTCTGCAGCCTTTAATGTTATCTGGGAGCCTCCAGTTCGTTATCCCAGCTAACGGACATGACACATGGTCATTCTAATGAGAGCTCAGGTTAATAACCTTTCCGAGGCACTTGCATTTTGTGTCGACCAGACGTGACCTTGGGGTATACCTAGAAAAGCCACTCTGTGATAATTGTGACCTTTGACTTACAAGGTAATCATGCTCTGACAGTGTCATCTTCTCTCCTTAACAGTGAAAACAAATTAGCGGCCCACAAATCAGTGGGCTAGAGGAGTGCAGGAGAAGCTGCAAAATGAATCTTAAAGGCTTTTATAACCTTGCCACTTTCTCTTGGAGCTTGGCAGTTAAGTGTGACCAGAAAGGAATATATAAAGACAGCTACTTCTGATAAATGCTGCATCAGCCTACCATTATGACACACAGCAGCACTGCAGTGCACAAGAGGCTCAGGCAATAGAGACATGTGTGCTGGCCCTGTTGAGTAATTTGTCAAACCATCTACTCTTAGTAATATATATTTTTTTACCTGTGCTTCTTCTCGTGATCAACCAGAAGAAACTACTGCTATATACAGCACTTTGTTACAGTTTATGTTCAGTATACATTTAGGTGGAATTAACACAAATTGTCAGGTAGTACAGTACATAGCAAAGTAGCTTTATCCTTCTCAGACATGCCAGTGTTTCTATTTTTCAGAATCTCAGAATAGGAGTTTTGTCACATTTGTTCACGGCAGAAATTAAGAAGTTGTAGCCTATGACTATTCTATTTCCAAAGTCTGCTTTTATGAGTGACAGTTTAACATTTCATACTGTTCAATGCTGTGCACTTGGTATGCCTAAGAAACAGTTGGCTTAAGAGTGTCAGGAAACCGATTGGTAGAATACGAGGAGCCTTATGCGTAACCATGAATCCCGCAGAATGCAGAGTAGCACAGGCACAATCCAAAAGACGTAATCCAGGGGCTTGGTCAATTAGGGAGGCAATGAGTCCGGTCACCAGGGAAATCCAAAAGACAATCCAAAAACAAAATCCAAAAGGCGAGGTCAAAAGGCAGGAGCAAGGATTCAGTACCAGGAGATCAATCAAAAGGCTTAGAAACGCACACAAGAGAATTCTAAAGGAGGCTTCTCAATAGTGACCATGGGTTGGTGTGTGAGGGAACTTTAAATACTGAAGGGAAAGGGATGTGGTTGGATAATTGGTCCAGAGTGAGAATTTTTGGAATCTGGTGCATGTGGGAATGAGATGGTGTTCAATTAGGAATGAGATTGTGAAACAGTGGGTTTGGGAATGCAATGGCATTTGAGAGGGAGAGTGTGGGCCATGACAGGAATGGAATGGTATGTGCGAGGGAGAGTGTGGGGTGTGACAGTACCCCCCCCCCTTTAGGGTTGGCTCCTAACAACCCCATGGAGCGTTAACGAAAGAAGTCATCAAAGAGACTGCAGTCCAGAATATCTCCCTCGCAGACCCAGGTATGTTCCTCAGGGCCATAGCCCTCCCAGTCGACTAGAAATTGCCAGCGGCCCCAGAGCCAGCTGGTGTCCAAGATCTTATTGACCGTGTAGGAAGGTAGGCAGTCGATGAGTCGTGGTGGGGGTGGAGGTGGTCGAGGCGTTCGAAGCCGGGAGAGGGGAGATCTGTGGTAGGGTTTCAGGAAAGAGACATGGAAGGAGGGATGCACCTTGAGAGTCGGATGATGGGCGAGACGAGCTGGGGGGTGAGCTGGGAGAGGATGCGGAAAGGTCCAATATAACTGGGTCCCAATTTATGTGAAGGCTGTCTAAGGGGTAAGTTCCTAGTACATAGCCAGACGAATTGTCCTCGTCGTAATCTGGGCACAGGTCGTTGATGATGGTCTGCGGTGGTCTTCTGTCACAAGGAGGTCTTAAGAAGGGCGGACCTGGTGTGCCTCCAAATTCTCCTAAGGAAGGTGAGGCACATCTGGAGGCAGGGAATATCCAAGTCAGGGATAGAGTCCGGGAGAAGGGAGGGTTGGTATCACAGGGACCAATAGAAGGGGGACATGCCGGTGGTGGAGGAAGAGAGAGAGTTATGGGCATATTCAGCCCAAGGGAGGAGAGAGACCCAATCGTCTTCTGAAGCGGAGACATAAGCACGGAGGTAAGTAAGAAGGTCCTGGTTGGTTCTCAAGAGATTTTTCCAAATCTCTCCAAAATCTTGAAATGAATTGGGGTCCCCGATCTGATACGATATCTGCAGCAATGCCGTGAAGTCTGAAGATGTGAAGAATGAATGGAATTGAAGATGGAAGAGCAAGAGGGGGAAGAGCAGGAGGGGGAATGAAATGAGCTGACTTCGAGAACCTATCTACCACGACCATGATGGTAGTCTTGCCTTGACTCTCGGGGAGATCCATCAGAAAGTCCACGGAGATGTGAGACCATGATCTTCTAGGGATCGGGAGTGGTTGGAGTAGACCGGGCTTCTTGAGATGGGAGGATTTGGACATGGCACAGATGGAACAAGCCTGCACATACCCAGCAACATCAATCCTCATAGAAGGCCACCAGAAATGTCTAGAGATGAATTTCAAAGTACGTTTGATACTGATGTGACCTACAAAATGTGAATCATGACCCCAATGAAGAACAGTAGAGCATATGGCGTCAGGAACAAAGAGTCTGTCTGGAGGGCATTGGGGGGGAACGGTGTAGTTGTGAAGGGCACGTCTGATCTGATTTTCCATGTTATCTAATAGCAGCCACGATTCTCGCAGGGGGTATAATAGGTTCAGGAGGGTCCAAAAAGCCAGGAGGGCCATGGAGGCGAGATAGGGCATCAGCCTTTACATTCTTGGATCCCGGTATATAAGTAATGAAGAAATGGAACCTAGAAAAGAAAAGTGACCAGCAAGCCTGGCGTGGATTCAAGCGTTTGGCAGTCTGTAACTAGGATAGATTTTTATGATCTGTAAGAATAGTAAAAGGGTGTAGGGCCCCCTCCAACCAGTATCTCCATTCCTCCAGGGCGAGTTTGATAGCCAGGAGTTCTCAGTCTCCAACATCATAATTGGTCTCAGCCCGAGACTATTTTTTGGAAAAAAAGGCACAGGGGTGGGGGATACCCTTCTCTCCATGACATTGAGATAATATGGCACCGACTCCATTGGCTGAGGCATCCACCTCCAGACCGAATAGAAAGTTGGGATCCGGGTGACGGAGGAGGGGGGCTGTAGTGAACAGTCTCTTGAGATTAAGGAAAGCTCGGTCTGCCTCAGGGTTCCGTTTACCTTGATCAGTACTTTTTCGGGTCATGGCGGTAATAGGGGAGACGACAGAGCTGAAATTCCTTATAAAACTGCAGTAAAAATTGGCAAACCCCAGGAACTGTTGAATTTGTTTTAAGTTCTGGGGAGCCAGCCAGTTCTGTATGGAGTCAGTTTTGGCAGGGTCAGTTTCAATGCCCAGGGGTGAGAGGATGTAGCCAAAGAAGTGGATTCTGGAAATATGGAAAGTACATTTTTCCAGTTTGGCGTAGAGTTTGTTCTGTATCAAAAGGTGAAGCACCTCACGCACATGAGAGACATGCTCCTGGAGACTGTGGGATAAAATCAGAATATCACCCAGGTATACCAGGACATATTTGTGTAAGATATCCCTAAAGATGTCATTCATGAAACCCTGAAAGACAGCAGGAGCATTAACCAATCCAAACGGCATTACTTGGTATTCATAATGACCGTGGGTAGTAATGAATGCAGTCTTCCATTCGTCACCCTCCCGAATGCGGATCAGATTATAAGCACCGCGGAGATCCAATTTAAAAAAATAGTGGCACCCCGGAGTGATTCCAAAGCCGATTAAATCAGAGGAAGGGGATAACTGTTCTTAATAGATATATTGTTTAGACCACAATAATCAATGCAGGGTCTGAAAGAACCATCTTTCTTTTGATGAAAGAAGAAACCGGCACAGGCAGGTGAGGAAGAGGGGCGGATGAAACCAGATTCCAAGGATTCCTGAATATAGTCCTCCGTAGCCTGAGTTTCATCGTGAGAGAGTGAATAGACATGGCCCTTAGTGGGAAGAACCCCTGGAATTAGGTCTATGGGGCAGTCAGACTGGCAATGAAGAGGGAGGGATAGAGCCTTCTGTTTACTGAAGACCAAGTATAGAGCTGAGTAGTGGAAAGGAATTTCAGAGAGGTTATCTTGAGAAATACAGGAAATGGAAACTTTCCGAGGGAGCTGACAACAATGCGAAAGACAGTGGGATCCCCAGGCTGTGAGTTCCCTTTGCGACCAGGAAATGTGTGGGTTGTGCATCTGTAACCAAGGGAAACAGAACTACTGGGTGAGAAGGGGATTGGATGATAAGGAACTGAATGACTTCCTGGTGGGTGGCACCGATTCCGAGAGTGAGGGGAGGGGTCTGCCACTTCACCAGACCAGGGGAGAGAGGGGAACCATCAAGATTGAGGAGCCAAATGGGAGGGGTGACCGGCAACCAGGGAATGTTCCAGGACGAAGCGAGTCCGGAGTCTAGAAAGTTCTCTTCGGAGCCTGAATCAACAAAAGCAGAGAGAGATCTGTCCTGTAGTCCATGACAGGGTGGCTGAGAGAAAGAGTCCAGACCCAGAAGAGGAAGATGAAGTGACACTGGCCGTAGCCGTGGGTAGATAGGAGCGGGGAGGGCGACTGGGCTCTGAGGTGATCACCCCCTCACGAAGTTGGCAGTCTCTCTCCTCAGAGGTCAGGAAGGCAGTTGGGAGGGTGTAGGAGGGTTTCGATTGTCAAACTTCCACTATTGAAGCCTGATCTCTATTTCAAATATTCAAGAGATGAAGGCTTCAAGTGAAGGAAAGTACAGGGGCAGGTGCACCACGTGATCCTTGAGTTCATCTGATAATCAGAGGCAGAACTGGTGAACCAGGGCATTGTGATCCCAAAAGAGTTGAGCAGCCAGAAAACAATTCTGAACTGTAGTCCTGAAAAGAGGAAGATCCTTATGTGAGGGATGTGAGATGTGCAGCAATAAGGTGGCGAGAGTGAAACTGCCCAAAGACGGATTGTAGAGCCATCTGAAAAAGATGTATATGTTAGCAGTCTCGGGAGCGTTTCGAGAGAGAGATGTTCGGCCCAATCCAGAACTTGTCCAGTGAGGTAAGATACCATGAAAGCAATTCTCTCTCCATCCATGGGGAAGCAGTCTGGGCAGATGTGGAAAGCCATCCAACACTGAGTCAGAAAGCCCTGACACTTGGAGGAGTCCCCATCAAATTTTTCCGGGGGAGGAGTGGGTAGAAGATTAACTTGTGGTTGAAGCGGGGGTACAAGAGCGGGAGCTGCAGGTTGGGGAGACAGTGCTCGTGTAACGTGGTCAACAAGATGCTGGGCTGCCGCAGTTAGCAGGCCCAGGCTCCAGAAGTGTTCTTGGAGAATAGAAAATTGATTCTGGTCCGCTGGATCCATTTTAATCAGGCTCACTATTCTGTCAGGAAACCAATTGGTAGAATAGGAGGCCATTCACTTTGATATTCACTGAGATTACTATTTACTTGTCTGTCTGTGTATTTATTGGTTGGTTGGTCTGACTGCTTGAATATTGCTGAGAATGAATTTGCCACGATGTGTTATCCGAGTAAGCAAAAAAGAAAATAAGAATATTAAAATATAATTGTAATATGTTCAGACATATAATATAAGGTGAATATAATTATATAAAATATAATTTAATATGACATTTAAATTAATAAATTATGATAATATAATTTTAATAAGCCTTTTTTAACTCTTTACACATACAGTATAGGATGAATATATACAGTAAGTCCATTTCCTCAGCTATGTCTCCATATGCTTTTGGGCTGTCTACAGCTTCTTTTAATCGTTTTGTGCTGATCTGAAGTGATTGCATGATGCTGCAGGGCAGTTATATATTACACCCAGAAAAGAGGAAAGACAACAAAATGAAAATGAATGATTTTTTTGGATGAGGCCTGAACAGGCAAAAAATCTACACTTTAATGTATCTTTCAGCCTGAGCATGGGGAATAAAATGAAAGATCAGTTTTTCATCATCAGAGGAGACGCCACTGTTACTCTGCGATTGCCTGAGGGGGTCAGAGGTCAGGCGTGCTTTGATCTGTCTGTCTCAGGGGTCAGACTAGCTCAGATCAGACTAGAGGGCAGATTTTCTGCTGTAGTGAAAGCCCTGTTTACACCCGGTTGATAAAGCAATCCGTAATTCCACTGGAAACATGAGGTATCATTGAAGGTTTGGTTAATTGGAATACCTGAAAAAACCCTTCCTTCTTTGGTCCACATTCAAATTAATAAATTAAAATTGTGTTCTGTCAATGAGATTGCTGTACCTTGAAAAAGACATTACAAACAATCGGGAAAACTTCTAGGGAAAACTTTTTTTTTCCCTACAGACCATCTTAAGGCATTGCTAGATGCTGTCAAGGCCTCTGCATAGAATTTTGTGCAAACTGAGCCATGTCAGATTAATTGTTTGATGGCATTATTGATCATGTTCACATGCTAAACAGTCTGTTTTACAAATCAAGGTATCTGCTTCTATAATTAATCACCATTAACACATGGTAACTGTGGGAAAAAAAACATTTACAAGACTAAAATTAACAGTATTTCCGTGTAAATCAGAACACAGATCTTCATGGCCTAAGGATGTAATGTGTTTCAAAACCTGTCTAAAAATAGGTGGAAGGGTCACAGCAGTGAAATGTAATAATAATAATAATAATAATAATAATAAACTTTATTTTATATAGCGCCTTTAAAGATGGCTTCTCAAAGCGCTTTACAGGATGACAATAACAATAAATAAGAAGACTACAACAATAATTAAGAAGATTTCACAAGATAGGACACAATTATAATTACAACAATACAACAATAACAATAGAGGAGACCGTGGAAGGTGGTATTAAGAAGAGCAGAGGGGTGAAGAGTGGAACCAGTTAATAATAATAATAATAATAATTGCTTACACTTATATAGCGCTTTTCTGGACACTCCACTCAAAGCGCTTTACAGGTAATGGGGACTCCCCTCCACCACCACCAATGTGCAGCATCCACCTGGATGATGCGACGGCAGCCATAGTGCGCCAGAACGCTCACCACACATCAGCTATCAGTGGGGAGGAGAGCAGAGTAATGTAGCCAATTCATAGAAGGGGATTATTAGGAGGCCATGATTGGTAAGGGCCAATTGGAAATTTGGCCAGGACACCGGGGTTACACCCCTACTCTTTTCGAGAAGCACCCTGGGATTTTTAATGACCACAGAGAGTCAGGACCTCGGTTTTACGTCTCATCCGAAGGACGGCGCCTGTTTACAGTATAGTGTCCCCATCACTATACTGGGGCATTAGGACCCACATGGACCACAGGGTGAGCGCCCCCTGCTGGCCCCACTAACACCTCTTCCAGCAGCAACCTTGGTTTTTCCCAGGAGGTCTCCCATCCAGGTACTGACCAGGCTCACACCTGCTTAGCTTCAGTGGGTTGCCAGTTGTGAGTTGCAGGGTGATATGGCTGCTGGTTAAGTAAAGGCTTTTCTGAAGAAGAAGGTTCTGAGTCTGGATTTGAAGGAGTTTAGAGAAGGTGACTCTCTGATATCCTTGGGCAAAGAGTTCCAGAGCTTGGGGGCATAGCAGGAGAAAAAAAGATGTTTTGACAGTATGCTGTACATGTGGGTCGAATGTTAAGCCAGAATCGAATATAACCCCAAGGTTTTTCAATTTTGATTGAAGCTCAAGTACAGAGCCATCTACGGACAGGGTTACAGGACTGGCTTTACGAAGTTGATGGGGGGTACCAATAAGCATGACTTCAGTCTTGTCACAGTTAAGATGAAGGAAGTTTTGAGTCATCCAAATTTTTATGTCAGAGATGCAATAAGATAGAATAGAGACAGCCACATCAGTGTCGGGTTTGGTATGGATGTATATTTGAGTATCGTCAGCGTAAAAATTAAAGCTGAGGCCATGTGATCTTAAAAGCTGACCAAGTGGGAACATGTAAATGCTGAAGAGCAAGGGGCCCAGTATTGAGCCCTGGGGGACACCAGACTTGACAAGACCAATTTCAGACCTGTACCCATTGAGAGAGACAAAGTGATAGCGATCAGTGAGGTAAGACTTAAACCATTTGAGGGCAGTGTCAGAGACTCCAAACACAGTCTCAAGACGAGAAAGTAAGATGTTATGGTCAACAGTGTCAAAGGCAGCACTGAGATCAAGACGGATGAGTATGGAAAGAGAACCAGAATCAGAAGCTATTAGGAGATCGTTGGTGACTTTGACTAGGGCGGTTTCTGTGCTGTGAAGTTGACGGATGCCAGATTGGAGGGGTTCGAAAAGGTTGTTTGTCATGAGGTGGTTATGTAACTGAAGTGTGACAGCACGTTCTAGAATTTTAGAGAGAAAGGGTAAGTTGGAGATGGGGCAAAAGTTGTTAAGATTGTCGAGAGCCATGTTAGGCTTCTTTGGCACGGGAGTAATAGCAGCAGTTTTGAGGACCGTTGGTACAATGCCGGTGCTCAAGGATTCATGTATTATATTGAGGACAATGGGACAGAGAGAAGAGAAACAGCACTGGAATAAAGTGGTGGGAATGGGATCTAAAATAGATGTGGTGGGTTTCATGCGCGTAACTAGTTTGTTTAGGGATGCTGAGTCAAGAAGAGAGAAGCTGGAGAGACGGGAACCAGAGAAGTTGGATGAGGAGGGAGGAGGTATGGAAATTATATCCGTAGTGGAGAGAATGTGATGCCGGATGTTGTCAATCTTAGAACTAAAGAAATCTAAGAATGTGTTGCAAAGTTGTGATGAGGCAGGTAATGTGGTAGGGCAGTTTGGCTTGAGCAGTCTGTTGATGGTGGAGAAAAGATGTCTGGGATTGTTTTGGTGATTATCAATGATGTGAGAGAAGTAGGTGGATCTAGCAGACTCTATAGTCACCTTATAATCAGATAAGTAATCTCTCCAGGCCTGATAATGTACATTTAGGCCGGAAAGGCGCCACCTACGCTCAAGTTTGCGAGAGGCTGCCTTCATGAATCGCAGATGGTCATTGTACCAGGGGGCAGGGCGAGAGAAGGAGATGCTTCGAGTTTTTAAAGGAGCAAAGGTGTCGAGGGTAGATAAAAGAGCATTGTCAAGTAACTGTATTTTGTCCTCTAGCGGGTCAGAGGAAGAGAAACAGGATAAGGAGGACAGAACAGAATTTGCAAACCTTGGGTGATCAATTGATCCCCAGTTGCGGAAATTTACAGAGCGTGAGGGGGAAGTGTTAGAAACAGGTAATTCCAGATTGAAGAGAATGGCTAAGTGGTCAGAGAGGCCTAGATCAAGGGGAGAGCAGTGGGAGACAAAGGAGTCATTTGCAATAATTAGATCTAAGGTGTGTCCTTTGTTATGTGTAGGGGTACAAGCAAACTGAGTAAGGTCAAAGCATCCCAAAAGAGAAAGGAAGTCTTTAGCCAGACTGGAAGAGGTTGAATGAATATGTATATTAAAGTCCCCTAGAATAAGGATCCTTTTAAATTTAAGGGATAAGAATGAGAGAAAATCAGCATACTCACCTAAGAAGACTCCACTGGGTTTGGGTGGTCTGTAAACTGTGGCAATAATAGTAGATTGGGGGATAGAAACATTTAAAACAAGACACTCAAAAGAAGAGGGAGGAGGTATAGCTATAGGACTTAGACTGTAAAAAAGGTTGTAAATAACAATGATGCCCCCGCCTCTGCCTGAAAGACACAGAAGGTCAAACAAACCATATCCAGGAGGAACTAGTTGGTTGAACAGGAGTCCAAAATGTACTGTATTTGATGGTAAGATTTTGACCATACTGTATGTGTCCTATCATAGAGCCTTCTGTGACACTCCGGATGTAAAGGGTGACTAAACTGCCTTGGCAGTTTCTCTGTGCCATTTAATAGGATTTAATGAGTCACTATATTGAGAAAAATACACGGCTTTCTTCCTCTGTCAGTAAACTGAGAGGTAGAGCTGAACAGGTTTTATTTTTATATTGGCTTATTTTATTTTAATTTTCATTATTAAGATCATCATGTATTGAGGGAGAGTAAGTTGTAGCATCACTGCCTGTGTCAGTTTCTTAAACGTGAAACGCTGAAGCTGGTTTTCTCCTTTCGTTTTGATCTGGATTGCTCTGGTTTGAGCCACAATTGTGCGGGTTTAATCGAATCAAGCCACATATCCTGGTAATGAAAAAGCACTTAAATGTTTGCAGTGTCCGTGAAGCCAGCCCAGGGATTTACATTATTGACCCTGTATCTCTATTGTGAGCTTGTGCGTGTGTTTGATTGGAGGGATTACTATGGCTATTATGGAGAAAATGGCTCTGTCCATCAAACTGCTAAAGCTCACATATCAGCTAGAACACAAACTGGGGAGATTTGCCAGGTTAAATGTCGGAGTGCACCCCGGGTTTGCTTCAGAAATCTTCCACAGGAAAACTGGATTTTGTAAATCCATGAGATTTTAAAGGTACAGCTTAAATCCTGAATGCTTTCAACTTCTTTCCAGTACAGCAATGTGGCTCAGCTGGTGCATAAAGTGAATCTTTTTTTCTGGACCAGTGTCAGTTAAGATGGGACTTTGCATGAATATAGACTAACATAAGAAAGCTGTTAAAAGGTTATTGGTTTGGTTTGACAAGGAAAAAACAATTTATCAAAATAATGAGATATGTCTTCTTTAAAAATGCAAAAGAGTGTAGTGTTCTTCAAAAGAGAGTTGGAGGGTGGCAGGAAGGGGGTTCATGCAATGGAAGCTATGAATTAAATGTTTCAAAGTCATAGAGTAAATGAGCAAGCACATACATTTCTTAGAGACTAGTATTTGTAATCTTGTCATTACTTGGGAAGTGAAGTGAAGCAAAGCAAGAAATAGGAGGAGGAGGATTATCAGGGTTACAGTGAAACTAAGCAAGCCACTTCATTGACATGACTTCCATTTGCAAGAGACAACAGGAAACTGCAGCTTTTTTGGAAAATGCAAAAGCAAAAAATTGCTTTTGTTGCAAGACGAACTTTAATCAACAGCCCTGACAGACAACCCCTGACAAACTGCGTCAGCTGGGCGCTGTGCCCTGCTCTGGTCTAATCAGCCGCCAGCACACCAGATTGCTGCAGAAAATGGAACCACTTGCGCACATCAGCTCAGCCCTCTTAACAAAGGTCTGTGTTGATCTAGCGTGTAGGTAAGTGTTCATTTGTTGTGCAGAAGTGCAAGACAAAAAAAAAGACATTGAGCAGTGAGCCCGGAAAAGTCAATTTCAAAATCAATTTGTATACCTCTCCAGTTCTGAACTAAGCCCTCAGTAAGTCAGAATTGCCCTAGAAAAAGACCCACGTCACATTGCTAAGGGGCCATTTGGAGTCTCAGCTATTGTTCTGGAAACAGTACCAGACATCAATTATGTAGCAAGAGAGATCACCTAGAAGGTTAGGGGTGAAGGTCACTCTGCGTTAAGTATAAATCGTGGGCTGAGTAACAGTGGCCCTTTCCTTTTCCCTATAAATAATGGTGTTATTGTTGAGGAAATTGTGCAGTGTGTCCAAGTGATAAGCCTAATATAGTTATAGCAGTGGTTTAATGGCAGCATTTGGAAAACCTTTATCCTTTATCTTTGTCACAGGTAGTGCTCCTTTTTTAATAATTAATAGTGGTGCTGAACCATTTTTCATCCCACTACATTGTTCATCCTTTCCTTTTCCTTTCTTTCCATGAGAATGATCATCTCTTACACTGTTGTGCTAAAGCCATTTTGTATTTTTGTATTCTACACACATTTCTGGGGTGATCTTCTAGTAAAGTTTTATCCATTCTACTTTAAGCTGACATTCCTGATAGATCTGTGTTTTGTAGTATAAAGCCTTTAGGGATGTGTAGAGAGACATCTACACATGTCTCTGATGATGTTAATTATGAAGAACACCTAACAATGCATCAATAAGATTTGATTGGTCAATGTGATGGATTAGCTACTGCAATTCAGATTGGCTGCCCATGCATGGTTTAGTTTTTGTGATTGAGTTTTATGGAGATAAGTGTGATTCTTTAAGTGTGAATTAAAGATTGCTAAATAATGAACGTGTTTTTTCTCTTTCATACTAACCTGTATTAATAATTGTCAGTTATTATGCCATTAGAAAATACTATTGGAGGCTTTGAGTAGTTTGTTGATGCACAGCCATTTGGACAGCAGTATATACAGTATATTTATCTCCCTTATCACAAGTAACCTATGTTCTACTGGAATGTGTCCTTAATTCCAGGCTGAGTTTTCAAGGTGATAGGACATTCTCTGTGCACTCAGACTCTGAATTCTCTGCCTAGGTTTAGCAGAGACTTGGGATGTGTTGGGAATTTTAAATAATTTAACATTTAAATAATATTTTTCTTTTGCTTCCTCTTCTGATTTATTTTATTGTAGTTAGTTATAATTAATATAGACATTTAAAATTGTGGGTTGTATTTGTCTTCTTTGCTTTCCTGTTTTAATCGTCACATAATTCCTTAGTCGTGTTAATCGATTGTGAAAGATATACAGTAATGTACACGGCATATGAAGTTGTTTGGATCTGCCTGTTGAGTTACATAGAAGAGTTTTACTATATGTTTATATGTGCTGCATTAAGAGGTTTGTTTAGTGTACAGAAGCATTCGATGGCTTTTTCACTGAGACATGGTTCTTTAAGTTTTGTAAAATGTAAAGACAGAAAAAAACAAAATGTCTGAAGTAAAACTTCTATAATATATATATATCATGTACAGTAGCTCATACTCAGGAATAGTTTACTAATCAAAGAATTGTTGCTATTTAAACTGGTATATTCCCTAAATAAGATGTCTCTGGAAATGGTACATTGTTTAAGATTACTTCAGTTAAACATGATGAAACATCAATGCAGTGCATAAAGGTATTGTAAAGCTATATTAAAATCATATAACAAATTAAATATAAAAACATACACTAATACTATATTTTCTGTTTGTTTAGAAAAATGACATAAGAATATATCTGCCCTCAATGTAATAACAATTTGTGGCCTTTCTTGGCCACAATAATTAGAGATCATTGAAGCAGGTGGGTTAAACATTAAAGGCAAGCCATCACTGAAGTCACACAGTACTTCAATTGTTACTGTGAATTTTGTGTGTGAGAATTTAGAGGGCTTCTTTTTTCACAGCATTTTGAATATTGCTTTTCATGTGGCTTCACATAAGCTTTTCGCTTTGCATATCATAGCAAATAATGGACTTGCTTTAACTCTTAAGTCTATCTCGATGTGACATGCAAAGGGTAGGAATACTGTAGCCTTACTGACTACTCAGGATGCAGGCATGCAGAGAGACAAAAGGACAAAGCATTCACTTTTACTCTTGAAGGCAGTATTGATAGTGCAACATATCCACAAAGGTGGTTAAGGTGGTTCACATCTGGAATGGGACATAAAAGTCTGGGACTACTCTTTCAAGGACATTTGGTTGTCTTTCCAAAACAGTGATTTGCCTTTCATGGAACATGCACTTCAATAGTTTAACAGGGGTGAGAGATGGCCCTCTCTTTCTGGCTTCTGCTGGAAGAAGCCAAGACATAATGATAGCCTGGTCAGAAATTTCCATTGTTTTGGATTCGTTTTTTCTTCTCTGCCTTTTCTTCCTTCCTTGAAAAGTTCCCAGACCTTGCTATTTCTAGTTCAAAGCAAAGTTTACTGCTTCTAAGCCTTTCCAAAAATACTGACCGCTAATCACACTCTGGAGAGTGACTCAGCCAGGCTGACACACTCCCAGGGTACCCTGCTGTGACTCTGCTCTTCCAGCCTCCAGCAGCATGGCAAATGCCAATTCAAAACACTCTTTCAAACTGCCATGCCTCTTGGAGAGGGTGAAAGGTTTTGCATGACAATTGTGGGTGATGGTAGTCCCTACAACCTTTTTATTAAGACTTGTTTCAGACTGTCTGTAAAGAGCCCCACTGTGCACCTGCCTTCAATATATTCCTCTTAGAAGGCCTATGACAGACTCACACACCAACTATTTACCTCTGTGCTGGCTGAAGTTCAAACCTGGCTCAGGTTACAAGTGAAAGGAGCTGGGTGGTGATGTCAGCTCACAAAAGCAGCTCACAGCTGGTAAGGCTGGCTTGTCACAGTTAATTTAAGTAGAGTCTGGTTCAAGATTGAGGTTGGGGCTAGGGGAGGAGGTCCACCAGTATCTTAAGTGGGTGTCTGCCGAGAATGTCAAGGGGTGTATGAGTTAGGACATGGCACTAGGGAGGAGACTTGTAAGTGCCCTTGGTCCCAGGAATTTGGAGATACTGTACAAGCTCGATTTCATGCTGCATCCAATAGAGTGGACCTGATTTTCAAGAGATCATGCCAAAGGTAATTTTTAGACCTTAGTCTCTGAGAAAAATAATTTTCTCTTTAGTGTGCTTTCTTCTCTAGAAGTCTGAGTCCTGCATTAAATAAGCTGCCCATTCTCCATAAAACTGTTATAGTCAATAGTGACACTACGTGGATTATTGTGTGCCAAGATTTACACAGCCAAAGAGGACTGAAATAATTATGTGCTTCTTATAAAAGACTCACTGCACCCAATGACACTTGTCCTCACAATAGCACTTCTAAAGCAAAACTCTGTTATGGTAGGGTTCAGCTTACCATCATGAAAACAAAGCTAACTGAAAGAAACTACTAAATTATTATTAAGCCTTAATTGCCATTGTGATGGTTTTTTAGAAACATCTCTTCAAAGAAAGCAGCAGCTGTGTCTTCATGTCCACTCCCTTTCGTTAAACATAATTCTGAACTGACTTCTGCTGTCAGGGGTCGGTTGGCAGAAGGTGTTGAGCTAAACTCAAACACAGTCCTTGGGTCTACACAGCCTTTAAGAGCTGAGGAGCAGAGAAGCATTGTCGTATTAACACCCATTTACAACACAGAACATGTGTCTCAGAGACTCATACCCCAAAACAAAGGTGAAAAGGGAACTTTTCTTATCAGCTGAGCTCTGTCTCCACACCAGCATTTTGACTGGACCCATGCTTGGACTACTTGAGTTTCTGAGCTCTCAAATAAAGGAATGGAGCAAAAAAGGAAGATATTTCATGGGACAAAAAATGATTCCTTCATTCAGAAAGAAAAAACAGCCAAGTACAAGAGCAACAGAAATGTTTTTTTCAATATCCTAAAATATGCAAAACTATTGTGTCTGTTTGTAGAAGGTGAAATAATACCTGTTGTGAAAAGTGAATATTATGGATGGGATTAAATGTAATGAAGAGAGCAGTGTAGCAGGCAGATGTTTCTTTGAGAGAGTTACTTTCAGACGTGCAAAAACACCCCATCAGACATTGGATCTGTCCTTTGTTTAGTTTTCTTTTATATTAATGAGACCTGAGAAAGTTCTTTTGAGCTTTTTTCTTGTTCAAAGGAGACAAATCTCTCAGACTTGACCCCAGCTCTGTGCGGACGGCTTGGTTTTGGCAGGCAGATTTGTATTACATCACTAGTGGTGCACAACATGAATATGGAAAGCAAAAGCACTACATAAGGCCAGTGCACTTAACATCCCCCTGTCTCTCCTGCTAAACCAGGGACACACAGTCTGACCATCGGATTAGAACAGGAAATTGGGAGTCAACTCCTCAGACCTTATTTGCTCAATTGCAACCCCCTGTGAGTTTCCTCTCTCCCAACAGGAGACTGTGTTGGCTTTTGATGACAATGCACAATTTCCAAAAGCCAGATGCACCAGGCAGGGGGTCCCTGCACAGGACAGAAGGCAGAATAATTTCCACCGGGTAGCAACTGCTTTAAAAGATGTCACAGTGCATAACCAAAGACGGAGCATATTTAGTAAGAAAAAAGACTGCCAATTTTATGCTCCATTTTACGATTCACAAAGCCCATGGGATAAGGTTTTTTCATTTGTGGACAGTGTTCTCTATGAAAAAACAATACCAAAAGATGTATAAACAGTTTACAGCATTTGGAGAGTATGATAAAGAAAAAACTTGAATATGAAGAGCAGGAAAGACACGAGTGGGTAAATAATTGCTTGTTTTGGCCACCGCTTATCAGTATACTGCATAGAGGAAAGGCAATATCCTGACTTGATTTTCTGTTTTAAACATTTAGAACAGGGGATCAAGCCTTCATTATGTGGTCAAACCTTCAGTATCCATCACTTTTGCTTTTATATAGACAAATGGTTTATGTTTTGATGAAGTATACTAAATTTAAGACAGAGCAAATTCAAAATTTACATACAATTACTGTCTTATGTCCCAAGTTAAAGAAAAGCAGAAAAGATGATGAGTCCTTCCTTCTGTGTCTTTATGCTGAAATCAGGCAGTCACCTGACAGAGGCAGCAGTGCCAGGCCAGACTCTTCATATTACATTTCACTGCCTGTCCCAGCCCTGACTGCAGATTAATCTCACAGCTCATTTACCAGCGGTGCTCACAGAGAGGAAGAGGAAGGCCAGGCGTGCAACATGAAAGGCTCTTCCTGGGTCCAGTGAGAGAGGGCACAGAACAGGCCCTGACAGGGAGAGGATTCAAGGCCATGGAGTCACAGGACATCTGAGATATTTTGGATTGTTTCCCCTATTGGAAAAAAATGAACTGGATACATTTCCATTTTTAATAATAATAATAATAATAATAATTAATTGCTTCCACTTATATAGCGCTTTTCTGGACACTCCACTCAAAGCACTTTACAGGTAATGGGGACTCCCCTCCACCACCACCAATGTGCAGCCTCCACCTGGATGATGCGACGGCAGCCATAGTGCGCCAGAACACTCACCACACACCAGCTATCAGTGGGGAGGAGAGCAGAGTAATGAAACCAATTCAGAGACGGGGATTATTAGGAGGCCATGATTAGTAAGGGCCAATGGGAAATTTGGCCAGGACGCCGGGGTTACACATCTACTCTTTTCGAGAAACGGCCTGGGATTTTTAATGACCACAGAGAGTCAGGACCTCAGTTTTACGTCTGATCCGAAGGACGGCACCTGTTCACAGTATAGTGTCCCTGTCACTATACTGGGGCATTAGGACCCACATGGACTGCAGGGTGAGCGCCCCCTGTTGGCCCCACTAACACCTCTTCCAGCAGCAACCTTAGTTTTTCCCAGGAGGTCTCCCATCCAGCTACTGACCAGGCTCACACCTTAGCTTAGCTTAGCTTAGCTTCAGTGGGCTGCCAGTTGTGAGTTGCAGGGTGATATGGCTGCTGGCTTAATTTTTTAGAGAAAATATTTTTTTAGAAAATGTAATGTTACACAAATGTCGTATGGTAGTATTTAGAGAATACTCTGAGTAGGGAAAAGACTAAATTAAGGCTATATTAAATTTGGGAAGCCTTGATTATCTGACACTACACTAAGCATAGAAAAACAAAGCATCAGGCAGGGCCAGATGAGGATGCTCCTGCAGAAAGCTGTTATTTATACTATGGTATGTAAGTGTTGTGGAAAAAACTTAACAATTCCACTAGGTGTGCTCATGTCACTTAAAGTCCCAATTTTTCAGACTGGGTATTAAATCTCTGTAACAAAATTAATTAATTCACAGTATCACAAAATTTTACACATTTCAAGTTAAGTACAAAATCTTTGTGAACATTGTGAAAGTACCATATGGTTGCCATGTTGTCACTGGCAGACCAAAACCCACTGGTCTCACCACAGACGAAAGCAAGAGTTTGCACAAATTATGCTGTAAAAGCTGCCCCTTTTGCTCACTAGATGCTGTAAGCGAATGGGAAACATGGTCCCCTAACAAAGTTAAAATAAACTAGTGCATTTAGAACTAAAATGAAGCTACTAGGTACATGTTAATGTGTACAACCTCCAATTTACATGACAAAAGAGATAAGGTTTCAATGTGTGGGTAGCGCCATATTGTTGTCATTTTCTACAATTCAGAATGAGGCAACAAATCTTTGGGTGATAGGGACATTTTCACATTACATTGCAAACATTTTCTAGACCAAGCAAATTTAGCTACTATATTAATTTTAAATATTTTCATAAAATCGACACATATAAGGCAACATTTGTTTTAAGATACTTTATCTAAGTATTGCAAAAAAGGGCCACCTACCAACCAACATAAAATACACTAAAATACAAGTTTGCAATAGTGCTCTATTATTTACAGTACATTGGTGATTATTTTATAAATCACACCTAAAAGTTGAGGACTAGTAGGACTTATATCTTTGGAGGACTTGCTGTGCCATAGCCAGTGTTGCCATCTGAACAGCTGATTTGAATGATTGCTATTGATTTGAATTCAACATTTTTGCAACAGTTTTGCCTACAAATACTACTTACTTGTTAACTCAGCATGCAGATCATGTTCAAACATTTCATGGGTTAAATGTCTGCTGCACATCCTGTGCTTATTTGATTGTACATGATGTTGAATCTTGTCAGGGACTTGTCAATGGTACCAACATCAGTGCCCATGTTTTTTAACCATCTCAGTTCAATATCCCTTGGAAAAGGAAACGCTTTGACGTTCTACTGATATGATCCTCTGTTTTGCGTACGACCACTATGTTCTGAACAGCCAAAAACTCAACATTTAGGCATCACTTAAAATACATATGTGAGTTCAAAAAGACAAAAAGGGATTAACCCCATAATGTACAAATAGAGCTCTAGTTCCTCTTTAAACTGGGCTTTGTATATTACATTGGGTTACTAGTAACAGAGATATGTCTATGACTATGTCAAAACAAAAGAAATGTCATTGTGTTATACTAACAAAAAAAGTAAAGCCTTTTTATATCTTTGTAATTAGCAATCGCTTTGGAACACTGGCCAGTGCAGATTTGACTGAATCCTGGAAAAACTGAAGCAAGTCTAGCCTTAAGAGTAATAAGCAGCACATTTTATCAAATGGTTGAAGTCCACAAGGCAATCTGCAATGTAACAAAAAATGAAGAAGGTGCTCCAAGACTACAGATAGTGGAGGTACAGTGATACAGCAGGCCCTTGCTGCTGGTATCAGCAGTGAACCTGTCCTTCAACCATGCCAGTGATTCTTAGTCAAAATATCCTCCTGTTTCTCTCTTAAGTCAGACATGCATTTTACTTTTTAACTGTAAGCATTCTATTATAAGAGTATACAACTGATATAATCGGCCCAATTACAGGAAAGTCTTCTGAGACCCTTATACCCTAAGATGCTAAAACTCAAGGGCACAGAAGCAGTTACCAACTGGTTCTGAATACTGTATCAGTAGCAATTTGGGTATAAAGAGGGAATGGTAACTGCAGTTTCTTAACAAAACAGTTGAAGAGAAAAAGCAAGCTGAGAACTAGGGATTGGATTGTCCAACCCAGGCTGCCAGACTGTATCCATCATGTAAACCTTAGCTGCATCAGTATATGTATATGTATATGTATAATGTATATATATGTACAGTATACTGACTAATCAATTAACAGAAACAATGTGACCTACCCTCACATGTTTTACTGTATTACATTTCCCATTTCCATGGTACTCGGGCAAGTTTCTTACCATGATTGAACAAGCCTCACAATGTTTTAATAATAATAATAATAATAATAATAATAATAATAATAATAATAAATCATTAATGGGATGATTAGATGCAGCTCTGTTTGACATGCCCACACTTGAGTGACTCATCTCTTCTGGCAGCTGGGACAACATATCAGCTTCTTTATAAAGCCAGATTAATTTAAAGAGATCTGGCTTTATTAATCCAATCAGGGCTGCCTAAATCTGGAGGCTATAGCACCAAATCTCCTCTAACCACTCCCAAAAGCTCTCTCTCTATTTGTCTCTCAATCCGCTTCTAGATCTCCGCCTTCTGTATTTTCTCCCTGTACTGCTTTTCTTTTCTGCCTCAGCCAAACCTCCCCATCTCTCTCACTCTCTCACTCAAGTTCAAATTTGCTTGGTTTCTAGTGATGAAAAAGAGACACTCCTGTATTCCCAACACACTTTCGTAAAATAAAAACCATTAAAATGTAATTTCTCTCTATGAATATTATATATGCATTTACAGTATGTACTGTAACTGTGTCATGGCATCAATTTGGCATGTGCAGCCAAGATTCAATCTGCTATCTTTCAGACATCTCTGAGCCCTTAGAAGCTGCAGAGCACACAACTGAGTGAACAAAAGACAAGTCAGATTTGCAACATCTTTCAAGCTCCAGAGGGCTGCATCACTGTTACAGACAATGAAGTCATGGAATAAAGGTTTATTCCATGCTGAAAAGAGAAGAAAATAAACACCCGGAGAAGGCTCCACAGCCGAAACGTTGCGTTTCTTTTCTTGTTTTTGCAGCCTACACATATATCATTCAGGTTTTTAAAAGGTCCACACTCTTTATTTTGTACTTTGTTTAAATGATGTACTTGTCTATGAGATTAGATGGTGTCAAGGATTATATCTAGAGTCAGATATATGTGGTAGAAAACATGTTCACCTCTTAGTCAGGATTCCGCAACAGGTCAGGTTTACAATTTTTTTGTTTTGTTTCCAGAATCCATTACTTGCAAAAAATATATACAGCTAAATCCTCCGCAGTACAGCCTTTGCTGGAAAAAAAAAAAGAAAGTGACTGATGATATGTTTCTGTTGAATTATAAAATGTAAACAGCATGTTAGTTTGGCCTTGCTAATTAATTCTCATAGACAGTATATACAGAATTTATCTGTAAATCTGTAAATGTGCGACCAGGCAAGGGGTAGCTTCCAGGATTGGTAGGACTAGTTGTGTGAGCCAGACAAGTTTATTAAGATGTGCTCTTATCCATTATTAAATAACTGCTCCATTTGAATCCCTATTCAGTAAACCCATTCTGTGATTTGTTAGGGTCCAAGTGTATTTTTCCCCTGGTGACTGTGGTATGGGTTGATGGAGGGCCTGCAGGGGTAGGGAGCTGGTGTAGATAAGTCTGCAGGGCCAGCGCTTCCTTGGCTAATTGCCTGGAGGAATCCTCTAACAAACCCCCTGGAGACAGGAGGCCTGGAAACGGCTTCCCCTGCCCGCGCTGTACTCCGGCTTCCTCTTGGTACTGCTTCATCAACCAGCTCACCTCCCAGAGGTGGCAGGCAGAGTCTTACGAAACAGTCATGTAGGAAATCAAAAGACACTTGCACCTGTACCTCAATCTTGCGGCTTTTCCACTTCTTACCGGGAGCCTCTACACAACATCCTTCACCCACACAGATTATTTTCCTCACCCAGTTTATTCTAGACAGGGATGATTCCATCAGATGACAGTCAACTGTGCACATTTAACTCCTGATCTTATCAGTCAAAAGAGATTTTACAACACGTACTTTGAAGGCTAGTTTTGAAAAAGCCCCCCCTTAGACTATTATAAGGACATTATTGTCAGGTATGACAACAAAGCACTTTGGTAGAATGCCTTGATGTTAAGAGAAGACAAATTTATTTTTGCTAGCACACTACTGTTTGTGTTTCCTCTGCTGCAAAGATAGATTCCGTACAGTTTTAGTACTGAGGAGTTTTTTCAGTTGCCTTCTCAGTCTCTCCCCCAATTTAAGGGTGTTTTTCATGACCTCTGGGCATCTTGGGGTTCTCAAATTTCATGCACTCTGCAGTGCATGCGTCTGCCTCATCACACACAAACTGGCTAAGGTAATTGACTTTTGAACCACCTTGAATAATTAAATATCCTCTAATGATCTAATGCTCAGTTAACAATGCAGAGATCAAATAGGTCAGTAGAATTGGTATCAGTTGTTACAGGCCCCGATGATGTAATAATTCTTACCTACTTGGCTGCAACCCACCAACACTGTTTGGCATTTTAAGCGTGCCAGTTCTGTGACATTATCAGGACACCTCTGGCAATACTGCGAAACAAGAGCTTTTTTGAAAACTGGAATTATATAAGCAATCAGTTGAACATACATTGAACAATCAGAATTTTTATAATTTAAGTACAATGTTATTGTTGTATCCTATAAGCTCCTAATTAGGTTTTCACAAGGTTTTACTGGGCATTTTGTATATAAATCTTTTTTTCTCCGCTTTTTATAATAGTATTTAATTTAGTTGTATTTAAAACAAAATTAGGAGCAGAATGTAACAGTGGTTAAAGTTAAATTAACCATTGCATAGATATTTCCAGCAATTCTTTGAATGTATGTTTTTCTTTCTAGAGATCACAAGGAAATCACACTCTGTCTTAATAGAGCTGAACTTGTTGTGCAGAAAAATTCTGGCATCCAAGTGGTGCTGGTCTGAGCACCGAACAATCAGTGTGAGACTTATCATGTGGCCTTGTGGAAGACCTGGAACCTTTGCCAGTTTCTAGGAAAAGATAAAAACAACATTTTTAAAAAACATCTTAACTACTTCAGTCCTGGAATCCACTATAAACAAAATATTATGGATTAGAATGCATTCAAGCCAATGTGACTCTCAAATTTAACAAGAATTTGAATTCAAGCCTGATAGTTTAGGTAAAAAAAGGTTAAGAATGCATGGAAGGAACTTCAAGTCTATCAAGGCTAAGGCTAGACAAGAAAAGTTAACAGATTTGTTGCTTATTATTAGAGATTACATCAGCTTTCTTCTCATTAGCAGGCCTTATATGAAATATATATATTTTTTAAATAGCAGGCTTGCCAGAAGAATGTTTAGATGCTAAATTAGTCAATGCACTTTTCCCTCAGTTCAGTCTGCATGCTTTAATTTACCCCGCAGTTAAAAGGTCGAGGTGCCTGATTTGGAGATGGGCAGCCTGCACACTGTGCCCGTGGGACTCTTTGCCCATCCTGCTCCCTGCCTGTGGCTCCTCTGACTCACCGCCTGTGATAGGTCATCAGAGGATACACATCTGCGCAGATTAAACAAATTATAGCAACATGTGCCACCTTATATAACATCAGAACGGTTCTCATGTTTGAGACTGACCAGGAGTTTGGGTTCCTTTGGGGAATTTTGCTTGTCTTCAGTGGAAGCTCAGATTAGAAATCAGTACAGGTTACTATGATATTTCCTACCTTTCCGGTAGACTCTCTAACAGATTGCTGATTTCATCTCACAACCAATAACAAACAGTAAGGCTATTCCTTATTGCCACCTGGATGAATAATAATAATAATAATAATTGCTTACACTTATATAGCGCTTTTCTGGACACTCCACTCTAGTGTTTCCAGCCAGTACAAAGGCCAGATTGTTCTCTGCAGGTTAGGTTACAGATCCACCGTGCTGAGACTTAAAACACACCGATACTCACCTGCTTTCTCAGAATGTAACACATCAGCATCTAGCACTACCATCCCACACTGATGAACACATAGATTTAGGGCACCACAGCAGGTACAGGGTTGTGCACCGGGACTGGGATAGACCATTAAAAATCAGAGAATAAAAGTTTCTGGCTATAGTTACAGTGTCTGTTTCACATGTTAATGTTTAGGTTTTTTGTTCATACATTTTAATTAAATATATGGTTGGTAGAGATTCTTTTTTTTTTTTGACAGGCCAATCAGAAATTGTATCGTTATGTTTGAGCAGCAACATTTCTACCTAGTAGCCTCTTCTCTTCAAGCCTCAGAAATGAAGGAAGGCTGGACTGGTCAGTAGTCAGGGATGGGAAATGGTGGATGAAGAGTATGGTGACCAGGAACATATGTGCTGTAGGAAATGCCATCCATCAAATGAAATGTTAAAACTTTGAAAACTGACACTTTAAAAAAATCAGGGGTGTTAACCCCAAAGTCTTGGCTAAATTGCAGTCTGGCCTACTTAATGTTCCACCTTAATTCAAATGCTAAAGCAATCACTTCTCTACTTCAGTGATGGATGAAGTGGGACCCTTCTTATATGCCGAGTGCTCTGAGATCCTTTGGGATGCAAAGTACTATAAAAATGCAAGGAATACGTTTGTCTCTTGCAGCAGCAAAATCAGTCTGAGTTATAGTCCGAGAAGCAAGAAGAACAAAGATCATCTCCCATCATCCCCTTCTTTACCAGGGCATGGTCTGTCTCATGTAGAATAAAGAATGACTGCCAATGGCAAATATGTTTTTGTCAGCAATTCTGCATACTTTTGTAACCAGGTACAATAAGTTCTTTGACATTGCACACACAGCTCCTCATGTGAGATCACTTTACAAATGTTTGAACAGGATCTGCCTGTTTTAGGGAATCCCTGTTGATTCACCTGTCTCCACAAACTGCCTCGATAGCAGAGCACGGGCGCTGAATGCCTCCTGTCAACAGGTCTCTCCAGCCGTTGTTTGGCTAAACACTGGTTCCTAGGCATCTGCACAGCCGTATGTGCTTTATCTGTGTAGCGTTTATTCAGACAATCAAATGAGGGCCATTATGGTTGCAGCTCTAGGTACCTGCCCTGCAGGTCCTGGTGCACAAAGATCAACCCGATAGCAGAAACTGCCAGTTGAAAGCAATCAATCTATATTTGCATTCTTAAGGTTCGTTAGCTAAGGGATAAAAGAAGCGGTGTATTTGTCAGTTCTGAGGTTTACCACATAATTTGTTTTTTTTCAGCATATAAACTGTAGTTTCAAGGCCTTTTGATTGTTTTGTTTCTAGTGCACAGTAGTCTGGTACAAATTGCATAACTGTGCGTAAACTTTTCTGAATCTTCTTATGTTTTCTTCAAAGCTTGATTTTTAGAAAAAAAAGTGCCAGAATAGCTTACGACAGTTAGATCAGGATTCTTGAGATGTTCGTGACCAAAAGGATATCATTGAGCTTTCCAATAGATTATTATTTTTATTTCAATGTTTTCAGTCACTTGATAAAAATGGCTCTATTATGTATTTTCCTCAGGACTAGATAACAAGGCATGATGTCAGAGCTTGGCTTTTCTGGCATCATGTGACTCATGCCCCTGCCTTCAGACCTCTCTGTGCTCATTGGTAAAACTAGGAATGACAACAGGGGCTAGAGTGTGGGTCCCATTCTCTTTTAACCCACACACAAGTCAAGTTTAGCTGTATGCATCATGATTTTAAGAGCAATGAATCTCTGAAAATCACAGCTAAAGAGATAAATTGAAAGGCTGTAATCAGAGATTTTACTGGGAATGGGTAGGGACTTGGAATAGAAACTTAGAAAGTTTAATATTATCTTTGAAAAACACAGTGTTTTGTACCATTTTTAGGAGAAAGTCCTATAATGTCAAAATGAAATGCCCATAATAAGTGACAAAGTCATCGCTGTATCCAGTGAAATGACATGGAGGAAAACCTGGTTCTCCCATTGTGTTTGGCATCTATTTAAATGTACATTTACTGAATCCGTGTGTTAAATATTTGTCCTGAGACATTCAAAAGAAGTCCTGCACTGTCCTTTGCAAGAGAATCCCTGATTTCTTCAAATGTTATTATTTGGGTTGCTAGTACACTATCGTCTTATCTCAGTTGTGTACAGTATTTCTTCTGCAGATATAAGAAAATCTGGAATATAGATTATGCCTTTTCATTTAGTTAAACAGGGTAAACATACAGTACCCTGTTACATTATGAATGGCAACATCTAAGAAAGCAGAATCGCTGCATTGTTTTACTGTGCTTTCTATATGTCTGGGCCAGTGGTGTACATATCATCCTTTTGAATAAGTCCTGCCATGAACCAGGGTACTGCTGTGCTTGTACTGTGCTCAGTATTGTACTGTACCATACACACATGTGAGAGATGGTACTGTATTCTCTATTATTTGAGACAAGTTGCATACATATTATCTGTGTTAAGGATGGTCAATTTAACAAAGCGAAGTCCCCAACAAATACTGCTTACCTGAAACACAAATCATTTCTTTCCAGGAGTCCAAGCATTTGTTATAAAGCATTTTACCAAATGTATTTCTGAATTCAGAAGATTGAAGATAATGCTTAAAAGAAATGAACTGGAAATGTGAAAATGTATATTCCATATTTCACAACCCTTTGTCAGTATATTGATTATAAAAGGTTGCTTTGGAATAAATACAGTGAATAATAATATATTTACAAAATGATGTGAGAACTGTGCCCTGTGGAGCAGAAACACCTGACTTGCATACTAATGAGACCTTGATCCTTACATGACAATGGACAACAAGAAGAAGGCACCATATAAGCTCAATACAGCCATGACATATATATAATCTTGAAAGAATGGAATAACGTGGTTCAAAGCTGCATGAAGTGTATATTACCCATGGTTCCATTTTTGTATTTGGCCAATATCCATTATTGCTTGTTGTACAGTTATCATGATACACAGTGTCTTGAATAGGCCAACTAATTTTGTAAACCCCATGGACTGTCCACCACTAGGCTTTCACTCCACTAGGGGGAAACCTTACTCTCTTACTCCTTTATTGACTCTTTGGAAACTGAGTTTGCACAAAAATGTAAACTCCTAGCAGTGTTGAATACAAAGCAATTTGAAGTTTCAGAACTCCATTTCCTCCACAGAGGTGTATTTGTGATGTGTAGGTAGCAATGTATCTGCACAGGGCTTTATTTGTTGTTATCAGCCAATACAATTCATTGTGTGTATGACTGTAGGTAGGATACATATACAGAATTTTTTGGTTAATTTAATGACACTGGAAGTATTTACATATAATAAAGATATAAGTGCTGCGTGTGTAGTGTGTGTGCTTGGATCCTAGATTTGAACTGCCATCTCAGGGACTTCCAAGCACCAGACCCACACAGTCCAGACAAACAAACAAACTAAAGCCCCCTGCCAAAAGGTCAGCTCTTTGCCTTGGGTTTGAGGACTCTTGAGAGACCTAGGGAGTGATGACATCTAAACAGGCTCATCTCATGCTATGAGACACACATGCATTTAGATTTGAGACCATTTTCAAATGGTTTTTAAACTAAAAGAAGTCATTTGCTCGCATATACTATTGAAGCTGTAAAATCCTGAGGTGGGAAATAGCAAATGTAGTGAATATTAAAGTATGTATAATTTCTGACTTGTCATTCTTAGCTTGGAATGTGATCAAAAACATTCCATTGCCTGTGGAGTTCTCACGTATACAAGGCAAATACAGGCTTTTCAGTTTTGTCTTTATTTCTGTTTATCCCTGGGAATTACAAAAGGAAGTTTCCTTAATGAACAGTGTTGCTGTTATCAAAGTTCTTCTATACTCATCAGAGAGGGTCTTTGTCATTTTTCATAATGATGAACAGATGTGACACCCGCCCAGCTCTCACAGTTGATTCATCTGTAAATTAAATCCCTCTGTATGAATGTATAACAACATAGAGGGCTTGAGTTAAGAGGATTTTACTGTTTTTCCTCCTTTTTTCCCCAATACCTATACTCATAGTTGCAAACTAATTTGCATGCCATACAAATGAAGCAGGGAAACATGCAAATTAAGATAATAAACTTGTCAAACAAGAGATTGTCTTGTAGATTAAGGAGAGAGAGTCTGTGTATGTGTGCGCACGCCTGTGTTGGAGGAGGATGCTTTGAATTGTAAAATAAGTTTCTCCACATATCCTGGCTGGAGCGTGAGAAAACTAATGAAGTTGGAAACATGTCATGTGACATGTAACAACTCATAATTCCAGCCACAGATCTGAGCACTGGCAAAATTCTGAGCAATAAAATAAGGTCTCATGGAGACCAGCTTCCTTTACTGCTGCAGTGTTTCAATGTTTTTTTTATCTTTTAAAAGAGAAAACAAATATCCATCTTAGTTTGTCAAAAGAGAGATTGCATGTAGCAGAAATACAAACTATTTTTGTATAGACAGAAAACACTGAACTTGTAGAAGCTGTAAAGTATATGAAAAATACTTTGTTTTCTATATTGATACACTATTTTCATTTTCTAGACAAAGTGGAGACGCTAAGGAAGACATTTAGGACATATAGTTAAAAGTATAGAATTTAAATCAAAGGCTGTTCCGTTAAACCTTAGTAAATTGGTAAAATACGGATGCAAATATGGATAGATTATGCAAGTAGACTGGAAACCATTTCATGAAATGGAAATCTTCAGATCTTAAAAACCTAATAACTCATCTTCCAAATAATAATTATAATAATTGCACTCCACTCAAAATGCTTTACAGGTAATGGGGACTCCCCTCCACCACCACAAATGTGCAGCCCCACCTGGCTGATGCAATGGCAGCCATAGTGCGCCAGAACGCTCCCCACACATCAGCTATCAGTGGGGAGCAGAACAGAGTGATGAAGCCGATTCATAGATGGGGATTATTAGGAGGCCATGATTGGTAAAGACCAATGGGAAATTCGGCCAGGATGCCAGGGTAACACTCCTATTCTTTTTGAGAATTCTTTTCTTTTCTTTTTTCTTTTTTTGGAGATTTCTAATGACGACTGAAAGCCAGGCCCTTGGTTTTGCATCTCATCCAAAAGACTCACCTTTTCTTTTTTACAGTATAGCGACCCTGTCACTATAGTGCAGCATTAGAACCCATACAGACCGCAGGGTGAGTGCCTCCTACTGACTCCACTAACACCTCTTCCAGCAGCAACCTTAGTTTTTCCCAGGAGGTCTCCCATCCAGGTACTGACCTGGTTCACACCTGCTGAGCTTCAGTGGGCTGCCAGTTGTGAGCTGCAGGATGATATGGCTGCGGGCTAGTTAAATAGACCAAGTTCTTCTTTTTTTCAGAAAAGCGTTTCGTTTCTATGCAGAAATGGTAGTATACTATCCTATTTCACCACATGCAGAGGAGACTACCATCCAAATTAATTGGGTAAAATGACAAGTGTAGGCAGGGTCTGAACAGCGGGTACTCCTTGCAACAGCCCATCCCCTTTGCAGCTGTTCAGCTCATCCCTTTCTCTTACCTTCTCACTCAATGCCCTGGAGCTGCAGCTTCCCATACTGTACCAGCACCTCCCAAACGCACACTTGAGTCTTTAGACTATAGCCTCATACTGACTTAACCAGAGAGCTCAGGTGTTGAGAGCACGATAGAAGTAATAAGTTTAACTGTATAAATTAATTTCATAACAACAGGAAAGAGTTGATTTAGCAAAGGCTGCTCATCCACTATTAACAGTGGAATATATAGTTCTCAGTGTAGATTTACGCCTAAAGATAGGGCATTGTCTTAATTCTTAGTTTCTGGGTTTCTGCTTTGCTAATGAACAGAATTTGCATAAAACATTAGGTATCAAACACTGCTACATATGGGATACTATATACTGTACCAGTGATTTCCAGCACTGGTTCTGGAGCAATGCTGTCTGCTGTTTTATTCCTGCTGAGCCCTACATCTTCAGTGCTAATTGATGATTTAATGTATCTGCTTGCCTATTTATACTTTTATTAGTTATTCAGTTAGTCCTGAGTGTGAGAAATACATACTGTATCTCTTCAAATTGCTTCCTGTTATTTTTCTGACTAAACAGCTCTTATTTATTGAGGAATTGATGATGAGCAGACACAGATGAGAATGAGATTGTATGGGACACTCCCACAATGAGCATTGTTTCTTTACGACAGCACATCTGAATGAAGGTAGTCCTGAAACTCAGAAACTGGTACAAGGTTGATCCAATTAAAAAATTACATTTGATCAAGCAAGTTGCAAATGTCCCCAAATAGAAAAGCTGCAATCATTTAGTCTGTGATCAAGAATTCAGCTGGAACAAAAACCTGAAGACATAGCGGTCCTCCATGATCAGGAATGGAAACCACTGCTGTAATCTGTAAAGCATTGATCTGAACACAGGCTGGATTTCATTGATTAAAGCTTTTGTGATTTCCCAATCTACAGAGCCACCCAGCCTCTTGCAATGCAGTGAAAGAAGGGTTAATCAAACTAGGCTTTGTCTTCAAATCCAATTGTACTGTTAATGAAAAATGCTTGAGATTGTTGGCAAGAGACAGGAAGAGATGCAAGAACGGAGGCCGAGGAGAAGGAGAAAAGCATAGACAAGGAAAGAGTTTAAGAAGGACAAAAAATACAGAGAAATTAGATCAAAGGATGAAGAAAGGGAGAGGCTGGACATAGAAAGAGAAACAGGGTTGAAGAAACAAGGTTATTAAAAAAAGAAAAGAGGATACGAAATTGAAATGGGAAAACAGACACAGAGAAAGAGAGGGAGAGAGAGGCTGTTGCCGGCTCATTACAGACTGTCACTGGAGTATTGCATCAGTCCAAGAGGGAAGCTCACGTTGCAGTGAAGGATGACATCACCCTGCTGGCTGAGCGGATAGGAGTAGTGAATGTCTGCTACCCCAGAGAGAAATAGGGAGCGAAAGAGAGGATGCTGGCTTCCTCAGCTCTCTTGCTGCTCATCTCATTGGCTGATGAATAGAGTTGAGGGGGGGGTAATATTCAGTCTCGAAGAGGCTTTGATTTTTTTAAAGGGGGGCAGTATCGGACAATATTAGAACTACAGACTGCTTTATTATACGTCAAAATGAGTTTATACACAGATCCCTAACAGGATAGGTAGTGTTAAAATAGAGGCAAGACAAAACACCAGGCACACAATATAGTAGTCTTTAATGTAACTATATCCAGATCAATTAGTCTTGTACATCTTGGGAAACTACAGAATGTGTGGTCATATAAAAAGACTGAAATTTATATTGCTGTTGTAGAGGTGTTTTACAATGGTAAAATTAAGACAGTTTTACCATTTGTGGGGGTGCATTTTCACATAACAGAACACTGTAACTTATCCAGACTATGATTTGTATTGATAATAAAGATATTACCATTCTTAAGGTGTTGATCACACTATTGGTGATTATCGAGCAAAGACTCCTTTTCAGTGCATGTTCCCAGTGTTAAGAATGCTAAATCAGATGGGCTGTCGGCTGTCTTAGCGTCATGCATCTAGGAATTCATCAGCTAACCTGTATTGTGCAATATAACAAGAATTAGGGAAGAAATATTTTCTGAATTTCTGTAACTTTGCCCTGATTTCATCAGATTTTTTCACTAGATTTACTACTGTGCATTTTTATACATTCAAACTACTTGCTCAAACTTGTATTTTTATTGCACCTGTTTTGTAGTACCCGAAGCCATCTCTGCTTTTTCTGAAAGTTACTTGTACCCACCTACAGTACAATCTCATTAAACAGTTTAATGCTCAATTTAATGGGAATGTTAAGTTTTCATATCACAAGAACTTGTACAATATGTAACACCTGCATGCTTGTATGACTTAATGCCGGCATCTAGGCAAATATAATGCAGAGGCATCTTTTACGAGCACAGACCTATGGTACACTGCAGTACTTTCACTTAAAATTCATCACGTGGTTTTCAAAAAGTGGTCTATTTTGAGGTTGCAGTAAAGGGAAACCGGGATTACACTGACATGCTACCGATGAACATGGCATGCAACAGGCAGAGCCTTGTGTAGACAAGTGCAAAACAGGACACAGGAGGAGGGGGGACAAAGATTTGACATGCAAACTCCGTGACAAGGCAGCATCTTTGCTTTTCTGAATTTGTGGTTACAGTGTTTCAGGAGTAGATTTAAAAGGAATTTTAGCACCATATGGGATGTACAGTGTGGGAAATCTGGCCTCTCCAGATGTCCAGTCATGTGGTTGGGACACTGAGGCACATTCTGCAGGCCAGCAAGGCAGACTGGTTAGCTAATGCAGGCAGTTTCGTAATGTCATACTTAAAAGGAGGACATATTTGTGTTGTTCTCCGCAAAACCTGAACTACAAAGATAGCCATTCTGCGGCAGATGCCACGATCCACTTAGTCACAAATGTTGGGATCTGGAGGGCAGTGGAGAGGAGCAGAAAAAATGGTTCCCTAAGTGTTTAATATAGAAAATACTATTTTGCAAAAATGGTTAAAAAAATTAGCTAAATGTGATTTTGGGAAATCTTGTAATTGCTTCAAATTCTTAGAAGTTAGTTTGTTTTGATTTTTGGCTTTACTTTTTAAATAGTAAGAACAAACAGCTATGAAAGAATGTGTTTTCTGGTTTTTAGAGAGTCTTTTGTTCTGTTTTAGTATTGTTCCTTTAGAGATGTATAACAGATTTTGCTTAAACAGCAGTGCCCCTTTGTCCTACAATAGAGTTTTCACATTGTAAGGTTCAGCTCTGATAGAGTTGAGCCTCTGGAGCTGCCTCTCTGGTGTTACAGTTTAAATTTATTTTTCACTGCACTTATTTCAGTCACAGCCAAAATGCTAAAAGGCTGAAGGCCAGAGATAATCAGCCCATAAATAACTCATTTCAAAATATGTCATGCTGCAAATCGGCTGTCAACACATAGGGCTTGACTTTGAACTGTACAACACATAGCAACAGGCTGTGTTCGGTGTTGACTATCTTAAAATACGCAACAGCAAACTCGATATTGTATCTTTAAAACTTGGTCTCCTTCTCGCATTTTCTGTTATTCAGGCATCGGTTAGCTTGGTCTTGTAGCCAGGCAGACTAGAATTTCTTCATCAGTTAGTCATGCCTGCCCCTTGGGCATAAGCACAAATGCAGCACAATTTACATGTGGGAAAGTCTCTTAAACACAATGAACAGTGTACATCTGAGATGTTAAAGTTGTGGCATTTACAAGGGCATCTCATAGACAGCCTTCAGTTGAATTCTGTATCAGTGAATGTTTTTGTTTTTACCAACCAGGAGGGGATGATGTAAAAATGAAACCCAACTACAAAAATCTGCAAATTCATGCAGATGTAATTGGCTCAATGTGCATTTTGTTCTGGCACAATTTATCTTTGTTAAGCACTTTTTCTCTGCAATCCACTGTTCTCCTTGTTAAAAGATGTAAAAATAGTCTCTAGAGCAGACCTGAGTAATATAACAGTGAGTGGACAACTGTAGCAACAACAAATACCTACTATATTATTGATTAAATCCGTCATATCCAGGTCCAGTATTGAAAATGTGTGAAGAATAGAGAAAACTTGTAATAACATTCCTTTCCTTATTATTGATGTTGGGTCACAACTGACAGTTTATACAGTGTCTTGTAAATTATGACTGAGTATACAATGTCAATAGGGTCCAATAAGATTAATGGAGGCAGTTAGTGTCCCTGTACACAGCAAAGGGAAGATTCAAGATATACATGTACTTTTGAAATATTTTGAGAAAAATGCAACATAGTAAGCCATAGTTTACCTCTACAGTGTGCAAAAGTGCAAGCTTCTTTTTTATTTCCTTTGTCTTCATTTTCTTTTAATTGCATCAATGTTGGATTAACATTTAACAGTCCTGTTAAATAAAATAAAATAAAGAGTGTCGCATTAAACTACTACATTGACACATTGGTCACTGCGAAGCATTCCTGTGATTAAAGTCTACATTGTTTGGTCTTAAACTTGTGTTCAACAAGGCTTGTGCAGTGGCAACAAAGGTGATGACCTGCAGATCTTGCCACAGCGGGCAGACCTAAAGACTGTCTTAACCTTGATCTGACCGGGAGACCTGTTACGTGGATACACAAAGCCTTGAGGTGAATCTTTTCCACCTTCTTTGCTGCTAAACTGTTGTTTGCAGCCCACAGAAGTCCTGTGAAACATGTGGTACATGCATTCATGTCAGAATATGGTTGAAATTTCCTGCTGAACCAACCACCCCATATTTTAATACTTGCATTTTTCAACATTTGCATGCACAGGCCCTGTCCCAATTTATAGGACCACACTGATTAATTTTTTCCTTAGCTTCTCTGGGTAATGCTCACATCCAATTAGTTCCTGGTCATTGTTATGGATCCATCTGTCTGTGGGGCACTGTGTTACAGCAAGTGGCAATTAACCAGGTTTGACAGAGAGTGCATGTGTGTTATGCACATGCCATCTGGGAGTCTTTCTCCATGTGGTATTTAAGCAGATTCATTCTTTGAAACCTAGTGTATGGCTCATATGGACAAGGGGATGTTCCTATTCTGACAGGCAGGAAGGACAGCAGACTTGTAGCTCACCAGACAGCCATTGTTTTCTGAAGTAGGCCACCTTCAATACTCTCTAAATGAATGTGCTATTATCAGAAAACAAATGTTTATGTGTTTGCATATTTTACTGTAAATTATGCAGATTACAGGAAGAATATGCAACAGTGACAAAGGCTCTGAGAAACAGAAGTATCATTAATAAAAAGTAAATAAACATTACACAGCTACCCTATTTCAGATGATGTGATGATATAAGTATCGTCACACCAAAAATAGTCAAGACTACCCCAATTACCTACAGTAAATTCCACTTGTGGTGCACATGATGTAGTCAGCCATCTGGCTGGCTGTCTATGTCAGGCCCTGTAGCACATAAACATCAACAGACCCTGGCGTTTTTCATCCCCTGCATGCTGTGAATAGTGCTGTGATTTATGTTGCAATCGTGTTTTGTCTGTGACATCACAACTCATTTCCATACAGCTCTATTGCTCTGTTTCTTTGAAATTCAATAGAGAAAAATCTCATTTATGAGTGATGATAAAATTGTAAGATGTAATAACAGCCAGTAATAACTGTAGTAGTCTTTAAAAGTAGTCACAGAATCTAATAATTTATTAAAGTTAACACTGAATTATTCATATTGCGAACTTAAATTTTTTTTGCAAGACTCATATTTATACCTATACTGTCATGGACGTCTTGTGAGAAGTAACCTCTTTTTTGCCTTGTGCACTTAAAAGTTTGTGAGGATTTGGAAATTAAAAAGAAAACATTCACACGTGTAACTGTACTAAGTCACTAAAAAAAATATACAACGTCTTTAAAAATGACAGGCTCTATTCAATGACCACGAAGTACGAAGGAGAAAACAGCGGCCTGCTGTCACTGAACTCCCTTTTCCCTCAAACGGTTCGTTTCTCTTTGTCCCTCATAGTAACTGTTTCGGCCAATCACGTATTGGCTTCCGTTTTTCTAGCCTGCTGATTGGCCGTGAGGAAGGATACCATGTTCCATGCCATCTCTTCTCCCTGTTTCGCTCAAAAAATGGGAAGACAAAGACGCAAACTCCGACTTTGGCAACAGAGCTAAAGTAACAGGCCTCTCTCATTGGCTCGCAGTCCACAGCCTGCCTGCGTGTAGCACAGATCTCGCTCTGGCAAGCAATCAGCACCGGGACCTACCACTCTGTATCCTGGAGCCGAGGCGGGGGGGAGGGGACGGTAGAAGTGAATGATGTCACTCATTTTTTAAAATATCTACATGAATAAAAATCAGCTGTCATCTGCTGTAGGAGACGGACGCAGAGGTTGTTACTGCTCGATGCAAAACGCGGCGTTTGAGAAAAGTCTTTCGCTCTGGCGTTCAGTGCGGCTGAGTATATAAATATTTTATGGTGAGAGGATCCTGCCTCCCCCCGTGCCTCGTCTCTGGTGCGTGAAGTGGTTGAGCCGAGATGATGTGAAAGGTTGCTCGCCGGCCCCTGGAGCTCTTAAAATGAAGACTACAGCTGGGGATCAGGAGAGCGGAGTGGATGGTAGAGCTGGCTTCTACTTTCTGTTCTGTCTGACTGTTAATTTTTTGTATATGCCCAGACGAGAAAAACTTTAAAGCCTGGTGCTTTTGGAGATCCCCCTCCCAAACTCACACAGTCCAGCTACCACAGATAAACTCCCCTTCCCCCCCGAGAAAACTTTATTTATTCTGAAGCAGGTTTTCAGAGCTCGGAGACTATTAAAGTTCAGCTAGCTGGTCGCATGTCGTATTAAATACTCAAGTATTTTGTACATTATTTTTTTTTGCCATTCTTTCCTATACATCTACATTTTTTTCTTTTAACTAATTTGAGAGATTGCGAGACAGTGAAATCAGACCATGTATAACACAGTTTGGAATGCAGAGAAAGAAGACAATGACTGGAGAGAAGTGATGATGCCGTATTCAACGGAATTAATCTTTTACATCGAAATGGATCAACCACCAGGTACGTTTTTTCGGCTGTTTTTTTGTAATCTGAAATCGCCGTGCAAGATCTTAATATGATTTTCAGGAAGAAATGAAATAGCGGGAGCAACTGTCTGGTAGTGTTATAATGGGTGAAATGACATTTGTAAAAACACCATATGAGCAGGAAAGTGGCCTGCTAAAATAAATTACTTTTTCGAGGGTATTTTTTAATTAAAAAATGTAGCGCCTAAATTGCGCGTCAGAGCTTCTGGGAAGAACCTGCCTACTCAAGCTATGCATCGTTATTATAGACTTCTTACATTTGGAGGGAAGTCGGAAAAAAACGAGAGCAGTATAATGTCAGTATGCCCTTTTCTCTCTAAAACCCTTTTCTGTAATTAAAACGCCATTATTAGTTGTCGCCATGGTCTTGATATTCTTTTGTCTTGCATATTGGTGTCCTTGATTTCAGTTTTACCCTTTTATGTAGTTTTCTCATCAGTTGCCTTCTGGAACCTAGTTTAATACGATTAATCCAGGTTAATGTTTTCTTTTTTCACTTAGGAAAAAAATGGGGGTGGAGGGGGTTCTGCATCTGTATTGTAGAGCATCCATTTTTAGAAACTCATTTTTTGTTACCAGTCGCTTTTAAACAATGAAAGTGCAACTTTTGGGACAAAATACGACTGGATACACTTTATTGCGTTAGGGTTACGAAGAGTAATTGTGTATTTAACTCACGAACAGTAATTTCTAAGGTCTTCAAAGCAGCAGGTTTATAATTTCCGTGATAAGTTCGCATTTGAGGCTAAAAAAAGGATTCCTTACAGAGCTGGTTAGTTTGGGGGGAAAAAAAGTCTGATGTTATAGTCTGTTAAATTGCGATACAGTTAGAATTGCATTACTGTGTGTATGTGGTTATAGTAATGCATTGTTCCTTCTTTGTCGTTTTTGCACTCTGTAATGATGGAATAAAAGAGCGCGTATCTGTGAGTATTGTTTGCCTTCCCACAATCAGGTCATATTTTATTTGATCACCTGAATACCTAAACGACATTCAGCTGCATATCTGTGATGGTTGGGGGAGGGGAGGGATTGATTTGAATTGAAATGTGTTACAAGGCAGTGAGCCGCTGAGTATGCTTTATGTTTGTAAAGACATAAATTACATTCTTAAAACGCCGTTCAATACCGTAGGACCGCTGCCATTGCGATTATTGGCACTGTAGCGTCGTTACTGTGTTAATTTGCTTTTGAAAAGATGAGTGTCAAAGTTTTGTCCCTTTACCTTTCTTCCTGTTTAATTGGTGGTGCGGAGGCATGTATTGATGGAGGCGCTGTTGAATTGTGTTTCCACTCTTTAGCGCAGGCTTTGTTTTGTTTTTTTACTCTCTATGTACTGTACCGGAGCTCTGGAATGGATTCTTGCCAAAATGAAGATCTTCACCCCTCTGCCCTCGTCTTTCCATCTTGGAATTCTTTTGCATGTTTATTTGAAATGTTTATATATACCAAAATAAAGTTCTTAACACCTTTATATTCTAAATTACCAAATGCAAACAACACAGATCTGTCAAGCCAATTCAGGCGTCTATCGGAGACGTGTCGTTTGCACTCTTCATATTTCATGCAAAAAAAGGAAATATCATGACAGTACTGTATTTGTGAGACTCGTTTTTCTGGGAGCACAAGAACGCAACGTCGATTAATTTCTGGGCGCTGAACTGTTGTAGTCTGGGATTCATTAAGTCTCGGTCGTGCTGCAGCTGAAGTGTAAATCCTACAGCGACTACATGCCGTAAATCATGAGTTGCTTTGTTACGCACCGTTATGCAGACCTGAACATTTCTAGAATAATTTGATCGAGAGATTCTGTTCCTGTAGTGTCGGAACTTTGCATCTTAAGAACTGAAGATGCTAATTGCTATTATCATATTTCTTCGGCTTGCACTTTACATTGAAATATTGCTATAGTTTACCCAGAACCAAATGTTTCAAGAAATAGATATTTGTATAGTTGTTATATAGGTTTAGGTGCCACAATCTATACAAATGGAATGAGATGCTTTTCTCATTTGTAAAAGAAGCTTCTAGAAATGCTGCTGTTGGCCATGGAAAACCCTCTTTACCATCTGTGAAGTACCATTGTGCATTCAAAATTCATGAAGAGGCCAGGCTTAACTTTTAATTTCTAACTTAATTTGAATTTTGTACAGTGAAATTCTGTAGGCAATACTTTGTAGGAAACAGGTCAAGAAAAGGGCTTTCCAGAGAAGGAAAGAAAACTATGGACGGTGAAGTGTCTTTGCTCAAAATCTAAACTTTTTTTCTTTTTGTCTCACCCAGCATGAGTTTGCAGAAACCGTCTATTTCGTCTAATATCGCGAGGTCTCGACGATATTAAAACTCCCATCGTCTGTTGCGGCATTGTCATTACTAAAGCGTTCTGGATCAAACTAAATTTACACATTTATTCTGATGCTAACTTATAGAAAAGTTGATATTATTTTATGCCACGGATTGCATTATAGTCCACATTTGCCTTTAATTTTGGTTTTGTCCTTCTTGGAGACATTCATTTTGACCATTTGCAGAAATTTTGTAAATGCGATCGTGCTGAACTCCAAAGATGAAAATTGAATCGATCTTTTGTGTTTGAGCAAGCCAAGCATTAGTGTTTTGATGTTTGAGGAGCTTCTGCCTTTAAAGCAATGAGTTAAATGAGAAACCTCAAAATACGTGCCCTTTCCGATGCAAATCTATGAGCCGATACAGAGCTGGTTGCTTTATCTCACATTTCCGATGGGCAATTGGAGGGCTGAGTGGCTTTCAGGGGTTTTGTTGTATTTTTCCTTTCTTTCTTGTATTTGTCTTCAGGAATTCTGTGGCTTTCTAGAAAGGTTGAGGTTATAGCTCCTCTGCAGCAGAAGCGTGAGGGAGCGTGAGAGAAATGAGGTTCTGCAGATGTTCATTAGAATATTTATTGCAGTGAAATTGAAATCTGAAAGGGACTTGGCACCTGTTAGGAGTTCAAGGGATGGGTATGAGATAGGAATGGATAATCAGCCGGCCACTGCCACCAGCTCCTATCCACTTCAAGCAGAGGTGCCCCGATACTCCAAAAAAATTGGAAGAGCTGAGCCATGCAGTGGTTTCTTTGTTCTGCCATTCTGTAAGTGTCAGGGATTAGCACAGGTGTACTTGAGCCTCAGGGGAGACTTTCTCAGGATGAGTAATAAAATAGCTTACTAGTTGTAGGTTTCTGAAGTGGATTGTGTGGGATTGGGTGGTGTGACAACCTGTTAAAAAAGGAAAAGGAGAGTGTGGGTGGAAAGGGCAACATTTTTTTGCCCAAATATTTGCAATATTTGTTTTTCTTTAATGTTCTGGGAATGAAATGCAAGTCAGTGCCAGACTAGGCAACATCTGAATTTTGCATAGGATTGTACAGGTACTGCGTTGCATACGAAAAGGCATTTGTAATGCCTTCACACATAGAAGGGAGATTCGATAGTACTGTTCACATTCTTATTCAATTCTGCAGGAACAAAGAACGAGGCTGGTGTAGTTTATATGAAGATGTTTTGTTTTCAGTCCCACAGTAAACTCTTGGATGACATTAGCCTTTTGTTTTAAGCCCTACTCCCAGTACCCTGTCATTCTGCCTGGTGTTAAACAAATTGGTGAAATGCAGAAATGTGTGCCTTTTGTTCTTAAAAATGTTTTGCATAATTCTTCTTTGAAGAATGAGATACTCCTCAGCCTTGATTTTAGCATGATACAGAGCTGTTTAACTCGGTCCTTGTTTCTTCTTAGTTTTGTTTTATGAAATTTTGAAAGATCCTTTTCTTAGTATGTACATAGTTGTACACACAGGAGAGTTGGATCTTTTTTGCGGATACATGTAATCATAACCACTTGTGTATGTCAGTCCTATGAAGCTCGTGCACCATTGTGAGATTGAGACCCTTTCTGGCCTTTCTTTTCATCATCCCCTCCTGTAGACGGTGTTAATCGTTTGTTCTGTTGAGCTCCACCTATTCATCATAACACCCACACACACACATGCACACACTTGATCATCTCCCCATCCTGTCTCTGTGCAGACCCCTTGCGCTTTTCTGCCATTGGTTGGATTTTCGTCTCCGTTCAGAGATTAGTTCTGCCAGCGCTGTCTGATTTTAGGTTCAGGGATTTTTTTTTTCCCCCAGTCTACGAGGGAAGGGAGGAGAGAGGGCCGAGGTTACTGCCAGGCATTTTGCAGGCAGGCAGCGAGCAGAAGTGCAGGCGCTCTGGCCCAGCGCTTGCCCATGTGAAAAGCCAGGCAGGGATTGTAATGTATACCAGGCAGCTCATCAAGGCCATACCTGACACCGGTAAGGAATGAGGGTGGAGTTTGCTTTCTCCTCTTCTGGGGCCGATCGCAACAGGAGCTCTGTTTCCTTATTGCTCCAACCAGATCATGGCGGCTTCTAATACAGAATGCCAAGAATCACCTGTCTTTGCGTTCCTTGTCCTAGCCAAACACAGGTACAGTAATGCCTGGATGTCAGGCACTTCTCTGTAATGGAGTGAATTTGAATCATTTTACACTTGAATTGTGTTGAAAACGTAACTTTGCATTCTCTCCGAGTTCTAGTTTGACTGAAGAACATCCTGGTAAGGGAAATTGATTTTGATCATAGGCTGACTGCAGCTGAAGGGTTTTACATTAGGTGATGCTATTACTCGGCATGCTTTTGAGCAGATGACGTTATAAATGTTAACATCTTCACCTGCAAGTGTCGGTTTATTTTTGATAACCTTCAATTGGAGTTTCCATTAACCGTGAAACAAAACTCTCCATAGTGGAATTTAAAGAATGGAAGTGGGAGATGCAGTGGTTTCTTCTGTGCATTTACATTTTTTTTTCTAAAAGGAGCCTGCATGCTTTACGGTGCATTGTGGTTTAATGCAGCTTCATTCCACTATTTAATTTTCTCTGGCCTCTAACATCTGTCTGCAGCAGAGTATGCTGAACCATTCATTAAGCAAAGTTCTTATATCTCAGCTGCTATGGAATGAACCTTTTTTGTTGCTTCTTACCAGGAGAGATATCGTGCCTATTCATGAATTCTTTTCCTTAAATCTATGCTTAGTGTGTGCTGTCCTTTTTTTTTCCCAGGGCTAATTTGAGAAGTGATTTAATTTGTCATTGTATGTGCCATGGTTTTTTGTGCACTCTGGAATGTGGATGAGTGGCTCCCCTTTAAGATGTCATTGAAAACTGAGGAGGTACTTTTATTTGCACTTGGGAAATGTATATGTATATATATTATGAGTCAGGTGGGTAGCTGCGTCAGCATGCGTAGGCTGCAAAGGAACAAGTAATAGGTTTATTCCATGCTGAAAAAAAGGAAGAAAGAGAACACAACGTTTCGGCCGTGGAGCCTTCTCCACCTGAAGAAGGCTCCACGGCCGAAACGTTGTGTTCTCTTTCTTCCTTTTTTTCAGCATGGAATAAACCTATTACTTGTTCCTATATTATGAGTCTCTAACTGAATTGTATAGAAATTTCTTTACGTCACTTGTGAAACATGCGCATTTTACATCAGTTGTTCCGTAATTTACTTGTAATATTATAAGAAGGGATAAGTAGTCCTTATGTCATCCTAGAAGATGAGAAATTCCAACAACTAATGGAAAATGCCGTATATTTTCCGTTAATAGTCCTGCTATCCTGTGAATGGTAGCAGTTGCCCTGGCCTGCAGCCGAACTGAAGTACCAGGTGACCAATTGTCGACAGCCCAGCCACAGCTGGAGCCCAACCGCTGGATGAGGATAGCTTCAGCATGTGCCATCTTGGCAGACTGCGAGAGCACGTCTTCACTGGGGTTCATGGAACATCTTGATGCCTGTTGCTCTCTCTCCTCTGGTTGTCAGTTAGGGGATCACGAGGCTTTATTTTATTGAATCGCACATTAAAATCATATTTGCTTTCCTGGCTGTTGAAGGATGCAGAGACTGGCAGCCCTCAAAACTGCCTTTTTATCTGTCTCCAATCCCGAGCAATTTTTTAGTCTCTCTCTCTCTCTCTCTCTCTCTCTCTCTCTCTCTCTCTCTCTCTCTCTCTCTCTCTCTCTCTCTCTCTCTCTCGACTTGTGGTCAGTTTCTCCTCAAGGCAGTCCAACATTGGAGGTGTGCTATTGCAGTGTTAAATGCGCAGATTAAAAATCTGAGAGGAAAAAGTGCTCTGTAAGATGTATTTAATTGTTTGGTTTTCACGATGGTTAGAAAAGACTTTCACAAATTAAAACCCTACAAATTAGACCTGGGGCCATTCTTGTGGTGTGTTTGTATGACTTCTCTTCCTGCACTAGTGTCATCCCATGGTGAGCAGAAATGATCTTTTAACAGATTGCGTGTATGTTTGATGAATCAGTTTTCAGTTATGTTTGACTTAATAGAACTGCTGGTTTCAGTCTGAAGGCTTCATTTTCAATATGCAGTGCATGCAGAACTGAGGACTTTTCATGCATAGATTTAGATGCAAAAAAAATATCTATAGCAATAGTCATATTGAGTTAAATACAGCATGGTGACAAAACCTGTATTGTAGCTTTTTCCTCTGCATGTCTTAGTTGTTCTGCACAGCTTTCAACAGTCCCCTGAAAGGAAGGTGCAATGTTTCAGCTGTCTAGGCACATGTTCTCTGCTGAATGAAAAGTACTCTTCGAGGTTTTAAAATAGTACCGCTGTAGGGGGATGGGACGAAAAGGGAAATTAACGCAGAAAGAGCTGACATTAGGAAACTGTTGGAAAGGAATTCAAGGGTTTTTCTTTTTTTTTCCAAGGTACTACTGCACCTGCCTTTGGCTTGTTTGAAATACGAATTATAGAGCTTTCCTGAGTCCTGAATGGTTCGTTGTGGTAATATGAAATCCAGCACACACGTTTCCCTAAAGTGGCTGGATTTTTTTTACCTTGGTGCCAAAGATCGTGTGTTGAGATCTGAAAATCGTTCTTAAGATTTAAAGACGTTAATGCGGTGCTGCATTAGTCAGCCTAATTTAAGACCAGTGCAGGTTTAATCAGGGGGCATTTACCTTCAATGCGGCATTGTAGAGGCTGCCTATACCACTTACCATACATGGTCTTGAAGGAAGAGATGCTCACATTGCTCCAGTAGACGTATTTACAGTAATCGGACATATGGGCTGATCCGCTCAGCTGTAGTTCATGCCCTTTTAAAACAAGTTTTTTTTTTTTGTGCCAAAACCAAGCCGAGTATCGATTGTACAGTGCTGTAGGGGATTTTAATGGCGGCACCCGCCGGCCCACACGTCTACTCGGCTTCTGCAGTTTCCGTCATCAGCTGCTCACTGAATGTGTCCTGGCAAGTCCTGACCTGTGTGGGGATTTCCTGGGCAGGTCAGGCAGATGGGATTTTGGAAGGCATTCTACAGAACATCTGTGGAATTTCCCACCAGCTGTCGTGATGTAAGTGTTCAGAAGCCCGCTGCAAGACGCACGCAGTCCAGTTTGTGGGTTTTGTACAACACGTATGTCGATCAGCGTAGCATATGTGTTCAGTACTGATCCTTTTCATTTTGCCTTTAAAGCTGCATTTATTCATATTTGATGAGGATGTTTGTGTAAAGTTTAGGTTTAAGAGCATCCCAACTCCCTGGCACTTGTTATAATCTGACATACTGTAAATTTACTAGTGACTGCTGTCATATAAAACTGCTACAATTATCTCTCCTACAAGTGCAGCTGCATTGGACACTTAGTTTCCCAGCATGGCAGCTTTGTAACTAAAATACAAAATAAACTGGTTATCAGTATTTTAACAAAAAATCAATTGCTATTAACTAGTTTACTCTACAGCAAGGCTGTGGAGGCCAATGGCAGTTTATCGATATTTTAACAAAAATAGAATTGCTATTAAACCGCCATTGGCCTCCACTGCCTTGCTGTAGAGTTTCAGGGTACCACTGTATACATGTGCTAGGTTGCAATGTACAGTACCACTTGATGTGCACCACACTGGCCTTTAAACGTACACTTACAAAAACCATTCTCATCCAGCAAATGTTAATGCTAGCTTTATCTGTACATTACTGAGTTTAAAGTAGATTTTCCACTGTTGAAGTTTCCAGGCTTGAATGATTTAAATGATCCAGTTTGCTAAAAGCACACACTGAATTGTGTACTCTATAATAGATAGATAATACTTTATTAATCCCGTAGGGAAATTGATGTGTTGCAGCAGTCCAGCCCAAGACAAGAAAAAACAGACATCAGAATAGTTATAAAACAAAAGACAACAAAATAAATAAAAAATAAATATACATAGGTGTGTGCAAAATGTAAAAGCAATAAAATATGTGCAAAATGTGCATAGGTTTATACAGACTGATTGTCCAAAAAGAACAATAGAGCAAACATGCTGTCCATAGAGGAGAAAATGAAGGGCTAACAGTCCTAGCCTAATATATATATATATTATATATAATATGCCTAAGGATGTTCTTTGAGTGAGTCCAGACATGGTTCATCTCAAGTTTTGGTATTTATCGCAGTTACCAAGGACTTTGCATTGTGCATTGCTTTTCCATGGGTTACAGACGTTCTCCAGGGCCCTGAATTCCTTGGCTGCTGCAGTGTGAAATAGAAAATGCTAACCTGCAAAGCGTAGCTCTCTGTGGAAAAGCGAGCCCCGACATTGGCTGGTGTTATCCTGAGTGTGTCTAGGTCAGGGGCAGGTTAGTTTGGCTTGGCGAAGGAGGAGGCTTGTGGTTTCTGAGCTGAATACAGGAGCTACTGTCAGCTTGCAGAGTTTTTCCACAAAGCCAGCACCTGGACAAGCATCCTAAACACCCTCCTTAACTTTCTGGACTTTCTGAGCAGGGTGTAAGGTTGTGAAATAGTGCTATTGAAATCCTCATTCCTTTTGATTTCCATAAGTCCAGAGAGTGTGGCATGTGGCTTGAAATTTAAGCTTTATTGTAATCTTAATATTTCAGATGTACCTCTCCCCCATTTTAATCATTGGGGAGAAAGTAGGCAGGTATGTAATATTTTAGAGGACAATTCCCTATTAGCAAATTTTCAAAACCCAGTCCCTATCTTCTAGAGGCCTTGTGAGCAAATATCTGCATCTATATGCTATACTTCCCTGATTCCGATGCTTTGTTCATTTAGATGAGAGTTTTTTCCTGTTTTTTTTTGCCAGTTTAAATGGAAACAACCTGTTAAGCAGAGTGGGTCATCAGTTGGTGTGTGAATGTGTAAGTGATCGTTGCACTCTGTCGACTGAAGTGACCCCTCCACAATACGTCACACCTGCACTTATCAAATTGTCCATTTGCCACATGTATGTCATGGTGGTCTGTTTGAAATGTCAGCTTCAAGTGTAGAATACGTAAAATGACATTTTGCTCTATGTGGAACTTCCTGTAGAATATAGAATTCTAAATGGGTAAGGTTATATACACATTTTACATTTTGTCCAAATATGTACAATTTATTTTACTGTTCTTATGTAAAATAAAATAAGTCGAAGTATAGAAACAATGTATTAACTATGCATGTAAAATCCCTATTATAATGCCCTCTGGTCTCAGGCACATTGGGTTGTAGTGTGATTTACATACCATATTATGATGCAGTTCTCTAGAGCCATGTGGTGAAGTCTTTTTTCTCATTCTCCCCCTGTGGTTTCACCAGCCCTTCGTAGCCTGAGCGGGTCTTTGGAGTTTGTGCAGTAAGGATTTAGTCTGTGCACTCTTCCACACGGTTCAAAGCTGAAGAGGATTGTCCTGTCCAGTGCAATGAGTCCAAGACTGCAGCCTTTTATTTCACTTTATTTTACCTTTTTTATCTTGAACACCTTATTTTGAGTTTGATTCAACAAGGATTTTTTAGTTTAACTTAAGGGTTTTGTTAAAAAATATTGTACATTATTTTAAATGTTATAAAATCTGGAGCCTTGGCCTGCCTCTTTCTGGGAACTCTCTGTGTCCTGTAATATCATTCCCACATTCTAGGAGTTGATGTGGGAAAACCCTGCCAGGCCTCAGGTGTCTGTCATCACCGTCTGTCTGTGCTCTGCAGTGGTGTTACAAGCCCTTTCCTAATGTCCTGCTCTTGTCTTTCTACCAGCTCTTCCTCCCAAGCCGCCCAAACAGATGACTCCAGCCAACACCAATGGCACCAATATCACCAATGTCATCAAGGATGCAACCAGCATGTCGCTGCAGGAGGCCGAATGGTACTGGGGAGATATCTCAAGGTATGGGAGAGGACCTGTCGTTTGTTCCACTTCACGGTACATGACATACTATAATGTGGGCTGCTAAAGATCAAAAAGAGGTCAGGCATGTCAGAGAACCGAAAACCAGAGGCACCTGGTTAATGTTATGGTATAGAAGTCTGTTACATGCAGTCGCCGTCTTACAGTTACCGCCTCCCATCCGCCAGAGATTCTTGCAGATTGTCAGACCCGCTCAAATGCCATGTAGTTCTTACGATGCAAGTCCAGTTGAGTTCTTTAACAACGTCAATGAGTGAGTGAGGTGTGAACTTGGGTGGGATGATGAAAGTGGATGGCAACCAGCTGACTGGAGTAGCAGTGCTTGTCATCCTTTAGGAATCTCCTCCCGCCCGGGTGTGTATTGTCTTCACAGATATATGAATTGGTAGTGCTGTGGCTAGCTGTTTTCTGTACTCTGTTAACCAGTGACCTTTTTTTAAGAAATCCATGTCTGGCAGGTGATTTAGATTAATGGGAGAGGGCAGAGCCCCCCCCCTCGAAGACTATTTTCTAGACAAGCGCATAAAACTCTCAGATTTAACAGATTAAAGCACTGCTTAGTGACTGGCTTTAGTCCTATTTGTTGTAGACGTGGTATACAGTGAGTACAGCTAAGGCCAGCTAATGCTGACATATGTTAAAAGACTTGGGGGGGGGAAACATGTCCAGCACCGAGTAAAAAGCTAATAGTGGTGAATCTGTGGTCTGGGGTTGTGACCCCTGTGTTGAGGGTTTATAAAGTTCTCGTCGAACACAAGCCCAGGTTGAAACGTTCATAATCTCGCAGCCTTTTTTTCTGGGCTCAGAAGCGTCTGCCTGAGAGTGTGACCTGATGTCTGGTGAAAGCAAGCAGCTTGCAGGGGGGAGACAGGATCTAGGATGTTCAGTGTCCGGAGTTCATCACGGCGAGAGCTGCAGTACAGTACGGTGTGGACAGAGGTTTGCCTTCACTATTGGAGGGGAAAGTATGGTACAGGCAGACCAGTTAGCTGTGGCTGGAAGGTGATTTAGCATTTAATCATGTGAAGTTAAAGCCATTGGCATTATTATATATTATTATATATTATATAAAATATTTCGGAAGGGTTAAGTATTTAAACCATCTGTGTATATTAGTTTTCACCAGGCATTTCTAATTATTTGCTCCTATTGATTTTTATGCAGGTCTAAGATTTAGATGGGGAATATCATTTTGAATATTTTGTATTCTTGGAACTTATTGTCCTGTATTTAGTTGATAGAAAGAGCTTTTTTTGGAGTATTGTGAGCCTGAAAAAGTTACGCAAGCAAGGAATACAACACGTGTCCCTGTGTGTGGGTATCATTTCATCACATAAAATGGCTGTGCGCAGCATTCAGTATTTCTCCATTGTGATTTTCTGACAAGTGTGGGATGACTGTAAGGTGTTATCGGCACAGTATCAAAAGTAGAACAGCTTGAATTCTCTTGGCTTCTGTATTTTCTTGCTGTCTCTGCTGATTTGGGTGGCTGTTTTGGAACGGTCCCCATGCCATGTTTGGAGTAGCTCAGAGGGATACTGGGGGCAGACTCTGTAAAAAACAAAGTACAGCAGCCATGCCTATTTGGCCAGACAGCTTGAGGGGGAAACTATTTAACTATTTAAGCCCACGTCTTTTATATTTGTTTTGTGTTTCTAGATTTTCCACAGCATCTCAGAAAAACGTGCATGTGTAGAAAGTTGTTGTACTCTGAGGTTATTTTCATGAGGTAACCAGTAAATCCAAAAAAAGGATGGTGATACATGTTGCATTCTCTATGAAATGGTTGAGTAATTAGTTAATTTTACCCATGTTTTTTAGTGTCAACTTTACAGCTGAACCTTATTTCTAATCCATTGTGGAATTGATGGGTTGTACTTGGAAGAAGTCCACCTTTCCATGATTGAGTCTTTTTCCTTTAGTAATGACGACATGCACCCTGTCTCACTGGGTCTACAAGCCAGTCTTGTTGATGGGAGACAATCACCACCACCACACAGGGCTCATTGATCATTAGCATTGCTTTAGCACCAGCTTTGAAGAAATAGCATTTCTGAACTATTATGAAGTAAAGCAGACAAGCTGCATTTTAGCACTTGAGACACAATTGTGCAATTTGTTGTTACAAACTTCATTTGATCCTGAGCTGTAGTATACCCCAACTATCCCTGTGTGTTAACTTGTTTCTGAAGTGTCTCAAAACCCTTCATTGTATTTCCATCACTGCCTACAGGAAATTGCAAACAGTGTGAAGAGAGAGATCAGTCAAGTCTCTTGTTTTATGTAATATTAGTAATATTGAAATGTTCAATCAATAGCAGACTCTCTCAAGGCTGTGAACCTGCCCTGGTGAACGCCTTGCATTTCCTCAGTCTGCTCTGTCAATGTGTGCCAGTAGGAAGGGGGTGTTCTGGCCTCTTTAGAATGAATTTCCACCATGGGCCCTTTTCACCTTCAGGTCCGCGGTAAGCTGTGGGATTCCCCCCTTGAGGTTTTCGATATGGCCCAGAGCCGGTGACGTAGTGAAACAATCTCATGACTGCTGCCTGGGGGCGTCTATACCGCTGCACCCATACAGCTGCTTCTGCTAATCTTAACCACCTGATTGTGAACGTCAGAGCACTGGGTTGCTGTTTCGGCAAGGCTGGACTTGCCAGGGCTGTTCCCAGAGGTACAGATGTAACGAAGAGGAGAGGCAGCGGAGAGTTTGAGCCGCTCTTCCAGCAGACAGTTTCCACACTTGGGCTCATGTTCTAATGGCTTCCTAATACCCGTCTTCTCGGGAAAATTTACTTCTTGCTCAATTACATGGGGTGATTTTTCCATAAACTAACCAAGAATTGTTGCCAGCATCAGCTGTATGCTTGGAGATGGAAGGCGTTGGTAACTGTAGTTATTTGTTAGTGGTGAACACCAGTTAGTTCTGCAGCTTGGCGTGATGAATCGCTACCCCATTGTGAACAGATGTATCGTCAGCTTCGGAACACAAGTACGCTTCACTTGAACAACTAACGGTGAAACTGACAGGAAAATTGTGTAGAGATATTCCATTTCTTTTTCCGAACCACTAGTATTTATGGAAAATGTGGTGCAGTTAAGTGTTGGAGTAATGTGGCGTATCTGAACCGAGAGCAAACAGCAGGGTAGGCAAAATGAAATGTTTCATAACTTTGCAGGTCCTTTGAGCACTGTCTGGGCACTAAACCAGCTGTGGGATGGTGTGCTGGCAGATATGCGGGTTAACTGTTCTCTCTCTTCCACAGGGAAGAGGTCAACGATAAGCTACGGGATATGCCAGATGGGACATTCCTGGTCCGAGATGCTTCCACGAAGATGCAGGGAGATTACACTTTAACTCTGAGGTATAGAAAACACTGAAACATTTTTTTAGGGGGCAATGTTATAAATAAAAACTGTACATGGTAAATGGTTAAGATATTTTTTTTTAAATTAAGAGCAGTATTGTATGGACAGTTATATAACCAGAAAGGTTAACTTGATTGTGCTATTGACATGTTGCCTTGGAGCCTTTGAAGCTTTCCAATGAAAATGCTGACCTGCATTTCTAGGCATGGTCTTATTTGACACTGGCCATGACTGTGTTACAGGAAAGGAGGCAATAATAAGCTGATAAAGATCTACCACCGAGATGGCAAGTATGGCTTCTCCGATCCTCTGACCTTCAGTTCAGTTGTGGAGCTGATTAGCCATTACCGTCATGAATCCCTGGCACAGTACAACCCCAAACTGGACGTCAAGCTCATGTACCCCATCTCCCGATTCCAGCAGGTATGAGGCTTCTCCTCCTCCAGTTACTTTCCTGTGGAAATGGCAAGATCACTGTGTTCAATAAAGTAATGCGTTGCCCAAAGAAATAATTGCAGCATTTTTTACAAAAAAACTGGAACAGGTGGCAAATTTGCCGTTGAAGAAGGACTCGAATAAGCATTTCTTTCCTTACATGATCAGAATGAAGGATGGTTTCCTTGAAACACTGATGGTTGCCTTTGCTCTCTGCAGGATCAGCTGGTAAAAGAAGACAATATAGATGCAGTTGGAAAGAAACTCCAGGAATATCATAATCAGTATCAGGAAAAAAGCAAGGAATATGACCGGCTATATGAAGAGTACACAAGGACTTCACAGGTATGGGGTCAAAGTACATGGAACCATGTTTTGCACAGCCCTTAGAGATCTAAGTATTTTTACATCTTAAAACAAAGCTCCCCTTTATTTGTTCCCCAGAAAACCTGCAGCCTTGAAACAAAGTAACAAAAGTGCTAGGCTTAACACCCTGTCAGCAAGCACCACTCCATGAAAGTTTATTTTGCTCATTATGATTAACTTACAGTCCATTGCCTGTCACTTTGTCATCTCTCTGTGATCATCTCTTCCTCACAACCACTGTCCTTCATATTTGGGTGCCACTGAGGTTTTCCCAGAGTTACATATATCCATTATACAGATTTCAATAAAAGTTCCAATAAAGGCCTTTTGAATTGGTTGTTTTTACAGTAGATGGTTCTTCTCCCTCCAGGAAATCCAAATGAAGAGGACAGCCATCGAGGCTTTCAATGAAACAATTAAGATCTTCGAGGAGCAGTGCCACACACAGGAGCGCTACAGCAAAGAGTACATTGAGCGCTTCCGAAGGGAAGGCAACGACAAGGAGATAGAGAGGTAAGCCCAGTTACACTCGCCTTAGTCCGGAGAAATGCACAACTCCAGTGTTCAGTTCCCCACCATGAAAATTCATAACTGTCACCAGTGTATCTGCTATATTGCTGTGGCCTGGTGGAGGTTTTTTTTACAGAATTTACTTTATAATATTGGATGCTGCTTAAAACCAGTTTTAGATTTTTTTCTGTGCAGGAGTATGCATAGTAGGTTATGGAGAAGCATTTTTTTCTCATTTCTCAGGGGCTGTGAAACCCTGGGTTATATAGTAAACAGAAGGCATCAGGCACGGCACTTGGGCCTGAGTTGTCAAATGCATATGACATTGCAGGGATATTGCTGAAGACTATTTGAAGTGCTGAAGACTATTTGTGCATGCTTATCACACTTACTAGATCTTCAGTCTTCACTCTGTACCATCATTAATCACGAGGCACCAGAGTATTCGGTTAGATTAAATCTGTGTCACCTAATTTGTAATCTTCAATAGTCAGTTACCTTTAACACAACCAGGTACTGGAGTACTCTATTTGATTAACTGTGTGTGCTCAAATAATCATTTAAATACGTTCAGGTGGGTAGCTGCGTCAGGCTGCAAAGGAGCAAGTAATGGGTTTGTTCTATGCTGAAACGAGAAGAAGGAAAACAACATTTCAGCTGTGGAGCCTCCTTACACCCAAAGAAGGCTCCACAGCCGAAACGTTGTTCTTTCTTCTTTTTTTCAGCATGGAATAAACCTATTACTTGTTCCTTTGCAGCCTACGCATGCTGACGCAGATACCCACCTGAGCTATTTGAATTAGTGTTTTGAAAAAATAATACAAACTAATATTTAGTATTTCCTGTATTGCAGAAATAAAATGGCAGCAAATGTTGAACCTTAAGAACTTTCCCCGTGTTGTGCACATCATGCTTAACTGTTTCACGGTGACTCAGTTGAAAGAGTTGATGAGCCCTCTCCTCTTTGGCAGAATCATGATGAATTATGAGAAACTGAAGTCCCGCCTGGGCGAAATTCATGACAGCAAAATCCGCCTGGAGCAGGACCTGAAGAAGCAGGCGCTGGACAACCGGGAGACGGACAAAAAGATGAACAGCCTGAAGCCTGACCTTATTCAGCTCCGCAAGATCAGGGATCAGTATCTTGTGTGAGTGTTCTGTGGGGCTTACCTTTTTTATCACCATTTAAAGCTTACATATCTCATCTGAATAACACATGATTTGCAGTGCAGATGCTAAAATGTACTTTCTCCACATTCAGACTGTTTTTAAATAGTGTAAAAGCAAACAAGAATCTACCTTTGTATGGAGGAAACGTCAGAATATGGAAGAAGTGCCCGATTCTGTTGGAATCTGCAGTGAAACTGAAGTTATTTCACTCTGACAGTTTCTTTTGATTTAAAGCAGCTCAAGACTAGCCAAGTGAGATGTTATAAGGGACGTTTGGATTCAATTATAATGTGTTTTGGACGGTTTGAAAGGGAGGGTTAATGAAACATTTTTTTTTTTTACCATACTTTATGCATATTGTGCACAGCTGATCTACTTCAGGAATCCCAGCTTTGCAACAAGCTCTGCTGAGGCCTTGCAGTTATTACTCTTCATTGTAATGCTGTGTCCTAAAGGTCATATAGAAGGGAAAAAGTAGGGTAAACCTGTTGCGTTCAAGTAAATCGAAACTCATTACAGGAGTAGGCCAATAACGTGATTTGAATTACCTTTAGGAAATTTAGCACTGCAGCCCACCTGACTAGTGTATTTTTTTAAATGAAGCTCTTAAGAATTCAGGGCTAGTTTCTGCTCTCTGGATTTTTTTTGGTTGTAGTCCGTGTCAGTGTTCCTTGGCAGAGGGTGCCATTCTGAATGTGTTCTAATACCTCCCTCCTCCCTGCAGCTGGCTTAATCACAAAGGCGTGCGTCAGAAACGAATTAACGACTGGCTCGGAATCAAAAACGAAAATCTTGATGAGTAAGTACATTATGCACGGTTTTATTTTACCCCCGTGTTAATCAGTTAAATTTAATGTTTTTCTGTTGCTAAATATAGTAGTTGTAATCCATGCCAAAAGAAGAGGGATTTTTATTCCCCCTTTTACAGACTATTTTAAAATTTAGTGCTGGCAAGTAAGTGATGGCAATTTAAAAGCTGTGGGTTGTAATGAAGTGCTAGCTGTGAGGACGGCAGAGTGTGCCAGCACTAAGCCCACTGCCACAGCACTGTGATCTCCTGGAAGGCACAACTAAAGTTAGTCAAAATCTACCAACTGAAGTCAGTTTGCAGTAAATGCAGTATTACCAGAGCTCCGATTTAAAAAAGTTGAATTGTCTGTTGTATTTGAAGCTTTTGTCAGTGCCGTACCGTGACGTCCAGGAGACTTCCATTGGGTGGTCTCAGAAGCTTGAGTTAATAGGTGAAACCGTGAACAATGTTTTTGTAATCCTTAATGTTTTTGGCAGCACCTACTTCGTAAACGAGGAGGACGAGAACCTGCCGCACTACGACGAGAAGAGCTGGTTTGTGGGGGATCTTAACCGGACCCAAGCCGAGGATCTGCTTCTGGGAAAACCTGACGGCGCGTTCCTAATCCGGGAGAGCAGCAAGAAGGGCTGCTATGCCTGCTCTGTGGTGTAAGTAGCAGACCAGTTTTCATAGACTGGCATTACCGCATGCACATACACGGGGAAAGCCATGCTGCAGGGCACCCTATGTGCTTGGCACTGCCACACAGTTAAGCCGGGATGCTTTTCCTCACTGCTGTCTGTGCAGTTTGCCATTGCTTACCCTCATTGCAGTGAAAAAACCTCCATTTGACAGCTGTTTAGCAGTCTTAGGGTTTTGTATAGAAGAAGACTACCTCCTAACTGCCTTACATATTTCATCCATGCAGGATCAAATTTCAGTTAGCTTGCCTGTCATAATTTATTAAGTGTCTAAAGATGCACAAACCTGGCATTTAGAGCATTGCCAAGACTGCTCTGTGGTGCAAGCGCAGGTGATCTTTTATAATTCTGCTGTAAATTTTTATCCTGCTCTTTTTTTTTTTTTACAGCTCAGTACTGCAATTCCTCATTAGGAATTTGGTCTTCCCATGAGATTTAGTTCTTTTGTCTGCAATGCAGAATCCCCTAGCGCAATGCAGTAGGGTGATGGGGAGAACATCTAAAGACCACGTTTGTCACTTTCTGTTTGAACCAGACGCTATTAAGATATTTTTTTTCTTGAATTTCCCACGTCCCACTATTTTAATCCTCCTTTGTTTTGCCTATTGTGCTGAGCTCTGTGCCATGGCCATTTTAAGAGCCGCTGGCACAACTACGCTCCAGATTGGAGACCCATTGTCCTAATACCTGGCTCCTGACCAGGTCTCAGCAGGCCTTGCAGTGTGAGGACTTTCAACAAAAAAAAACATTTAAAATAGGCAATTGTCTCTCCCAAGCTCCATTCTCCAGTGTCTCGCAGAAAGACTGGTTCAGTGACCGCCCCCCCTCAGCTCTGTCCCGACACCCTTCTTAGCATTCAGAGGTCACTGGCTGGCCTGCAAGGAGTATGCCTGGCAAGACATGAAGGCATAAAATACATGGTTCTCTGTGCACAGATGTCCGCACACTAACATTTGCTAGCATTTGCACCTTAATAGTTGTATTCAGTATCATGTCCACTTTGTTTTGTACTTAATGTGGGGCTTTCAATTGCAAGCCATGTAGTTACTGTGTGTGACTGTGTCATTGTTGCTGCATCAATGTATAGAAAGCTTGAGTTTGAAAACATTTTGCTGGCACTCCCTCTAGGGGAACTGTGCCGTTTTGTTTTTCAAAAGGAGGCAGATATGTCATGCACTACCCAACAAGATGGAACTCCCTCAACCCCCTCCCCCCCGCTAGTAATTATAGGATTTGCAAGAACAGGCACGGAACGCAAATGTTTTAACCTAAAAACTTGCTAACATCTACACAAAAGGTTTTTGATGAAAATGCTTGTGAACCAGTCTGTTGTGCAATCCTCCAAGCTACTTAAAGTTTGATTCTCCACACTGTCATTTAACCAAACTGCTTTGGTTTTTAAACGCACTGTGAAGTGTCACTCAGCGATGGTGGTGCCAGTCTCGCTAGGAATGCTGTTTATTTTCCCCCACCCCTCCGTTTTCATCTCTTGTGCTGAATGTAGCGCCTGCAGCCATGGCCAAATGTTAAGGCCTGCACATAGCGGAATGAGTTTTGTTTTCTGCTTCATGAAAAAGCGTTTGGTTGCACTTTGTGGCTTGTGCTCTGGTAACGTGCTCTTTTCTTGCTTTGCATTCACAGGGTGGATGGAGAGGTGAAACACTGTGTAATATACAGCACCCCACGCGGCTACGGCTTTGCCGAGCCCTACAACCTTTATAGCACTCTGAAAGACCTCGTACTGCACTACCACCAGACCTCGCTGGTCCAGCACAACGACTTGCTCAACGTGCGACTGGCGTACCCGGTCTACGCACAGATGCCCTCTCTCCGCAGATGAACCCCGGAGGGGCGGCTGATTCAAACAAACACTTGCTGCAACACACGCGTCAGCCACCTTGGAGTTATATATATTTTTTACTAGAACAATTTGAGGGCATTCTTTCTAAAGACTGCTTGATTTGCACAAGGAAGTTTTAACGTTTGTGAATGTGAAACCGAAAAAGAGACATAAGAAACAAGAGGCAAGCTCGTCTCGACCCGAGTTCAGGTGACCTGGTGCTACCTAAACTCCAGCTGTGACTTTTTACACCCTTTATTTCTCGCCTTTTCTTTTTTTTGTTTTTTGGTTGTTTCTGTTCCCTCCTTGGGTCAACTCCATGAAAGGAGAAAAAGGAATGGAAGTTTTTCTTCATGTTGTGAGCGAAACGAAAAAAAATGTAGCATACAATCCACAGGAACTTTTCTGGATGTATTCATCAGAGACACTGCTGCTGAACAAGTCGGGTGGGGAGAAAAGGTTCTGTAGTCTTAAAGACCTTGCGTTTTATACTGAATTGGACAGGACATGATCAAAAGGAGGGCTTTTATTTACTTTTTTGTTCTGTGGGTTTTTAGTTTGGCTGGACTTTCGGAACTGGCTAGTTTTCCTACGAAAAGAAAACACTTCAGTCAAGTAGAAACAGAGACCAAAGTTAGCCTTGGAGAAACTCCACTTAAATATGATCTGAATGAATAAAGGCAAAATAAATGCAAAGATGCTTTATTTTGTACCACACATAAAACAGTTTTGGCTAGTGCTTGTACAACACTGAAGTTCTTTAAGTTTATTCTTAACCAAATTGTACCCACCGAAATTTTTCTTGGTTTGAAGCACTTATTAAAAAGGAAAAATTTCTGCAGCTGCACATCTTTACACCAAAAGAAAATTAGAAAATGAAAACCTGGAACACTTTTTTGTGTTTGGTTTAAAATACACATATATGCTCATGTCTGTTTTAAGCAAAACCATGACATTTTGTATGCTATGTTCTTTACAGAACCTTTAAGATAAGCTTGAATTTTAACGTATAAGTGAAGCAGGTACAATGGTTTTTGAGTTTAAAAAAATGCTTTAGAAAATCAAAACTGAAGGAATTGCAATCCAGTGTTTATTGGTGGGATTTAAGTCCCCTTGAAAGTCAGTATCGCCTACTCAGTCGCACAGATAACAGAAAAGCAACCAAATGCACAACTTACCCTGGGAGAAACATTTTTGTATTGGTCATTGATGGTGCTTGACTTTATAACCAGTTGGAAGCATTTATTAAGAATTTTAACATTGGCTGCCTGTATTTTATTTTATGTTGCATTCATAAAATAAAAATATTGCATTCATTACAGGCACAATGGCTGTTCATAAAGACTTCACTTCCTGAAATCACAAGCATTCTTTTTCAGATGCTTGCTTATGTTTTTATCACGCCATTACTTGGCCATTGTTGTTTGCGGAAGTGAGCAGTGGAACTCTCTAGAACAATAGCCCGATTCTACAGTAGGCACTTAAGGCATCGGAATCTGGAAGCAACCAGTGACCAAGGCACGTGCTTCCCTTCCGTTTGTGCATTTTTTTTGTCCTTACTATTGTAGGGAAGTGATGTAATCAGACCATGTCATTAGGACACATGCATACAAAGTTGCGTTGACAGTGGTATGTTACAGAGGACATACTTTTTATTCCTGCTGTACCTTGAAAATGTTTACTTGATGTGACTTAAGGGAAAGGGTTAAGGTTTATTTCTAACATAGACCATTAATCTGTACTGATAAAAGATTTTCTCCCCAATTTGTAAGGATCTAAAGGAAAGTGGGGAGTTTCACAACCCATTGTTACACCTAAATCACAATAGAGACAATTCTGAGAGATACGGCATTCTTAACAGGCACCAGCTAGAGAAACCTACCAACAATTAAGCTGCGCATGTTTTTAACTGTTTCTCTGCCAGACTTTTCTTCCATAGATACAAACATAGGTTGCATGGTGTCTCCTTGTATATTTTGCATTTTGACCTGAATGGAACAGTACCCTGGAAAACAAATCCAATTGCTCCTTTTGCAGACTGGTTACAAAGTCAGCCATGGCTGTGATTTAAGGTCCTCTCTGCTAAAACAGTATAAACGTTGCCAGTATGGGAATTTTTAAAAACAATGGTGAGGAATATTGCAACATTTCTGCAGCTTTGTTTTTGTCAAAATTTACTTCTTTAAAATGTAGTAGTCTCTCACAGGAAATGGTTTTCAGAGGGCTGCAACCTTGGACATAAGTACCAGACTTTTTCTTATTGAATCCATAAAGAATGTCTAGCTTGCAAGAACAGGCACGGAACGCATACAATACAAATGGAGTGCTGAGCTCTGGCTTCTCAAGTCTCCTGACAATTGGAGAGATCTTATTGGGGAGGAATTGTTCAGAAGATTTGGCACAATTTTGTAGAGTAATTGTTTTAAAAAATGTATCCAATTTAAGCAGCCTTCAAATATCAATAATGCAAAGTTATGTTCTTTACTATAGAAGGACAGTGACACCACTTATTTTTTAAGAAATAAGTTGAATTTGTTAGGATGTGCATTGGATTTAGTTGCGTGGTTTTTAAGGTCTGTTTACCTTTATAAGCAAATGTCCGGCTTTTGGGAGCTACAGTTGCCGCTGGAATGTTGAAACCTTTTCAATGAAGAGGCAGGTGTGAACAGAGACATTGTTACAAGCTATCAGAGTGTGACATCTTTAAGTAAGCAGCATCCCGAGAATAATTCATGTTATTCAGGAAGCAAAGTTTTACCAATTCTTAATCATCTTATGCCTAGGTGTTTTGCAAAACAAGAGTTTATGGGAGTCTTCTAAGAAGCTGTTGCAAGATTTGTAGTAGTGTTCTTTACGTTTTCCCTACAGCAAGTAAATCGCTGCTGACTCAGAACATTTCCACAAATCATCAATCAATTTGATTCCTCCCCTTTTTTATCCCTGTAAAGAATTCTGATCTCTTCTCGGGGGCTCAGATGATCACAGCTGTTTGTATGCCAGGACTGCACTTGTGTATGGCAGTATGTTCAGAGACACCTGTCCTGGTTCTTGTTCAGTAAAGCAAAACCAGCTCTGGTTTATAAGACTGAACTGCCTAGCCCTGTTCACATTGATCCTGCCTGTATCCCAGTCATGATCCAGCACACTGGCCAGCCAGCTGGGGGACAGCCAGACAGGCACTTCCTCAAACTGCAGAGTTGTAAAGCTTGTCTCAATGAAACTTTTTTCACCCTCCTGTTACTTCAGATATTTAATGGGCTTCTAAATGGTCTTGTTTCTATTAATGTGAGCTATTGCATTGCTTGCTGTTGAATGTCTTTGTATCCATTTATAAATCCCTTCTTGTTTCAGTGGTGCAAAATGCAATGCCATTGGCTTAAAAAATTATGGATTTTGTTCTTGGAAATGAAACTTTGCATTTTAAAATTTCAGAAGAAGGGGTTTGGAAGCCTTCAAATGTCCACAGTTGTTGAAATTCATTTCTGTTGGCAGTGATAGTCTGAAGTTACACACATAGTGCTAAGGCCAATTCTCCCGAGAACAGTTCTCAGTTCTCTTTAGACATTTTCATGTTGGTTGCTGCAGGATATAGGGTTGTTGTGTCGGGGTACTTACTGAAGGATTACATAGTTTTTTTTCTTTTCTTGGAGACCAAAGATTTAAGTTATTAAATGTTAGATTTTAAAATCATTGCAAAGGGATGCTATTGAAAGATTACTCTTGTTAAAAAAGGCTGGTGTTCTGCACATTTGTTGTTCAAAATGTTTATTAAAATTCTAAAGCAGCTGTCATACAGCTGGGTTATCACATCTGTTAAGACCCAAATTGAGTGATATCTGTAGGGGGTTAAGGTAGGCCACTGAGAACCCTTGCACCATTTATTTCTCTGCTTTAAATCAGTAAGTGAATTTCTTTGAGGTTTCTCCGAGTTATAAACGAAGGCTGATGAGTTGTATGTTTTTAAACTTTTATCACTGGTACCTGTGCAGGTCCTAACCAGTGTCATTTTTTTTTAAATTGCGACATTCTGCTGTACTTGCAGTAAACGCAAAGCTCAAAGTAAAACTCAAATCATTGTGGGAGCTGCATATATGTTTTGTAAAACCTATATTTGTTTTTTTTTACTTTTCTCCCCATAAGTGCAGACTGCTTGCAAACCTCTTGTTTAGGATCACTGAGGGAAAATCTGAGACTTCAAACCGTTCCCTCTCATAAGACATGTTTCAAGCTATCGCTGTCACCGCTAGATGGTTTCAGCAAAACTTTAAGTTCTTGTTCATCTGAAGAGCCCAGAGGTATTTATTTTCATTTTAATTATATATGCATTGTTTTGTCTGAGTTTAGTCAGTATTAGCACACTACTCTAGCTTGAGCAAAATGTGCTCTTTTTTACCCACACATTTAAAATGCCTATAGTACTTGTTCGCTGAGAATTTTGGTTAGTCTTTAACAAACTCGTTCTCTGCAGGGCAGAAAGCGGTATGATTTGTACTGATCTGTGGGTTGTTGGTTATATCACTACAGATGAAAAAACGCAATATCCTTTTGTCTTTTATAATTCAGGGTCAAAAGATCATTGCTAGTGGTTTAAGGGAGAAAATGGCTTAATTATTGGATAAATGCTTTTTGCCACCTGAAAAAGTGAGTAAATATGGTGCATTATTTAGATTGTACACTATTGGGTGGATAAACCAACTTACATTTTACGTTCACTTTGTAATAAAAAACTCTTTAAAATAAAAACTAAAAGTTAGAGCACTGCTCCTGAACTATTCACTGACCCTTTTTTGCAGAAAATGTTTGCAGATATTTTTTGAAGTTTTGCCTACACAGCCCTGTAAAGTTTTATTTGTGGTTCAACACATTGAATTTTTCACCATCAATTTGTGTTCCCAATACATCTCCGCAGAACAAGGCCCCATTTAAAAAGGAATACTGCGCCTTTAATGAAAGAAAATCAGGCTCACTTATTTGCTTTTTTCCCCTTTTGACATTTAATACAAAAACCCAGCATGCATCTTTGGTACTCTTGACTGTTGTTTTTTGTGTAAAAAATACTGTTCTTTGTCTGTTAATGGTGTATTCAAACTGAATTTAATATAGCTAACAAAACAAGTCACTGCTTTCTGCAACAAAGTTAGAGCCCTGTATAACTGTAGTGGTTTTAAAAAAATAAAAAGATAAAATATACTGAGAAAGAGGCTAATGAGTAGTGTAATAGGCACCATGATTTCTTACTCCAAGTTTTCATCTAGATAAGCAATGTTAAAAGAACTGAAGTCTTGTGAATTCATACAGAAAGAACTTTACACTTTTAATATTCTTTGTAAAGAATGTGGGTGTGTTAAATGTATGTATGTAAAATTGGTAAATAAGCATTAAAGCACCCATAGCTTTTTTCTGTTACATTGTAGCACTTTATATTAGGATATTTTCCAGAAACATTTTATGTTCAACAGTTCTTGTGCTGCATTTGATCCAATTAATGAATTATTTTAGGAACAATGTAAGCAATAAGAACAGATCGACTCTTCCTGCCTATCTGTAAACACATAGTTGTTGGAACAAGAAAACAAATGTTCATAGTCTTATACAAAATGTGCTTCCATCTTGGATAGATAAATAAATTGGATATTTCCTGCAGTTTGTTCCCTTACCTCTCACAATCTGCATTGGAAGCAGCTTAGAAATGTCGTCTTCTGTACTTCTTGGCTTAACAATTAAAGCTTACACTTTCAAGCTCACCTTTTTATTTTAAAAAAAGCCTCTTTCTCAGTATTAAAAGAATACTTGCATCGGGCTTATAGGAATCATTCAGTTACATTTTTCATCACAGTACAGTTTTTTCTTGTATCTGCTACAATAGTTTGTATTGGTTGTAGGAATCTCCATTTGTTATGGGATGAACTCATGTATAACATTATCAAAACTCCACAAATACTCATCTCTTGCAGAATAAAGAAAAATATTTTGTTCAAACCTATCTTGGTATCGCCTTCCTTTCTGTATGAGGATGTGATAGAAGAACAGGCTTGGGCTCAATTATTTCTCTACCAGCCATGGTTCCCTGTTAAAGATCATGTAAGTTTCTGGCATAATCCCTGTCTGAATGAGGGCTGTCTAACACAGATTCTAGAATGTCAGCATAATTTCTAGGTTGATTCTGAGCAGCATAACCTGAAGAGCTGAGAGCGGCCATTAAACTGGACAGCCTTAGTATACCCTGACCACTGGTTCTCAGTCCTGGTCTTGGGGATACCTGTATCTGTTGGCTTTGCACTAGTCAAGCTGTTCATTTCAGTTCTACATTTGAAAGCTGAATTTTTTATTTTATTTGAGATCAGCCCTGTTCTCAATGGGTTTCAGGTGTTCTAGCTAAAATCTCCCCAATTGGACTGGCACTCCACCTGATTACAGGTAGAACTTCTTGCAAAATAGATTCCCAGCACGAAATCAATTTCTGCACCCTAAAGCAGGTTCTGCTTTCTAAGAATGCCAAAATGTTAAAATCTTATTTCCAGCAACTGTAGCATTCAGAATTTCTCATAACTTGTCCCCTAACGTCTTATAAAGCATCTCTTACAAGATGATCAATTGAACAGCAACAGGAGGGGGAAATGAGGTGTTAAGATGTCCTGCCCTCACTATAAGGGGTGTCTCTGGAGTCTTTTTGCCCTATAGTGTGATAAAGATGCATAAATGAGTATTTACCACGTACCCATTTATTCATATGTAAGTTAAACCAGGTCATTATCATTTCAGATAGCAATAATAAAAGGTTTCCTGAATTTATACTATAATGAAGCCTGGAGAACTACAGTATACTAGCTCACTTTCAGAGTGATGTCTTACAAGATTTTTAAATGTCAATCTGGTAAGAATTGTAAACAGAATTGTAAACAGTTTCCAGTTAAGACTTTTAATTTGAGGTTTCTGCAGTTTCTAACTTTAACACTGTGAGACATGGTTTTCTTAGAAACAACTCTATAGAGCCCTGCCTTTTTATAGAGAAATTGCAACTGACCTACTGTACTACCTAGTGTCAATAATTCAAAAATTGAATTTGAATCTTGGTTCATCATGTCTTTAAATTCTTAATGACCAAACACATCCTTAAGGGGTTTCTTTGTAGAATTTTGGAAAAAAGGCCACATTTTTATATTCTGTTATCCACCCATAGGTGCATACATTCAACTGAAGTATAATCTGTAATCAATTGAACTATGTCTATGTAGTACATACAGATTATTAGATTCTACTATTAAATGCTCTAATTAAACACAGGACAGGCACTACTGGAAATTTACACCACGAATACATTTTAAAACTCGGTTCTTTTGTTGAAAAATTGAAATAGCAGGAAAAATAACACGAGACTGAAATTTTCATTTAAAAAGTTTATTTTAATTGAGTATAGTGGAAAATCAGAAGACTTTTTTACAAAATCCATGGAGTAAGAGTACCAAACACTATTGGGCAAGAAAAGCGTACTGAGGTTTTTTCTTTTTTTTAAAATTGGAAAACCAATCTTGAACAGACTGATCTTAAAGTCTTGCACATAAGGAAAGAGATGCCACGAGATCCTTTGTTTTCTATTAATGAGCAACTCCCCACCTAGGTGCTTCAATTCTGTGTAGCATAATATTAGGTTTACATGAATGTCTCTCAAATTAGGAATCCAGTCCACCTATTTTTTTTTCTAAATTAATTCTAAATTATATCCTACTCAAGTCTGACAAATTTTCCAGTTAATTACACTAAAATCTAAAACTCACCGTTTCTCCTATGATAATTTACCTTAACGCTTCAGTGGTTTAGAAACCAGTGCAGTCAGTGTTGTCCTTTTCTTTGTCCACATCAAATCTAACCTGGAGACCCTTTTAGAGAGCAGGGTATTTACTAGAGCAAACACTTTACCTGACATTTTAACTGTTCCTTTCGATTGTCCTGTCCAGAGGCCCCTCTGTCCACTATACTGCTGCCTCCTGTTAATTTATTCATATGGGCTGCTAAAGAAGGCTAGCAGACCCAAGATGTTTGGTTTGATTAAGATCAACTTAAACTCTTGATGGCCCAAGCTCCGATTCAGGAGTATGATGACCACTGAAGGAAAATTTACCACAAAAAGTTTGCTGTTGCCGTTGTTCAGTTCTTGAATCAATGGAAAATGTTTTAATTGGGACAGTACTCGTTACCCCCTGCTGTACAGGTTGTTCTTCCCTCCTGGCTCTTGATTATTTAATTGATTTTAACTAAGAATTTCCAGCTTCTGCCATGTTGAATTCTTTTGGAAGGCTTTAATTTGAAGTGATTTTAATTTACCTGTAAAAAGGACATAATTTGAAAATTCAAGTTTGTTGCAGGGGAGAGTTGTGATTTCTTAAAATAGTCCAAATAAGAGCTCAGCAGGAATGAAAACCAGCAGAGACTGGCTCATAAGAAGCTGATCTGGGAAACCATGATTTGGCAGGATTCCTTTTCTAAATTCGACATGCTGGTCAGAGTGCAGAGCATCACCAAAACCAAACTTGTCGAGAGGATTGGAGATTTTAGTATTCGAAGTGAGAATTTTTGTTTACCAAACTACAGTCATCCCAGTTTACCTGCTGATGACAGTGCATAAGGCCTGAGCTTCCCAAAAGGGATTCCAATGAGCTTGTGCCTAAAGAACTAACAGTGGAAATAAATCTTCTACAACCAAATGCAGCAGACAAATGGCGAATAAAATTAATTGGAGTAATTGTTAGCTTGTAGAGAATCAAAAGCAATGTAAATTAGAAGCACATATTCATCTCTGGGAATATAAGCATCTTCAAATTGACACCTCATTATTCCAATGATAAATGAAGCTTCCCATTGTTCCATACCTACTAATCTGCATCCCTTAAATATGATAGACAGATACAATGCTAAATTCATTAGGAGGCTCTGACAGAACCCAACATACCAGTGGAAAGATGTTCTGTGGGAGATTCCAACTGGGGCTGGTTATATACATGGGAATTGTTGTAATTAAGACATGGCTTTGAGGATGTCACAATGTGAATGTGCTTAATGAGTGACTGTCAGCCCCTGAATTGGAATGGATAATTGGAGTTCTTTTTGTACCTGAAGTCATTCCTGAAATGCGCTTTTATTGTTCATTAAACCTCAGGTACCAGGATAGGGGCTCTGAGGAATAACATCTCTTCTGCATTAGCCTATCTTTAGCTCTTCACACTTAGGTGGGCGTTTTCAAGCTAAGTGCAGGCACCCTCTGTTTCAAACACTGCTGCAAGAGTACACTCCTATACTACATGTAATACTGTAAATTATGTGATTGTTGGATAGGTTAACAAGAAACGTGTTTTAGGTAATTAAACCAGTAAATAACTTTGCTGGAGGTGATAGGTGCCAATATTTATGGCCACAATTGCAACATCTACCCCTTAACTAGCCAATATGCAAAACCTTAATATACAAAGCAAGATACTTTTTTGTTTCATTTGTGAATGATCTATAAGTCATGGAAGATTTCAGCACACACATGGCCTACTCTGAAATCCTACTTTATTTATTCAAATGCATTGCTTACTAAAATTGTAATTAACACATTTTAAACTTGTCGCTGGAGAGGACTTTTTGCCCTGTACAGGGACTAATGGACAGAAGCAAGTGGTTGGGCTTGGAGGGACCATTTAATTGCACAAATCCGGCCCCATCATCCACTTGCACGGATTGATAATGGACAATCACCCCCGTTTGGAAAGTTTTTATTGCATGTAAAGATCATATCTTGCTAGAATGTTTACTTATGTTCACTGATTGTGAGAATGTTTCTATTGTGAGATGTTGCTTTTGGAAATAAAGTATATTTTGAATATATTTTTTAAAAAATCGAGCAAGCGCAGGAGCAAAGTCATGCAAACTGCACACTGAGGGGGTCCGAGCCCAGAAGTAAAACCAGAACCCAGGAGCTGTGAGGTAGCAGTGCTACGTGGCACATTACCATGGCTGCTAACTCTATTGAAAATCCATATTCAAAAAAATGTTTAACACATGGCAGGTTAGACAAGTTATATTTGATTGGCTATGAGTGAGTTTGGAACTGTATCCTACCCTCCATTTTTCAAATTTATAATTTGAAATGAAAACATAAAATAAATTGAGTTGCTATCATCCAGGAGGTCATGAGGCTCTCTGCCTACATAATCGTATGCTGCAGTCTTCACAACTGCCACTTACAGAGCTGTTTCCATTGGACCCACAGTAAGTGTATTTACAGGGTTCTTCATTGATGTCACCTACATCATGTGTGGGGTGCCGCTTTCTGTTCTTCTTTTTTCATGTTTTTCATATCCACACAGTGTTCACCAGTCCTCACTTAGCACAGCATCCAACAAGTCCCACTCCACTGCAACCCTTTAAGTGGGCTGTACCAGATGAAGCAGAGAGGGATAAATATTAAGAAATTCAGGTGGGTAGCTGCATCAGCATGTGTAGGCTAGAAAGGAGCAAGTAATAGGTTTATTCCATTCTGAAAAGAGAAGAAAGAAAACACATTTAGCCCGTGGAGCCTTCTTCAGGTGTGCTAACTCAATTGAGAATTCATATTAAAAAAACTCACACCTGAAGAAGGCTCCACGGGCGAAACGTTTTCTCCTCTTTTCAGCATGGAATAAGCCTATTACATGTTCGAACATTAAGAAATGCCAAGGGTCTTTCTGGCAAGTGGTCCTACCAGACACAAAACTGGATACCACAAAAAAGCAGTTTTGGTTGTCTTGCTTACCTGTGAATAGCTAGGTTCAAAACAAAATATTTGTCCATTTGGGTATCGATTTAACTTACCCAACTTACTCACAGCATTTGAAGTGAAAGATGAGATAGACATTATACCTTATATATCTATACAATATTTATGGGAAAATGCAACAATCCATCAAGAGCTCTATATGTTGAATATATTTAAATGCTATCAAAATTCCCACAGTTCATTTCTCAAAATCTGAATTCCCCATACCAGCTATAAAGGAAACAGAGTCTGGCTGTTTCAAAAGCCAACCAAAATGAAAAAAGAGAATCCTGTGGTTCCATTGCATTTTCAATAGGACTCTCTTAGAACTGGAGTTCTGGGCTGGCCTTTGATCAGCAAATCAAAGTTGTTTTCATTATTTTTAAAGGACAGTGAATACCTTAAAATTCTAGAGTAAGGGATTAGGCTTATGTTTTATTATTCTCTGGGGCTTCCTGAACTGTTTAACTTTTTTTTCTTTTAAGAGCTATTGAGCCCCGAGTTCTGTATGTAAACTATAAATGGTATGGTATCTCGTTGCCTCCTGAAACCCACATCAGGGAATGTTTCCTTTATTTCAAACCATAGAAAAAGAGGAAAGGGGGCTCAAATCAATATGCTGCAGCTTGATGAAAGAAATTCTTGGCACTAAATCTTCACAGGAAGCCCAATGCTCATTTAAATACATCTCCCAAAATCCAGTGCCTCCTTTGTTGGGATCAGGAATGAGGGAGAATTAGTCATCATGCTCCCAATATCAACTGGCCAATTTACCAGAGATATTGCAGTCCTTTTTATGAAGATGAGGAGATTTGTACCCAAGATCCCACTGTAACCAGAAGGATTAATTAAACTTTACTCACAAGCTTGAAGGTATGCCTTTAAAAGCAACTGAAAAACAAATACCTCTGCTAGCTTTTATAAAACATGAAAAAAATAAATTCGTGTTTTTCTGCCCTGGTTGCTGTCTAATTTTAAATTTACTCAACGACTTCATAAAATGTAAACCATTTGCATAAATCCATATTATGAGTACTTGTAAGAATGTTCAATAAAATCCAAAGAATTCACCACACATGGGAAAAAGTAAACTATGCCTGAATTTCTCAAAGGGTGTGTAGAACTGGTTCACAAGGGGTTCACACTGAGAAAAAAGCAGTAGTTGCATGAAATTACATTTGAAGTGGGATGTGAATGGGATTCAAATTACATATATGTGTGTGTATATACTTTATATACAAAAAAACAAACAGTTTATCTACATCAAACTGAATTGAAGCAGGCTGGAGGACTGAAATGGGCATTTTACAATGATTAGACTCTTCTGGTAAAAGGGGCTGTTTATCTCTGATGAATATTCAGAGCCTATGTTCGCAGTTCTCTAGTCATCCGCTGTGCAGCTCCCCCCGCCCTTGTGCTATGCCCACAGTGCTGCTCAGCAATGGCTGTTAATGGATTTAAACTGCTGGCAGTGGCCGCAGCCTCTCCTGGGTCTGGCGTGCTTACTGCCATCTCTGTGGGTTTATTAACCGCACACCCTGCTCCCTGACTTCAGACACATGCTGCATGATGCATTCTGCTGCTGCGAGCACATTGACAGGCTCAATCAGCTCTCCCTCCTCTTTATTATCATAGTATTGTTGTGAATGGCAATAGTAGCATTAGTATACAGTATTAGTGGTAGTTTAACTCTCCAATACATCTCAACCTTATGTCCTGATGTCTTGACAGAAAGCTAAAATTCCCTTGTATCACTTGTGTTGTGTCTGCAATTGATAACCATATATACAGTTACAACTATACAGTTCCTCTGGTTTTCTGAAATTAATCCTTGTTTTTTGTTGCTTAGTTATAAGAACATGCTACTCATGTTGTATAGTATCATGTGAAAACCCCAGTTTTTTTTTCCTTTTTTTAAAAGCAATGTTGACATGGAAGGAAAGTCTACTATAAGTGTTCTGAATGCTGTTTCCCCAGGTATTTAACAATAATCCCTGTATTAAGGCATTAAACAGGTTTATTTTTTTATCTTAAGCAGAATATATATGGCTGATAGAAGTACTTTGCATTGGATTAAAAAATATAAATAACACACAGCAGCTCCTGCTGTTTCAGCAAATGAAGAGACCACAAGATATTTAAATACAGAGCAACCCTCTATGCTGTTCCTGCTTATAGGAAATCTCAAAAGGCAGGATTTCAAAGACGTTGCGGAAACAAGTGAAGCCAACCAAGTGTGTACATGTAGGATCAGTTTAAGAATATGCATGTAATATTACAGCCCTCGTGGGTATATATCAATATTAATCCCAGGTGTTCAATGCATCATACAACCAGGTAGGCAGTATTATTATCTCCTTTTACCAGGGAAGCGAGACTTTTGATCCCATCTGTCAGATCCTATTTTCAAAAAACAAGCTGTGTTTCTAACTGGATGGTTTTTTTTCTACACAAACAGCAATTTGTTCTTTCCCTTCTTCCCCACCCTCCAACTCCATAAACCAGCCCAACGCAAGATAAAAAACGACACGACCACAGTTGCTTTACGTCTGGACCACAATGGGCCCTTTTCTTGTCACCATGTTAAATTAAAAAGGCACGGAACCTTTCTGCTTCTGGGACTTCCATAACGGAGACACCCAGAGAGTCAACAAGGGCAAGGTGCTAGTTTAGACTGCTTGTGTATCCAATCTCCCCATCTCACACACAGGGGAGGGCATTTTGTGTGTCTACATATAGGAGATAGCACCAACAGGGCAAAATACTTCTTTCACCTGCACATACTGTTCTAAGTCTTCGGTAACTCAGACAGAACATCACGTACTTAAAATGGATAGTGGCATTCTCTTATCACTGAAAGGAGGACGTTACAAGAGCGCATGTATGAGCTTTTCGAGCTTGTCGGAAAGCACTCCCAAATAAAATCGCATTGTTATTGTTTTATTTCCCCCTAGCTAGCAGACAAAAATTGCATTTTTCTAAGTATGAGGGGAAATAATTAATACAGCGCATGCTTTCGTTTTCCCCCTAGTCATTATCATCGTCTGTGTGACCTTGAGCTTTACAAACTAAGGTTCTGTTAAAGTATAATGTAACTAATTTGGCCTGTATGAATAGGAAGTTTCAGGGTAACTTTAATCAGAGTTCAGCAGCAAGTTTTTTTTTTCCACCACGGCTTTAATTAGACCCCTGAAGTCCATGCAACCCCTACGCAGAGGGAGGGGATGCGCCGGCTGCAACAGCCGCAGGCACAGAGGAATAAATTAAAGCCAGACAGAGAGAATAATAAAGTAATAATGAGCTTGCAGCTGCCCTGCTTGCCAACCCTGGGCACTGCCTTGTGAAAATTTACCACACGATAATAAGTCTTCCACATTAAATTACAACCTTACCACGGCAAGCTGCATAGAGCAAAAAAAAAGGAGAAACTTAAAATAAAGCAGCTGAAGTGCATGTATATCATGCTGAACTCATTTGTATGAAATCATAGCTATTTTTATTTCCTGCTCAGTACCTGAGCTCTCTCTCCTTTCACCATCCTGCACAATGTCCAATAGAGATTCCCACAGATCAGCCTCTATGCATGTTATGCCAGAATAAGAAATCCCACAAAACATAAGTAAATGTGAGACCTGGAGATTTAGGGAATCCACTCACAGCACTAGGCCTGAGCATCCTTAAAACTGGAAATAGTTTGAAAACTGTCCCAACTGAATCAATAAATAGTGTAAATAGACAGTTAAGAAGTGAGTTAGAATGAAAACCATCCAGACACAGTGGACCTTCAAGACCTGGTCAGGCACCCCAGATTCAGGCTTTTGGGTTATCTGCATCCACATCAAACTAATATTTTGGAAGAAAAGGAATCTGCAATTCATGAGTTTTGTGGAAACCTAAAGAGATGATTTTGGTACAATGATTTTCCTTTCCAAAACACACAGCTGTGTTTCTGTAAAGCACACACAATTTTTCAATGTAAGAGCTGGCTTCTTGACAGTGAATTTTTTGCTTATGAAGATATTCCAATCAAAACATGTTTTATTAACAAGCTTGCTGCTACCCTTGGCCCTGTGTGAAGCAGAGATGTCAAAATAATTTTCTGAACAGCCACAGTGGCAATCCATTATTGTTCCAACTTGAGTTCTCAAATAACGTAATTGATTAAATTACTAGGTCACATGGACATACTTTCAAGATCTTTTAAAAAAGCTAATCATAGGGAGAAAAATCTTCCATTTTTCATTACCATCTTCCCTTTGTAGACCACTAAGAGCAGGTCTAATCCAGGTCCTGAAGGGACACGGCATTTGCAGGTTTTCCACTCGACTCTTAACGACCTAAAGCAGCTCATTATTGGCTTAAATGGACCAATTTAACAACTTCACCCGGCTCTCCATGGGAGGACGGTGCTTCAAAGAGACCTAGAATGCCTGCAGATATTGTATCCATGCAGAAAAGGGTCTGGGCAAGAGATGTGCTTCTGATGATATTCCAAAGCAATTCACACTGACTTTCTCTGGTTTTCTTCATGTTTGGTAAATCCCACACTTGAAAAGAAATAAAATCAAAATTAGTATCTGTAAGCCACTCCAGTCCCTGGCTACAGCACAGTATGCCGCCATGTTTAGTTAAGCTAACACATGCCTTTTAACAAGCATAACCATATCCAGCCCAAACAGTTAAGAGTAAGACACAGCTACAACAAATAACCAATCATTAAAAAGCAAATCACTCACCGTGTGTAAAAATATAGCCTGACTACCAGTATCCTACCAGTAATGCTTGCTGTCTATAAACAGCAAAACAAAATTTAAAAAATCATTTATGACCTCTATTTGTATACCTAGTCATCTCCAGAACAAGCCATACTGTCCTACTCCAATATAATTGATTGGCAATAGAATCAACCCAATAATTAAGGTTGTTACAATAATTGATTGTAGCAAAGACCTGGAAAGATCTAGAAACAAGGAACACCCACTTTCAGATCCATAGACTGTGATATAGAGTGATCAGAGGGGACTAAATGCAGGACAGTGACTGGCAGCACTTACAGCAATTGAAGAGAAACGAACAAAAACAAATCAATATCTTTGTGTTGCACAATTCACCAGGATGATCCCACAGTATGTTATTACACACAGCAACAAACTGTCACATCTGCCAAGGAATTGAATTGGAGTAATCCAGTAGTAATGGATCTATTGCTGCAGATTAATGCATTCAGGCTTTGTATTGTCATGAGAAACAGAACAAAAATCTCCCCTCAGAAAGAAAAGCTGTATGAGAACCATTGCTGCCACAGAATTGTCTTTAAGAATATAAAATGAATCTGGTGACATGAAAAAAGAAAACATAATTTTTCAAAAAGTTAATTTATTTATATTATTTTTCCCAGTCTTCCTACTGTACAAAATAATCTTAGGAACAGGTAAAGGTTTATTCCATGTTCGAGGGAAAAGAAAAAAGACAATGTTTCGGCTGTGGAACCTTCTTCAGGTGTCAACAAGTATTGTGTCTCTTTTCTTTTCCTTCGAGCATGGAATAAACCCTTACCTGTTCCTTTGCAGCCTACACATGCTGACGCAGCTCCCTACTTAAAATAACCTTAGGCCTATGTATTTAGTTGTGGCTGCAGTGGGCTCTCTCTGGCTTCTAAAGCCAATGCCTTCATGAACCTGCACAGAAGGGCTTACTGTACTTCATGCACATCTGACATCTGATAGTAAGAGAAGCATTTACTAATGCTTTGCTAGAGTTAACCGCTTTTGAAATGTCAGAATTCCCATTTATTCGAAATCAGCTGTATCATAACATCTCTAACATTGTCCAGTCAAAACATCTACCCCTGGAATATCTCTTTAAGTGTGGTTTACTGATAGGTAACCCAGCAAGAGCTGCTGCAGAAACTAACTAGCTGAGGGAAATATTTTCAAGACATTCCAATCACATGCAAATATTGCAATAAAGAAATGTGAATAGCTCTGGCTTAGGAAATAACAGAAGGTAGGTGGGAGGGAGAAAAGCTTGGAAATGTCATGTACTGTGCACATCAAACTGCATGCAAGAAAACCGCCTTCTTCTGTGATTTATGCTGTGAATGTGTGTGTATAACAGGAAGCAGCTGTTGCTCTAGGCAAGCCCAGGAGAGGTACATCAGCGTATGAACGTCATTAGACAAAAGGGAGCTGCAATTTTCAGCATTAAAAAAGAGAACTTTTCATCCTGCTCTGCCATGATCAGCCACGAAACCACACTCCAGCAAAAATCTCCAAAGAGGTGAAACTGAGCCTAACTCTGGCACTGCCCAGCGCTAACTGGCCAAATCCAGTGAACAAAAAACACTTTCATTCAGAAGCCCTGCTAAAATAAACTGGGCAAGTTTTCTTTTTCTTTTTTTTCTGAATCTAAAGCAGGCTACTTTTGATCTTGTTTTAATGTTGATTTTATTTCAGTTCTCTACATTCTTTGCTATACAATTCTTTAGCATTCGTGCAATACTACCTTATTTAGGCACATGTTGCTGATCAAAGTGACAGCTTTCCAACAGCTACAGACATCTAGTCTCTATAGACAGTTTGGGTACTCCTTCCTCTCTGACTGTATTCATCCTTGAGTGAAACAAACAACACATGAAGATGACTTTGCTGTATACTCCAGGGGCTAACGCACACTGTGGGGATCAAACAGTGTTTTGCAGGCACGCAAACATTTTGCAAGCTTGTGCCTTTGAACTTCACTATCTGATGCATTTGAGTGGATTGATACACAGAAACAAGAAAAGAAACAAACTGAAGATAACTTTTCACTTTATCATATTCAACGTTTGAAAAAAAATTAGCAATTTTCAGTACTAGCTAAAAACAGCAGACATTTTGTGCTGCATTCATATCCCTACTCTGCACACAAAAGTGAAACTGTTTTTTTTTTTCAAATCTTAATTCAGTCAGAGGGGTTTAGCCTACTTTTGCTCTGGCATTTACCGTACCTCATAAAGGAAAATATAAAGCTAACGAATGTTTCCATGGGTTTTTGTTTTTGATTGTGCTTATGCAATCACCACACACTCTCTGCCCCATTTTACAGTAGGTTTACAATCTAATCCCAGCTCTCCTGCAGACCAGCCCCCCTCATCACACCTGGATTCATTCCGATGCTGGGCGGTGTCATGGAGACGTCGAAAGTCTTACGATGGAAACAGTTTTCCTCAGCCAATGAGAGGGAACGGCAGCAGCCTGCAAGCTTGAGATCTAAGGCTTCCTCTCAGAAATGAATGGTGTACCCATGAGCTTCAGGAAAGGGAGGGAACAGGGATAAAGAAAATATAAAAACCTGTGGAGCGGATGTTGGTTTTGGACCCACCAATGTGTGTAAGAGCAGCTGCTGTGTGGTAATGTGCCCCCGGAACAAGACATGAACTGCTGACATCTGGCTCTAATACAGCAGCTGAGACAGGAGGCAAGAGAAAGCAGGAATTGAGGGAAGAGTACGAGAAGTGAACAAAATTAATTAATTCGAGCAATGGGAAGAACCTTCTGGGAAAGCAGTCAGGAACAACAGAGGTGGGGCAGAGGGAGAAGAGGACTGAAAATTGAATGTGAACACAAGCTAATCGAATTAGAGATTTACAATTATTTTAATTACTCTATTTCTTGAAGAAGTTGCGTGAAAAGAAGCACCGGTTCTATATAAAGATGCCTTTCAATAAAGTAAAACTGAAAACATTTGTTTTATATTTAGACACAAACAATGTCACAGAAAACTTAATCAACTTCTTGTTTATAAGAAGACACTAGGAGGACATATACTGAATAATGTCATAGAGTAAAGTGATTGTTACCTTTAAAAACTAAATTCTTAATTCATACTTATAATTGTCAAAATGCTCAAAAAACACTAAGGATACTGTGATGCCCTGTGGGGCAGCTCACAAGCAGGAGCACTGGTTCTAGGAAGGTCCATGACCAAGGATGCATCCTACTGCAAGTATGAAGTCAAACTGTCTTTTCTTTCAATAGAACTATTTACATCACCAGCTCTCTGCCTGGCAAAGCAATAGACATGTCAAAGCAGTTAGCAGAGGTGTTTGCCTTCAACCCGAAGGCATGAAAGCTGAGTGGCAGAAATCTTCAGCTCTTTGACTGTAATAGAGTTCAGCCCTACAGTCAGCACCTGTACAGTGATAGCTTAGCTGGCATAACAGCACCTCAACCTATCTTCAGTCTCAAGGGTTGTAAAGTCTTTAGCCCTAAGGCTAGTGTAGTGGTTAATCAGCCTTTATGATAGCTGGTAGCTTCCTTTGTGATAGCAGAAGCTGGTATGAAGATTGTATGTTGCTTTTTTTCCAGCTTCTTCTGCCATATGTCTCTCTCCCTTCCTTTTTCAGAGCTCTATTTACAGGCTGGAGCAGGGAGCACAGGTGATCCCTGATCCAGTGATTGCTGGCATCCAGTCACTTGAGAGCTATGTTTGATCTGCCATCTGAGGTAAGGGAAAAGTTTAGAAAAAATCTTTTTTTCTAAAAAGAGTCCTTTGAGAGAGTAACACCCCTTGAGGACATAACCTCTCGCTGCATCACATTCTCTCCACTCATATGGAGCTTATCCCTGACACAGCGCAGGAGTACATACCGAACATCAGAGACAGACCATCTGCGTTCCCTTGCATCTGCTGAGCCCCTGCTTGATGGGCCACCTGAAATTGGAACTGCTGCAGACTCGGGCTTCACCAGTTCACTCTTGTTCTGCAGTCTTTATTCTGCAGCCTACAGGTCAAGGTGTGTGTTCTGTCAAGAGAGCAAAGCATCTCCCCATTTCTCTACAGCAGAATGTCGTGTAATGGCAGGGGTTCATTCACAACTGATTTAAATGATGGGGTGCTCTTCACTCCTTATCACCCCTTATCTCATAGTCCTGCATAGGGTGCATCAGCCTGCACAATCATTGGGGCTTCAAAGTCCAAGCAATCTCAGGCTTGGTGAGGAAACAGAGCTTCTTTTAGCTTCCGGAAGGCCTGCTCTGTCATATATGCCCAGCTGACTCGATCGTAACGTGACTGTTTCGCCAAGCCGTCTAGGGAGCCGAACGGATGGCAACGTCCCGGATGAATTTCCTGGAGTAGCATGCGAGACCTAGAAAAGCTTGTACTTTAATAAGAGTAGCCCAGTCTCTGTTGGCTGTAACCTTTTTGTGTCATAATTAGTTCCTGCCCAAATAATTGGCCTCACGTAACCCTAACTGACACTTCATGTGCTCAATCCAGCCTCCCTTAGGGCATTGACAGTTATCTCCTAAACTTTGAGATGGTCTTCCCAAGCATGACTGTGGATGTTGACGTCGTCAAGGTAAGCAGCATCAGTGCTTCTGCATGGCCAGAGAACTTAGTCCTTTAGGCATTGAGTCCCATGTAAGCCAGATATATCTGGTTTCACACCAATATCAAAAGCACTTTTTTATACAGCTTTTATTGAAGTGAGTTATGAACACACAGGATAATAATAATAATAAATAATAAAGTTTATTTTATATAGCGCCTTAAAAAGGTGGCTTCTCAAAGCGCTTTACAGGATGACAGTAACAATAAATAAGAAGAGTATAACAATAAATAAGGAGAATACACAAGATAAGACACAATTACAATATATAGAGGAGACCGTGGATGGTGGTACTAAGAAGAGCAGAGGGGTGAAGAATGGAATCAGTTAAGTAAAGGCTTTTCTGAAGAAGATGGTTTTGAGTCTGGATTTGAAGGAGTTTAGAGAAGGTAAATTTTTTATATCCTTGGGCAAAGAGTTCCAGAGCTTGGGGGCATAACAGGAGAAGGCCCTGTCACCCATACAATGTGGACGGGCTTGGGGGACAGTAAGGAGGGCAGAATTTGAAGAGCGGAGGTTGCGAGGTGGGGAGTAGGGCGTTAATAGTTCAGACAGTACTGAGGTGCCAAGCCATGCAGGATGGCTTGCCAGGGCACAAGATGGAGTTTTCTGGGAACATTCAAGTCTGGTCCTGATGCTGTGAGATTCACTCTGTTGAGCTGAATAGCCTGTTCTCATCATCAGATTTTCTTATGCTATTATTATTATATAGGGGAGGGAACTTGGAATATTATACACTGTCTGTTTTAGGTAATTGCAGGAAAAGTGGGGAAAATTGTTAAAGATCAACTAGTTAATGGGTGCGTAATGTCTGTAAAAATAGCAAAGATATACACTGTAGATGGTTCTACAAATAGTACTTCTGAAATTTACCCTTAATTTAATACCCTTAATTTACTAAGCTTATGTCAGGTACTGCTCTCACAGGAGCAGTCTGTGCACTGTGAGTGAAGAACCATATTTTTCCAGCCCCCGATGGGACATACATGACATTATTTAATCAGAGATTCAGTCAGAATACTTCACATGTGTTTATGTAGGCAAAGCCCTTGTTTGTAAGATCCCCTCCGGGACCACAAGTGAAAACTACCTATGCCAAAGCACTACCATTATACAGCAGGGCAGCAACTTGTAAAGAGTGAATATATCCAGGAAGCAAAGCTAATATAAGTGCAGAATTAGACATGGAAAAACCCCTGAAATTATCAAATCTAAGCTTTCCATTATAACTCAGCACAGAATGCTCCTATGATCATAAAAAATCTCCCTGTTCATTCTGTGTGTAATGTCAATCATTTTTCTACATTTACACGACTTTATGCTTTCCTTCTCTTTCTGTAATATTACCTACACTTGAAAAAGATATTTCTGTTCTCTGGTCCTTAATTAGAACTGATCGATACATAGTGCACACAGAAACATTTGGAGGTGTGTAATCCTCATGGAAAGGGGAAACTATATGATACTCACCTCCCCTTGTGGAGGCAACTTGCACAGAACTTTCAGAATCCTGTAATCCACTGTTGCTTTAAGATTTTCAGCACCACAAACTTGACCAATTCAACATAAGCTTCAATTTTTCATGAGTCAGAGAAATAAATAATGGTAAATGAAGTGTAGGCTGGAAACGGTAAGTGGAATACTTAAATCAGGTACTGAAAATTATGCTTTACAAAGTTAGGCTGATAAAACTAGAGAAAAATTGTCGTATTTTTGGATGAAGAGAATCACTTCTGACAGCATAAGTGTGAAAGCAGGGAGTGGGAGTCATGGTGATGGAGACTAAACCAGCCTCTTTGAGATATTTACATTCTTATAGCATATCTATATGTATTTTCTTAGGCATCACTTGCTTAGAATCTTTTCCTTGGAATTGCCTTAGTTTTCTGGAAACAGAATTGTGGTTCACAGTATTTGAGTGTTTGGGAAAAGGAAGAAGAGCATATCTAAAAGGATTAAAATCTGACCCAATATGACTGCCTGTTATTTGGAAGCAGTAAAAAGGCTCTTTTGATTGGAACAGTAACATTTCATATTAGATTCTTGTCTTTTCACAGCCTTAGTACACATTAGCTGTTTCCCCAAAACAGGGGTATTAAATTATTACTGAGAGGCACTAAAAACACACAAAGAATAATTGAGACCAATAGTATTGGTTCTATTTTGAAAACCTTACAGCATATAGTGAGTGCAAACTTTATTGCAGGCACCATACCCACTAAGTGTTATCTGAATTATAGGAAACACACTTTAAACCTAATTTTGAATAAAACAGCAACTCCAGAATAAGAAAGAAAATGCATGCTAGTTATGCCTCAACTCCTGATTCACAGTGCAGTCATTGTAATCAACACCCTACTAGTACAGGCTTTTTATAAATACTCAGTGACTCTGGCTCACTTGAGTACCCAACTCCCCCAGCATGACAAATCTGGCCTAGGAGAGACTTAATTCATAACTCTAATTCTATCTAGTTCTTCCATTTTCTAATCAAGCACACAAGTGCCAACACATTTCTGACCTCACCGGGAGAAGGCATGGAAACTATCCCTCGTCAGTGAAAGGAAACATATGTCCTTCAAGGTACAAATCTATTTTAAGGCCTTCTCATTAAGCAGACCTTCCCTTGCAAGGTATTTGACGCAAGAAATTGCTAAAAACACAACTAAAAAAATAAATACTAAGGGAGAAAATCACAACCCTACATTTTAAGAATTGCTCATCACAGGGAGCAAAAGAGGCCTGGGTTTCTTTGAGACTTTAATGGATTATTTGTGAGGTGTAGTGAACACGAGGTTGGCCTACACAAAACATATGCAAAATTTATACATTGGTCATTTATGTTGTGAAGTGGGCACTTCATACTTCTCTTTCACATTATTTAAAGAAACACAGATAATACTCCAGTAAGTAATACCTTTGTATTAAAACTAGTAAAGTTTAACAATATGTTTTTACTTTAACTTGGCCTGAAGAACAACAGCCTGGCCATATGGACAAGATAGTCAGATTCCCTATAGATGAGCCCAGTTGTTTCTGCCTAGATGGTGAGGCTGAGAAGTACAGTCTGACATCCTATTGACCGTCTGACATTTTACACCTACTGTAACTGAGGAGGAAAGTGGTTGGAGACCGGGCATTGTCTTTCACCCAGAAATTCCTTTACCCTTCAGTCACGCCTTTCCACAGCAAAAACCCTATGATAAGATTATTTTGCTAAATCTTTGAAAACATTGACATTGAAAAAGTACAGTATAAAGTATTTAATCAATAATGGTCACTTTTGCTTTCTATAGTTACTTCACTATAAAATAAACTATACATATTTAAATAAAACAGCTACAGTATAAGACTGTTATAATTTGGTCTAGCCTTAAGTATCATTATAGTGGTTATTACAAGTTGTCTCTCTGCTTGTAACACCCTACAGTCAGATAAAAGTTTCCAGTGAAGGTACAGTATGCCCAGCAGCTATAGCTTCTAATGTACTTTGAATGTGATATCCTGCCCTTGCAAGCGTATGAAGTAACAGCTTGTAAAACCATTTCTGATCTGATAACTGCTGTCACAGCAATCCAGTGAGCATTCTTCATTGAAAATACAATAACAATTGTTGCTATGGTTCTTTTGTTAATTCACCAAATTCTGACATAGGCCTGTTTTGAAAACAGCATTGACAATACAGAGCCTAAATGAGCCCAGATCTTCACACAGTGGTAATTATTTCATAATAAGTAACAGTTCTGACTAGGACATGCAGTGATTTCTGCAGCGCACCTGTCATCACTTACAATATCTACACATTTCCAGGATGTGAGTCAACATAACAGTGCCAACCAGGGGGATAGATTGTTAAAAATAATATTATAACAGAAGGAAATGCCAGGCTTAATAACTAGGTCAAGTACAACATTGGATATTCAAGATTTTCTTTTCATGCAAACAATATTTAGTGCAGCACAGAGTCCACTCACACACAAAGTTACTTTCTGCTTTTACCTGAAGATCTACTTAGCAGGGCTCTGGGAGACTCTGGTTTGTGCTACTGTACTTCACAGAGATCGAGACAGAATGCTCACTAATGTGCTGTAAACCATGTCTTTAAAGAAGCATGTTTTTGAACAAGCGGCTTATAACTGCAATTGACCGCAACTTGATTAATGTTTCCATTAGCTACAAATAATACAAGATCTTAAGAAATACATCTAAATGGTGACTGCAATGTCAAATGGAAAGAAAGGATTAAATTCAACTCCCTCTTTTTATTCCTTGACAAAATGTTGATGTTTTGGGGGTTTTACAGACAAGCTAGGTTTTACTGTTTTGACATCAAGGCCTCTAATTCAGAGAAAAAAGGAGTCTTTACAGCAGTGAGCAGGAATAGTGCCTCCCTTTTAGGGACATCAAAGAATTAAGTAATCAGACCGGATGTCAGTTGTTAAGATGACAAAAAATATAAATAAGACTCAATAATGAAAACAGTTATGAATAAATGAGTCAACTTGCACTTTGAACTTCTGAAGCTAAATAGTGACTTTTAGAGTCAGAATGTTTTTTAACACTCCCACATAAAAACATTCTTAACCACAGCATTAACCCACTTTAATACAGCAGCCGTACTTTGAGATCAAAGAATTGTCGTATAGTGGTCTGGTGAAGCAGGAGACATACGTGCGTATATACTTGCGTTAAATCACTTAAATACCTGCCACCTTGTGTCTTTCTCATTTCTAGAAAGCAGCTTTGCTCCAGGTTTAGGAAGGAAAATGTATTTTCTCTCAAATAGATGCCAAGTTGCCCTTTCCCACCCCTTTCTGTCCTTGTATGTATTGAAGCCAGTCAGAGCTCCTGGAATTCACAAGGACCTCTGTTCTTTTTAAACTGTCTCTCTTTCCTGGCAGCTCAGTTTTCAAAAGCATTAAGCCATCTCTGTGCCACTATGCGACATAACACAATGAAAGACTCATTTGTGAATGACTAGAGACATGTTCCTTTGTCAGTCCACACTCTGTTAAAAGAATTAAAGTTTCTTTAAACCTCCTTATGTATTTTATCTGTTCATATTGAAACATTTTTAAAAAGGCATGTTTTTCATTGTGAACATATTTGGAAAGCATACTAATATTTTCAAATACAAAGCCACACCATAAGAAAAAATGTATACCACTTGTATTATATATTTCGGTTTATTTTAGGTTCCCTATTTTGTTCCAAATTAGTAATTTTGAAATGAATCTCTGAATTAAAAACAGCTACCTTTTCACAGTCCTGACTTCTGTTTATCAAACAGTAAAATTCTGTGCAATGCACAAGTTTGAAAAACCTTCCTTCGTTTGAGCTAACCTGTAGTGTTTAAGTAATTTCTTCCTAAGTGTTTTATTATCTTAGGACCAGCAAAGGTAAGTCTGCTAGCTCTACAGGCCCAATGGGCTACACCGGATTTAAAAAGTAGTCTTTCCTCCAAGGCTTGTATTGAAGACAGTGATGATGGCAACATTACAAAGAGGGTGAAATTCTAAGTTAGACTAACAAGAGAGACAGAGAGAGACACAGTCAGGGCTGACAACTTCACCTAACTTCCTGTTCAAGCTATGGAACACTTAATGAGAACTGGCAATGAGAAGAGTGACCTGAAATAAAACCGTCTTACATTTCAGACTGATCCCTGTCCTAGCACCCACAGTGTCGACAGCCCCGCATTCTGATTGGCTGATAAGAAAACAGCAGGTGCCCTATCACATTAAGGCTGGGCTGTGTTTAGATGGGATTAGAGGCCATTGGATGGGGATGTTCCTGGGAAGATCCCTCCAAATCCAGGCCAGGGATTAGCTCTCTCGCTGTCAGCACAATTGGGAACACTCTACTAGGAGGGGCAGGGAGAGGAAATGGCTTTAGGGTGGAATGACTCCTCCTGCTCCAGCAAAACTACACCAAGGTAAATATGGGTGCCCTGATCTGTCTCTAGTAGCCAATTGACTTCTCCACATATTTTCCACTAATTAAGCTTATAGTACAATTTAATGTCTTTTTGGTCTGCTTGTCAAATGTGAAAGTATTCATGGCATGTGGTTTGGGAGAAGAAAAATTACACGCGTTTGCGAAAAAGAAAATCATTTTGTCATTGTTTAAGAAAAGGCAATATGCAAATGACAGGATTACACTCTGAAAAAAGGACATGGGTGACAGAAGGCTCAAAGATCACATAGAAAGGCCAGCAACTTAGGATAAGAAATTAAATCTTCTTAGAGAGAACATACATCTACTGTACCAGAGTGTTGTTTAAGCAAACCTTTTTACAATTCCGAACTTGAGTCTGCATAATGCCATACTGCTGTTTCAGTTCTGCAAAATTTCTCATTTACATTTTCTCATCCTATGTTATCAGATCACAATCGGAAACTATTTCTTATTTCTGTTGGATAACATAAGGGAAACTGAGAATTTGCTTTGGCAACATCTTCAGGATTTTTTTGAAAAAACAAAATCCCTTTGCTGATGAAAGTATTGTTTAATGTTTTGTACAATAAAAATCAAACCACCAACTGAAATCTCTGTTACAGGACCACATGGTGTTTAAAAGCTGGGTGAAGTCAAGAACCTCTGGAGTTCAAACAATGCGGCAAACAGGTATGGCTCTCCCCCATGAAAATAGAGTATTACTGTCTACATCCTTCAAAAAGAATAAGTTACTGAAAATCCATTCTTAATGTATAATATGCTGGTTGCATAAAAAATGCATCAGCCCTCACAAAGTTCAAGAATAGTGGAGAACCCATATTGTGTACTTGTGAATACAGCACACAAGAGAAAGATAGAAACTTTAAAAAATAGTCTTAAAGTTTTAAAATCCCCATCAATTACTGCGCAATTAATGTTTTTCGTTTTTCCCCACACAAGCATAACGGCAAACACTAGCTGATCAATAGCAGACAGATCCAGAGAGTGAAGACAGAGACACACTTTGATATATTGACTTTCCTACTACTCGGCTTAAAGCTCCCTTCAGGCTTTGACCTCTATAAACACCCTAAGAAAAAAATATAGAATAGCTCTGCTGGCCTTGGCTGTTCTTTCTACTTTTCCATGCTTTTTTGTCTGTACCAGCTCTTACAGGAGTGCTTGTTGCCCCCCGCCCCTCAGGTTTGAATTTTCTGCCATTCTCTCTTTCTTCACATGACTCCCTCCTCTGTCGTGATCTCTTTTTCTAGCACAAGTGCTGCCAGCCAATGGAATAGCTAAAGCTGTGTGATGGCTAGCCAATCATTTGCTAGTTGCTATGTTAAAAGAAGGTCTACATCCTGTCAATTAATTCCTAGGCATCTTACGATTTTATACAGAACAGAAAAAACAGGAACTAAAATTACAAGGAAACACAGAAATCCAGGACAAACATAAAGAAGAAGGTAAAGTATTAAAAATTAGGCTGTATTTATTTTTAATGAGACGGATCTCCTCGATGAATTTCTAATTTCTAATTCTAAGTCCTTTCTAATAAAAGACTTAATTGCTCTTGCATGCTACTCCTTCACACAAGCATCGGTAAGCAGACAAATACTCCAGCCACTGTGAGAAGCGGTACACTGGCCCTCCCATTATGGCTGTTGATCAGGTCAGTGTCAGGAGTGAGAATGAAATCCAAGACAGTCCCAACAACCCCCCTCACCTTCCCCAGCCATCTCAAGGTTGACCCGAGTCCAAAGCATGACAAGAAACCCCCACGTTCCTACACGTCCCACCCCTGAGCAGACCTCTTTGAACTCTTTGCAGCAGGAGATGAGGCAGCTATTTTGCAGAAGACGCTGGCCCAGCATTTGGAGGGCCATCAGGGTGGGCTGAAAGGGGTCAGAGGGGATGATTCTGGAAGGGAACGGGACAGGAAAAGGCTTGGCACTTCCACTGTCACTCTCCATGCAGACAATAAACAGGGCAGAGCAGTAGGAGAGGAGAAGTGATGAATCATACATTAAAATAATAAATAATCCTTACACTTATATAGTGCTTTTCTGGACACTCCACTCAAAGTGCTTTATAGGTAACGGGGACTCCCCTCCACCACCACCAATATGCAGCATCCACCTGGATGATGCAACGGCAGCCATAGTGCGCCAGAACGCTCACCACACATCAGCTATCAGTGGGGAGAACAGAGTGATGAAGTTAGTTCATAGATGGGTATTGTTAGGCGGCCATGATTAGTAAAGGCCAGGGAACAAACTGGACCTCAGTTTTATGTCTCATCCATAAAATCATGACCAAAGAGTATACTACTTTCCACATTCCAAAAGGACATTGAGAGATTTATTTGTATATTTGTGAATCATTGAAAATGGCACTTAGGGGTTCACAAAAAGTGTAAAGGCATAATTAGATGGGGCACAAAAATAAACAGGAAAACTGTGATATAGAGTAAACAAATACATTTCTTTTTATTCTGTTGATGGAAATGGATAGGCTGCTGTGAGACCTTTGAATCAGTTTCTCTTGATCCCTTCAGCCCTGGTTAATAAAGAGTGTTTCGAAGTGTCTTCTTCTACAGAGGGGAAAAACAGCAGCTTAAAAAAACTATTTGTCAAGAAAAGAAAAAAATAGTCTCTCAGGACTAGATGTTGCTCTTCCCAGAGGTTTGGAAAAGTAAAGAAAACGTATCAGGGCTGCTGTAACTAATAGATAACAAAATTTCTGATATCTAAATTTCAGTTCCATAGCCGTGTCAGAATAAGGAATTTGGGAAAAGGTGGCACACAGGGTGTCACTCACCTAGCTCCTCAACAGTGCACAGAGTAGGCTTCAGCAGACTTGGTCTCTCTCATTAGTTTTCCACAGCTCCTGCATGTCTGTCTCACAGCAGCCTCTGTGGGGACATTAAAGATTTATAAGGGGAAAAATGAAAGTTGTAAAAAATAAAAAATAAAAAATAGCAGAAGAACTCGGGCTATGTTCCCGTCTCTCATCCACTTGCTTCCTCGCCTCCAGACTAAAGCGCTTCAAAACTTGGCAGGGTGAGCACAGGCAGCCCTTCAGTGTTGTCTGTCTGGGAGAAGCTTCTCATAAAATATGAAACATATTTTGTTTCAAAGAAATAAAAAAATATTTAAAAAAAACCTTCAGCAAGCGGCTTAACATGTGCTAATGTCTGTAAGTTCTTGCTACAAAGGTCTCCTATCGAACACATTGCTAGAAAGTACAGATGTCGCTGTGTTAGACAGTGAAGGGTCCAGTCACAAGTAAAAAGTTCTTGATTTGTTTAAGTAAGCCCACAGCAGAATATGAAAACTGGAAAATGAGGGTGAAATACTTTTAGAAAGAGATATTAACAGTAACACTACTTTATATTAGGATTACGAGAGCATGTACTGTATAAAAAACTAACTCCAGTTCACAATAATAACCTAAAGTTCCAAACAAGCCCCTGAAGAGCACTCTCCTCAGGGCTGGAAAAGCACTGTACTTCTGCACCAAGGGCACCAAGTTACGGTAAAAACTCGACATCACTGGCAACAGAGGACAGAGTTGTCTGAGAAGCGAGCACATCTGTTTGTATACTGAATATTGTGAGCTCACATGAATTATTACGTTTGTCACAAAATGCTACAGCAACATTCAACTGACTCTATTTTATTTAAATAGCAGTGGGACAGTTTTCCTTTACTTACAGTTTTACTGCTGATAATACAATCATGGGGAACAAAGCCATGCTTTCCCACAGTTGCTGTGACAGACTTTAAAACCATAAATGCTCTGAAACAAGGCTAGATGCTGCCTGTGACAGCATGAGGTGCATTTGCCAAATTGCGGCTGCAAGACAGTCAGAATCTGCTGACTAGAAATGCCACTGGTCTGGCTGCGTGCTGTCCAGTGATGAGTCAATAGGGACAACACTACAGGCACCAGCTGAAACTGGTTCCTAACCAGTTCTAGCAGGGGGAAGCAGGAGTGTGTGCCGAGTTGTAGGCTGCTGAAGGCTCTAAGCAGCCACGCTGTCTGTGCAAACAGAGGAGGGAGCTTTGCTGCCATGCCCAGATTTTATTTTGTTGCCTACCACGAACAAAACGGAAAGTGGTGGGGAATTCCACAGCTCAGCATCACGCTGGAGGGAAAGGATACCGCTGCACACCGAGAACACTGCCCTTTATGACTGACGCAAAGGAGTCAAGTTAAATATTCACTTGGGTGTTTGGATGCTTGCCGCAGCAGTGCACATCATCTCAGGGTATCCGAAACCCTTCCATGACCTTCCCCAACAAGACTGAGGGAGCCCCGCCTCACCTCTCATCAAGGAAATGACCAAGCACCCTTTTTTTTAAATTCATACTCGCGAGAAAAAACTTTTTAGAAAAAAACCAAAATGGCACACAGCTTTATGCAAATTGCATGTTTAAAACAATAATCTGGTGGTACAGCCCTTCACACGATCAATTTAGTCAATTGAGGCTGTTATATTTGCATATTGTAGCCATACCAGGCAATGGGCAGTTCAGTTGTGAATTAACTTCAAGGAAGTCATGACATGACCAATTTATGGCACAAGTTAGACCTCATATGCACACAACCTCTGATTAAAACAGTCCTGTCTGTCTTCTGTTGTCATATAATTATTGTTTATAAATTCATAGCCGTTTTCAGGTAGGCCTTCTAGTCCATGTCACACTTGCCAATCTGTAGCAAAGACTGGAGGCAGACTAAAGTCTCAATGACTGTAGATGTTTGAGGGGCTCAATGAAATCCCTCTGTAAGGAAGTGCCGGTGCACACCCTTTTTGCATGACCTCTGTTGGGGTCTTTCATAAACCGTCATAGGTTAATTTTCATTCTGGAAAAATAATGTCCTTCCTTTACATTTCTTTGGTTACATGGTTATTGCATCTTTCGAGTCACCTGTCTTAGATCAACATTGTTGTCCTTGTCTGTTTGTTTCACCATTTAGTGTCAGGTTACCGGGCCTGTCTTACCCCTGCAATAAATAGAGGCTTCCTGTCCATCCAGAGGAGCCGGGGGTGGAGTTTATTGTACTGAACCTGACATTCATGGTGTAGCAGAATTGTCTTCTCTAGATCTTTGTGGTGTGTCTTTGTCTGCGTGTCCTTGCACAGTCTTGGTATTTGCAGGCCTGTTTTTTGAAACTGTTAGAAGGTACCATTTCATCATCTGGCCTCTATTTTTAGGACTTCTGTGACCACACCTTGACTGTAGTTTAGTCACACCCTCAGAAGTGTTCACTCTTACAGCGTAAAGAGGTCCAATTCCCCATATTTAAAGGTAGCCAGGGAATCACGTACAGTATACAGTCGATGAAGCTGAAATAAAAAAAATAATAATACCATAAATAATAAGGGATGCATCCCTATTAATTAAAACTACACAGTATTTCCACATAAGGTGGTATATGTGGTCTAAAATAAAAACTCGCGACAAAACTGTAAAACTATTTAACCCCTTAATGCACTTACTGGTAAGTTTTAAATACATTGCGGCAGTTTAACATAGCCACTCCATGTTGACAGAGATTTTTTGAGCAGAGGATTGTCAACATCAGGAATAAACACAAAAACACCTCTGTCCAATACATGGATTTTGTAAATTGTAAAATTCATAAAATGGTTACACTTTATTTCACTTTACATTTCACACAATGGGATTATGTCCTACACAAGGGAAAGCTCTGAATGTCCTGAAAGACGCCGTGCCCAGTGCGTGCCTTCTTCGAAGTCCGACACATTGAAGATGCAATGCAGGTTGAGGTCAATGGCTGAGATGTCAAATGTTGGAGTCCATATCCTTCTCGAGGTAATTTCCAGTTTGCGGAGATGTCAGGTAAAAAAGTGCCACTCCTTCACTCAGTACTGCCTCTCCTTTTGGCATTTCACAGTCTGGTGCCACAGAGCTTGCTACTGTACATGTGATATCAGACTAGCATGTTTCAGGCAAGTGAGGCAAGTCTTAAAACCACTACTGATTCCAAAACTGGTTGAATAGATTAAAATGACTGACCATTCAAATTTTTAAAATATATATACTAAAAAGATATTCTACACATAAAAGCTTACTTCAGTCCCTCTCTGGACACAGGGCTTTAATCCACAGTGAATTTCACTACTGATACAGTCATAAATTATGCTATGCCAGACAAGCACGTAAAACTTCATTACAGGGTTTCCAATTCATTGAGTGGCTTACTGCTAATTAGAATTAGATCTATGTGGAAAAAAAGCGCTGTTTCAACATATTTTAAATATAATTCATCTTTTATAGAGAGAATAAAGGCAAAATACCTTCTAAGAAATATAATCACATTAAAAAGGTGGCTATTACAATAAATTTGAACATTGCTGCATTACAGCAGTTTAATGTGGCCACTCCGTGCACTGTTGGCAGAGATAAAGTTTTCAGTTACAAAGAGGAGATGAGCTAGCATATAAGAGTACAGGACTGTCAACACCAGTAATAAACACATAAACAACTGGAAAAAAACACCTCTGTCTGCTACATGGACTTTATACCTTGTGAAATTCATAAAATGGGAAAACATAGATGTACATTTAATTATGTATAATGTGGTTACTCAAAGATTTATGTGCACATTTTTTCTCTTTTCCAATCAGGATTTTATGCACTGAAATACAGGCAGTAAAATTACCACTAATTGTTCAGGCTTTTGCAGAATTTGCGTCTTTTGCTAAATGACTGATTTGGAAACAGAGACTACTTCATTAATACAAAAAATAAGGATCTGCCTGTGTTGGTGTTCGTTTAACAGAAACTTGGAAGTGTTGAACACTTGTGTTTGTGTGAAGAGGGGTTATTATTGTGCTATTCTATGATTGCATTTGTGAAATTCAATATTTTTTTCCTTGGTGGAGTGCATGTGTTTTCGTTTAAAAGAAAAGTTATTGTGTCTGTAATTGCTGCTGAATAATTAGTTCAGGGTGTTGATTGAAAAGCACTATAAAACATGGCAATAATATAGGTCATAAAGCCAGGCTGAACAATTTGCTGCTGAAAGGTACCTTAACACTGCCCTGCACACCCTGTATGTACTCAGCAATGCCCAGACCAGAGGTGGGAAACTCTTTTGTTTAAAATCTCCACTCTGAGATGTGCCCTTCAATGAGAAACATCTACAACTGTCATGTTAGTCTTGCTTTTAAACGTTGACCAATTAAGTGTTTAATGTCTATGGTGGAATGTTAATCTTAATGATAGCCCTTGCCAAAACCAGTTCTCATTCTGAATGCACTCCTTTAAATCTTGATTTTCATGCAGTTGACAAGACAAGCATTGACAAAGCATTTGGACCACGAAGTTGTGTAAAAGTGAGATCTTTTTTCAATAAAGAATGCAATTTATTGTACAAATCCAATTCAGTGCACTATAATGCATTCTACAGTTTGTGCAGTATGCATATATTATAATGTATTATATTATTATACACACTGTAAAACGTCAGACATCTGACCTATTGCTATAATCTCACAAATTGTTGGACATTACAGAACCCCTCAAAGAAACCAAAAATACAAACAGTATCTTGTGAACACAAAATATATGTTGTGGACACTAAATAATTAGGTTGCAGCCAACAAATACTACTTCTATTTTTATTTTTTAACCATGTCCCCCTAGGCAATCTGTAGGAGAGTAATTCCATCCATCCATTTTCTAACCGCGTTTCCTAAACAGGGTCACGGGGAGCTGGAGCCTATCCCAGCAAGCAATGGGAACAAGGCAGGGTACACCCAGGACAGGACACCAATCCATTTCAGGGCAGACACACTGACATGCACACACTCACATCTAGTGCCAGGCCAGTAATTGACAGTTTAAATTCTGTTTAACAATATTACATCAAATCAGGATGATTGGTGAGATTTGCCATCTCCAATCACTTCTACTTTCAAGGAGCCATTGGCTGTGCTCAGGGAGCATATATTTCGATCTAAGAAGAACTCCAATGCCTGGGGTTACCGAAAGGACTGGGATCACACAGAGATCAATACATAGATTAAACAAATACAAAGAGGTCAATCAGTTGTGATGTGAAAAGACTGTTCCTATTTTTTTAACTTTGTTTCCAGTTCCTTTGTTTGTGCTCAGCATTGTCTTCAGTATATCTCTTGAAAGTCTGCAGCACATTTCCCTTCAACAGAATATCATAATCAAATGCTAGGTGTACTAAGTTCCATGTGATTATTTTAAAATGGGGTAAAAGGCTGTGGGCTTTGTTTTGAAGAATATGAACTGGTGTTGTCATAATTTTTCTCTTCTAGGAAAGCTGTGCACCTCATTGTAGGATATAAGTGCTACCCAGTTACTACAACAGGATTGGTGTATTCATTAATATCTTGGTATCTCAAAGGTATCCCCTCTGAACCTGTGCATTGGTATTTCATCTCCTGATGTGCACACCAAGCAAGATACATCAGGTGGAAAAGTCAGTTCCCTTTAAATTTTACCCATCACTGTACGTAAGGAACAGCAGATTGTTGAACAGTTCAATCAAAACCTTCTCCTTCTCAAAAGCAGCATGTGTTCACATGAAAGAGCTCTGAAGCAAACTAGATTATAAATGTCAGCTATGAAGCACTGAGGAGCTATGCCTAAGGTAAGTTAACAATAGACCATCTCGTTCAAAAAAAGAAAAAAAACCTTTTCAAAGGCACGTGGCTCTTTCACTGTGTTTTATCTTAAGCGCTATGGCTTGTGTTCTGTACCTTCACCATGGCAACACCCTCTATCTTACTTCATCATTTTAATTATCCCCTCCGAGACCAAAGCAGTTTGTCGCTAGCTCATTAACAATGCCAAGTGAGGATCTGATAATCCTCATATCTCATAACTTTTTTTTAATCTACTGTTGGTTATGCTGTGGATGGTCGATTTTTGTGGTCAACAGGACGCTGTCAACATTTAAAACTGACAAAAGTTAGAACCACAGAGGTTCTTTCGAGTTCATAAAGTGTCCATTTTCAAACTTTAAAATGTAAAAAAAATTGGAGGATAGATAAAGTCAGTTTTGTACAAATCAGTATTACATAACCTGAAAGCAGGTGGTTCCACCATGTCCACATTCACCATATTATTGGTGGTTAAGAAGTCCATTTGATAAGGTGCACAATTAAAAAAAACACCTTTCTCAAACCCAGGTAAGTTAGTCTTACTCCTTATTATTAGAACAATTATAAATATTGTATATTATAAAGATTATGTTTATTATTAATTCTTTATTCACCCTATCTACAGTATCATCCTGTATTGCCAATAATCTGGAATCAGACAGTATAATCACGTTATTTCAAGGTTTTTACTTAAAGATTTGATCAAGATTGTAATTAATCATTGTATACTGATTTTAGGATGTTTGGGGTTTCCCCCTGCACTTTAAAGATTTTTCGCACTCCCAAGAAAAAAAAAACACTCAACCTGATTGCTACAATGTGCCCATGTTTCACTTCATTGTCAGATAAATCAGTGAAACTAATGTATAATGTATGGCAGATGTTTGAAATGGACCTCATTAATGTAGAGCTGAAATAACGTGTGAAATTCATTAACAAAAAAAAAAGATAGGGAAACTCTTTAAACTAATCAGCCTGCATCACTCCATCATGATGAGTTACAAATTGACATATATATGTATATGCGTTATATTTTACCACAGTGTTTGTTAGATGTGAATTTTCTAAAATAGTTTAGTGCCTTTCACTAAAAGCTTTTTATACATATCTAAAAAACTGGAGCCTTTAAAAGAAAAAAGTGAAACGTGTTTTTTACATTTTTGTATATGCATGCACACATAGACATGCAATCACAACTACATATATGCGCATATTTTGCTGTGCACACCATGATATGAAATCTTTTATACAAGCTGTAGAGTTTTTTTCAACCATTTGAGAGAGAGACAGCACAGCTCCATTGACAGTCTGTATAATGGTATGCTCAGTTAAAAAAAGATAAAGATATATTTCTACTTCACTGCAGTATCAAACAGAGCATTGATATACTACTAAATCATTTATCATAAAAATGAATTATGCTGTGTTAATGTTTAAAATTGTGTTGTTGTTTTTAATGTTTCTCTGGCAGCTGGGTGTCTTTCTCTCTGCCCGTGGTCATGATAATAAAGGCCCTACAATGAAATAAAAAAGAATATTTTAAAGATGCCATTTTCAAATCCAGTCAAGTCTGGGAATGTCAGATACTGAAAAAGATCTTGTTAAGCATTTTTTTTGTGTTTTTTCCTGACTGAGGAGATGAGAAGTGGCAAGCAAGCACCAAGACAGATACGCCAGTGTCTTTATGATCTAACTTAAAAAGGTTCAGCTGATCCAAGAAACACCAAATTGTAAATGACCTTTTTTGGCCAAAAAAAACCTGAAAAATGCAAGACTCTCTGTATAATGACTTTCCTGTTCTCTGTAAAGAACCACTGGCTTTAAAAAAGAAAATCGTTGTGTCCTCTATTAAAATTTAAAAAAAGCTGTTGGGGCTAATAATAAATTTCTGATAAAATGGAGAAACAGTTGAAGTGATGTCACTTTGGAGTGAGCTGCCAGCTCGGGCACTGACACAGAGCACTTACTGTCTGTGCTGAGGTCTAACTGACTCATGCACTCATGCGGGCCAGCATTTCCCGTCTCTGGGGGCGATGGGTGAGGAGAGGCACTACACTTGTCAGGCGCAGTGTGTAATATTCCACAGGAAAACCCAGGTCTAAGACGCTCCCCCTGAAAGAAGAGGGCATCTACCGCTCACTGCCCTGCCGCCAACCTCAAAGTCTTCTGAAGACTTCTGAATTTGTTCAGTTGTGTAAACAGATTTTCTTTGTCAACACATCAAGCTATCAGCAACACCCATGTTCATTCATGAAACAAACTTAAATCAAGAAACTAAAAAAATCTAAAGGTTATGATGATGTATTGTAGAAAGCAATTAAAAACTGATACTTAAAGTTATACATGAGAAACAATTCTTAATCTTTAAAAGCACCAGTCTTTAGAATCTCATCTTGGGCCATAAGAGGATCTCAATATACAGCATTATAGGAAAATGAGCTGTATATTTGACACATACAGTACCTATCACTGTAGCCTCCTGTTTCTCACTCAAGACTACCTCTGCTCCTCTATTCTACTCAAGAAAATCATGCATCCTCTGTATAGTAGTATGATTAGATGAAATTTCTTCATCTGTTTTAATAGCAGCACCTCTGATTTTACTTAAATACCAGAACACAGCACCAGTGGCCTACTTCACATTGCTTGCTCAGTCTCCTAAATGGTCAGATGGATTGTATTCTTAGAGCTGACAGTTTGCTCTGGGTGAGTTTGAAGGTTTGGTACCACACCACAGGTAGGAATGGCGACTGGTCTTTTCATTTATAGGAAAGGAGAGCATTACATTTTGTTTCTCAAGGTCTTTGAAGTGAAATTTTCTCATTTGTGCATGGTGTCCCCTGCACTTTTGCATTACTTTCTTCTCTTTACAACCCATACTTTGGTTTAATGCAACTTGTTGGTGCCAAAGGACCAAACCTTTATCATACCTCTCTCGTGCCTGTGTTCATCTGAGACAATTCCATGTTCCAAACCTTGTCTTGTCCTTGGATAATGTTGTTGTATAAGGTTGTGATTCTGCTTCAGTGCTTCTGTGAAGTGCTGGTTCACTTTTCTCTTATAAAATTTTATGAACCAAAAAAGGCTAGCACATTGGCATGGCACACTAATCTAAGAACACATGAGCTTCAGTGTCTTTGCAACAGGAACAAAGAATGAGACTGTTGAATATATTAACTATAAAACGTAAGCAATGGGAAATAAAATGTGGGTCTATTACAGTATAGTATTTAGAATAACCTCTAGGTCAAGACATAATTCTGTACTATGCACATTTCTATATAGGCAGCCAGTTCAATGGTTCTTTATAGGAAACCAGCTTGGTTTCTGTGCTGTATTTCTCTGGTTGCAAATATGAGACCTTCAAGGTTTTTTGTCAGAATCTTTCCATTCTGCTCTTCCACCTAGAAGAGATGTGAATCTCTCAGCATCTCAAAGAAGTGTTTCCAGGCCAATGCGACAGGACTGTGCGACCAAAGCCTCAGTGTATTAACACCGTATTAACTCTGGGATGTTTAAATCAGACCCCACTCACATGACCCTCCCTATGATGTCGCTTTATGCAGGATCATCCCTGCTGCTCTTCTCCGGTGTCTCAGGAGGTTCAGCAGGTTAGCATCTGCGTTGTGCTTGACCCCAAAGGTCAGTCAGCCGTGCCTGAGCCTGCGAGCCCTACGTGGTGAATGGTAATACACCGCATTAAGCTGATAAGCTGGACTTTGGAAGGAAGACATGGGGGCCTGTGGTCTCTGCCCTGTGTCACTTAACAAAGGAGTGATGACTGTGTTCCCTCTCACTTTACCAGGAACAAGGAAACCAAAAGCCATCTGCAAGACAGATGACCTTTAGATTCCAAAGTGTCTGTGCCCCACCAAAGCAGAAGAAACTCCTGTTTCCAGACCTTGTGAAATCCTAGAGTAATACTCAGTACTCCCTTGTTCACAATGGATCATGAGCAAAGCTGTTTCTGGAACAGGGTGAATTCTTTTTGCAAAACTTCAGTATGAATGGTTGAATACTAAATCTGAATGCATGCCATGTGGTTTTTCAAGGATGAAACAATATAGAATAAAACAAGAAGTATTAAATTAATAGATCAATTTTTTCATATTCCCCTATTAGTCCATGAAAATAACATTAAAAAAATAAAAAAAATTGCTACAGCATACACCAGGCTCAGTTTACACATCCCTAAGTCTATGTTTGGTCTAGATCTACAAAAAAGAAAGTGAAAAAAAAAAAGATCACAAATTGCATGTGCGGTTCTGAAACTGAAAATCTACTTTAGACCTGTCTGCATCCAGGAAAAAGAAATGTCCAAGGACTGAAGCTGAAATAGAACTTAAAAATACTAATAGTGAGGTTTCAACGTTATAATGATAAATAAACCATTGTGACATTCACTTTTCATGTTTCTTTCCGATTATGAAAGCGGTTACATTGCTTCATTTTTTCAACTGTTACCCTAATGTTTTATGACGAAAGAGAACATTTTAAATGCTATTGCCAAGATACTTGTTTAAAAGTTCACTTCTGTCTTTGATAGATTGTCAGAAACTCCAAGTCCCTGAGATCCAATACTTGCCCTGAAAGACAGCACAACTGCATGAATTTCATTTTTAAAGAAGTTAATTTTACAATACTTCCTGCAGCCTGCTTCTCAACAAGAAAGATAAGTGCAATATTGAATTTTGAATTGAATTTTGTGAATAACACAACATTTCTTGATCTACATCTGGATCACTCTGTATGACAGCAGTGTGAATAATCAGATTTGATTGATCGCATGTGGAACAATAGATGTAATTACTATACATTTCTTGCAGCTCAAGCTTTAATCATTCACTTTGCAGTGAATGAGTGAGGAAGGTCTACCAAGCAATGATAATAATGATGTTATATTTAATAAAACGAAGATGTCTTAAATATTTGATGCACTCTGTCCCAGAATAAATATATATATTAAAGATGAATAATTAATAGATTCATTTCACGTCGTCTTTTTAGTTTTTCCCCAGTGGGAAGTGCACCCTTGCCTAAATGAAAGAGCCATACTCTCAACATCTGAGTGTCACTTTCAATTTTCCTCATATTTTGACTTATGCGTTTGATATAATCATGTATGTCCAGGATTATAGGAAAAGTGGGGCAATCATTAATTAACTCTCTATCTTAATTTGCTTCAACATTCCAAGTTTCCACAGGCCTATAACGATGTCTGCACCTCTAAGATATGGGCGAGAAGAAAAGAGCCGTCTAACTATCGTACATATTTTTGATTAGTTCAGACATAAATAGGCCTGAGAGTTCTAATTCTAGAACTTATGGCTAATTCCTTCAGTTACATGGCATGTACTGCATTATAATTAGAGAGCAATTGTTTGGAAACTTACAGTGCAATTAAAGGATCGTTATAGTGTAATTTTTCTCTAATAACCAGGAATATAAATATCTTCATTTAATCGTGTATTAATCCACTGTGTGTTATTCTCAAAATTTAATTTTACTAATTAATCTACTTGACATTACGACAAAACAATAAGATACAGAGGAAATCAGCTTGTATAGCAGCAGGTGCAGCTACATCGTGGAACCAATCAACTCCAGGATCCGATTTAATGGCTAGAAATGTCCTTACAACAACACAGAACACCAGTCTCCCAGGACCTGTCAACACACAGGGTTTAAATATTACTCTTTAATTGTGTTTGGTCTCATGACTGCCAGGCTTTCTAGTTTACATTTTGTGTATTATGCTGTAGATTTACATCCTTATAATTAAACCAAAGTGCCTAAATATTGATTATTCTGTTGTTATCATAGCAGAAAACATATTAGCAACTAATTCTGGACTGTGCAAAAGTTAATAATTGTTATCAATTATATCCTGTTCCTGGTAAAATAAAATCATGTTATAATGAACCTTTATATCTGGTGCTTAATAAACACCCACACTTTCTTAATAGATTCACCAGCATACAGTACCTTTACCATCCTTAAGTCCAGTGTTTTAGAACAATGTGAAATTGTCTGACCCTGAAAACAGTTGAAGATAAGGGCACATGCAGCACTTTGTGGCCTTGCAGTCTACAGTCTAATGGTGATCTCTTAATAAACTCAGTTTATTTGCATACCTACAGTAGAAATGTTTTAATCATTTTTCCATTGCTGAAATAGGTGATGATATCAGTGTATATCAATATAAGTGATTGAAGTTGTGTTTTGTTGAGATATAAACTTAATTTGCCCATGTCAACATGAGTGCCTTTTCAATTTTGGAATAGAGCAAATTGACCTATCCCAATTGTTTTGCTAGTCAGATACTGTACCTGGGAATTAAGGTAGAGTTTTTCACTATATGCCATCTCAATAAACAATTTCAAAAATTTTTAAAAAGAAGTATGTATCTTTTTTAAAGAAGTAAATGCTGAGCATTTCCCTAATTATCTTCAGGCTCATGTCTCTGTGATAGAAATGCTTCCGCCCTTTTTAAATAATTTCTTTATTTCTATTATTTGGTTTTGGTCTTAGAATAGGTTTCATTCTTGAATTTCTGAGTTTTTGTGGAAAGGCAAGCAACTGAATATTAAATTCCCATTTTGCATTAAGAGACCTGTAATGGACACTTTACTAAATTTTAATCCTTTTGTTATCCTATTCTAGATTGCAATTTGCATTCAATTATGAATGGGCATTTTGTATAAAGTTTCAACATGGCAAACACATCCTTCTGTTTCCTATAATCAAAACTCTTTATGAGTAGTCCCTGTTTTTTTCTTCACTTTTGGAGGAATAAAAAGGACTCACATTCTAGCAGAGATTCTCAATGAGGATTGTCTTCACTCATTCCAGGACCTCCAATCTCAATACAAGCTTCCAGGCTCCTCTTCCTTTTTTATTTACATTTCAGATGCAATACAAAGGAATTTACTTCCTCTGTTTGTGTTATGTTTTCCTATGAGAGATTCCACATAAACCTGTAGTAGCTCTCACAATTTAGAATAGGATTTTGAATGTTACGGAGGAAGCAATTTCTTGGAACAATCCATAAATGCTTATCATTGAAAAATCTACGTAATTTACAAATTGTGCTTAACCTCTTCAAATGACATTTGTCATTAATCCTCTTTCAGACCAGGGGGGTAGAATGCGAACCTATTTAAACATTGTTTGGGAATGTCCATATTTATGTTTTACATTTTTAGAAACTTAAGTTTAGGAATCAGGTTTCCTCTTTTTTTGCCCATTATGCTCAACAAGGATATTCATTTTCTCCACTAGCTACAGTATCTTGCTAAATATAATCTCCAGTCTTCACCACTTACAGCAGCAGAAACAGATGTAGCTGACTGGTCTTACTGTGACTAAAAGGATGTTGGTGTCATATTTTGACATTATTTCTTTGGAGCTCTCTACTGCTCGGATCCATGCCACCAAGGTCAGTTCAATGTGGCTTAGAATGCCCAATCCATGAAATTTCATTATACTATTTCTTTAATAGCTGCATAATCTTATTTTAGGGGGTCCTTTGGCAGGAAACTCAGGGGGATATCACTGGTAGGGAGGGCGATTTTGTACATTTTTTCTTATTTATTCTTTTTTTGAAACAAAAACTGATCCACAAAAAATGTGTGAAATAAACACCAGGCTTACCCCATTTTTTTTTCTTGAAATGTTTAAGTTTGCTATTCTGAAATGACAATATTTATTCAACGTCTGTTGACCAATAATAATTGCTTCCTTAATAATAGATTACAGTTTTCCAGTGAAGTCAAATATCGTTTCAACAACAATTTATTTACATTGCTATGTCTATATACAGTATAATCATGCAGTGTGATCTACTATATAACCTAATTTTATGTAAAGACTTGGCTGATACCTACTGAGATGGATGCAATACGGGATTATTTATACATTTCAGTACCCTGCATGTACTGTATCATGACGATATTTAAAGTCCTGTTGCTCGTGTCTTCCATTCAACCATTTTCTAATGTTTGAATGTTAACCCAGAGGAAATCCACACAAACACAGGGAGAGCATACAGTACAAACCCCCACCAGGCAGCACCACAGGTCTGGAATTGAACCCAGGGCCATAGTGTTCCGAAGCAGCCATGCTAACCACTGTGTCACTATGTGGTCAAGTTTGTGTTGTCTGAAATACAAGTAGAATACACAAAAAATCAGCACTTTGAATGGTGACCCACAAGCATCAATCATATCTCTTCCATGCCAAGTTAATATCTACTACCCTGGTCCCAAAGAGCATCTGTCTAGGTAGCCCTAAACCCTAAGATATTTTTTTAAAAATTAGGATTTCCTGTGAGGTATAGATATTAAAAAAGAATCATGCTCATCGTTTGGTACTAAATGATCAATTGTTTGAACCACCTGCTTAATTGCTCACAACGAAACTGTTGAAGTCTTTAGAAATCGGCCATTTAATGGTGACTTACTGTATAGAACCTATTGGATAGGGGATCTCTAGGCCCACAAACGGAGACATCTAGTTTAACATACCAGTCCATTCTAATGATACTTTATTGTACAGTATATACAACAGGATAGCATCCTGGAAGACATAAAATGCACGTGTACTCATTGCAGTTCATCAAATCTTCTCCAAAAGAAGCTTACATTTTTCTATTTAAAAAAAAAAGAAATTGCCAAAATCCCATGGCAGCTTCACAGAAAGAATGACATGAAATATTCTGTGTTATCTGTCAGAAATAAACTAAAATTTGTATAAGCTGACAAACACAGAAAGGTTCTTTAAAGAGGAAAATCTGAGAATCTTTATTATTACTTTTTAATCACTTTATCTCCCCTTGGAGACATCTTTTCAAAGCTACTGGTTTATATTCATGCTCAGCTTCCCCAAGAATGGATCAAGCAATCTAGTGTCACTTTTCTGGCCTCTGTGGTGCTCCTAACAATTTCCCACACCTCTCATGCCTGTGGAGGGTTCTTTAGCCCTTTTTAAAATTAAAATCAGGCCAGGTGCTGAGACTATGCTAGCTACTGAAACTCAATAACTTTATAAACAGATTTTTGTCATATTTAGCGTAAGCCTGCTGGGTATTTCAGTGGAAATCTAGAAGCCTTTCAATCCACTGCTAATTTGATGCCTATTTTCTATAAACTGAAGGGAAAAAGAATAAATTATTTTTATTGTACTAATCCGCTACTACTGTATGTCTCTGATGTTTGGCTGTGATTCAAAATCTTTTGCCGCGCATAAGAACTCTGATAGCATAATCCCGGAGTCTGGAAGTGTCTCGGCGATTATAAACTTTTTATTTCTGTTGTTCTTCCCGTATTTATTTGCATCGCATTGTGTCAGTCTTTGTCCCTTACAGAAGGCCGTCACTCCCCACAAACTTAAGAACAGCCGGTGATCTGGTGTGCACTTTAAATAGAAGCCCTAATGGAAACGCATTTCTGGGGACCCGTAACGCGCACGTACACATTAGGCATCTCGATGTATATTGTACGCACTATACATTTCCTTGTCGATGTCACCAATCGGTGTCTTCCGTCAACGTGCGCCGCATTGTTGTGAAATTCTTCGCTTACAGTGAGATACTGGACACAGTACAGGGACTTGACTGTGCTACTCAGTTGATCAAACTGGACGTGACTTCTGCTTCCTGCAGACGTGAAAAAAAGACCTGATCAGTAGATTCACCGGTCATACGCCGTATCTTACGGCAGCCGTTTTCTCGGCAAAGCAGAGGGAGAAAGAAAGTGAAAGTTTTATCCTCCAAAATAAAACCTGTTCCCAGGTTAATAATAAATAATAAATAAATGTAAATAATAGCAGGATATTAAAAATCAAAGATGCATTTAAAAATAACTTGGAGATAGTGAAATTATTTTTCTCACTGTGACGTTATATAATAGGGAATTTTAGAAGGTATTCATTTGGAAACTGAACACAAAAGGCACATTTTGTACTGGAGCAAAAATATTTTTTCTTGTGAACTGAAGTCCAACGCTATTCCAGGTTAAGAGCCTCAAAAATATATTATCTAGAACGTTACATTTCCTTGAGCCTTTTGCAGATTTTAGTATATTTTTATAATTAGAGATCAATGTTTAATTTACTTATTTACAGAGGGTGTGCAGACATTTCAGATACTGCACCGGGGGAAAATTCCTGTTAGCTTCGCCGTCATGGGTTGTTTAAAAAATAAAAATATCTAGAATAAAGAAGTTGCATTACGCATGAGAACCGATTGAACTCCATCAGTCGTTGAGAAAACTACCGGAGGATAAATTGCTTGAAGGGAAATTAAAAGGGTGATGCTAATTGAAAATGTTATTTTAAACCTCGTCAGTAGACAAAACACAAGGGCATAAAAGGAAAACCTCTGAAAATTAATCACTATCCTGACTGATCAGAAATGTTCTTACGTTTCAATGTAATACTATATCCTAAGTAAACCAACATGAAACATTGGGAACAGGGAAAAAGCGAGCAGCGACAGGCCTGCTCCTGTTGTAATTTGATTGTCCACTAGATGGCAACTTGTAGGATCAGGTTTTGATCGAACAAAAAGCAAACGAGCTCAAAAACTACAAGCACTAACATAGTCTCTATGCAGGGTTTTGGATTGCTTTAACACGGAGTAAAACCAGGCAGGTTACCCACAAAATCAAACAGATCTAATCAGCCGAGCATATGTTTGGAGAAACCCTAGAGCTGGAGCTGACAGACGTTTGTAAGAATCTATTAAATTCAAGATGTGTCGAAATTATTGCACATGAGATTCGATAAGATTGATTTTCATAGCATCCTTGGCTATACGGCTGAGGGCTGCTACTGTACTTCCCACAAGCATCTCATCTTGAAAGGTGCTTCCAGTTGTGCGGCAAACGTAAACTGCTATTGCGCAGTTACACTACTGTCCCAAATAGGCGTCTTAATGAATTGCTCCCACGAAGTACTTTCCATATGGTGAGGATCCAGATTTGACGTTTTTAATTTGTACGTCCGGTAAATGGGATCACTCATATTATTCATGGTACTCAAAGAGAAGCTATAGTTTTTTTAAAAAAACTGGAAACTGAATTATTAAGCATTGACTCCGATTCATGTAGTTTACTGTGTCCTTAAATCTCTTTCCAGCGCTGCGTGACCTGTGCATGATCCTGCTTTTAGAAATACAGAAGTTTGTGAAAGATCCAGTATAAAGACAATAGTAGCTCTAGATAATCGCACAAGTGTTTATATTTAACTACATAACCAAAGTATATTTTAAAAAACAGTAAATCATTCAAAGCTTTGTTTTTACCTTAGCTTTATTATTTCCCCTATCTCCTGGAGGAAATCTGTTGTGCGGCAGATACCAACGCAACAATATAACAAAAACATCACCAACAGAGCTCAGGACAAACAATATTTCAGGAAATAATTAATTTACATAATTTAAGAGTGAAGCTGCAGAGGGAAATAAACAGTAATAAATTATGATTATTTAGCTTATTTGTTGCACTATATCAAAAACGCTCCTTTTTGCAGACTGCTTCTTGCGAAAATAGGCTCTGCACAGCACAGTAAAGGCAGTAAACTCACTGGAAAGCAGGATTCTGTCTGACCCCTGTAAAATTAACTAACTTTAACCAGTTTAATAAAAACGAATTCTAAAACATTCAAACGCAAAGTAAGAAAATAAAAATTCAACTGTGCAGATGGCAATCCCTCCACAATACACCTAGATATGCAATACATGTACAGTAGTATCTAGTACTGAAGCAAGCACACACATGTCAAGGGTAAACTGGTGTTTGAAAATATCACGATTACAAGTGAAGGTCAGCTTCAGTAGGACTAACTCCTTACGAGAGAACGGTGCCACGACGTTTCCTGACAGGCCACTGAAATCAGACATGCTTCAATATAAAGAAAAAAAGCATCTCTCTGTCCCCAAACCACAACCATAAGAACGGACAGGTTCGCCTTCTACAATTCTGAAATTGTTAAAGTTTGGAGGACGTGTTCCTCTGTTAAGGTTGTGCGGAAAAGGATTCCTGTCAGGAATAGGCCTCGGCACCTTAGCTTTTTAAAGGTTAGACTAAGCAAAATAGTACAGTACTGTACTATAGTGTATATAGGGGAAGAGGGAATCGTTAACAAATATTGACCTCTAGTGGCCACTTTAACTCACCGCTGTTTGAAGTTTTTAGCGCACCATTTCCTAACACCTTATATACACACTTTATCTATTTGAACTGTTATTAATTTATGTAAATATTTTGACTTTTATTTTTTTAACCATATTCGCCTTATAAAACAATTTGGCTTTAGATGTGGTCATAAACAGGGATAAATACACTTTCAGGCTGTGAAAGCTCCTTTAAACTGAAATCCAGGAAGCAATAAAGGCAATTTAAATTGTACGTATACAATACTTTTAAACTACAAAAAAGAGAAAATGTAGAACAGATGAATATATATAATTATACAAAGAGATTATCGGCCATTTCAGTGCGGAAATAAATCTCACGTCGAGTCTCCGCTGTGTTGGAATGCCTTTGGGCTCCAATTACTCACAACAACTAATACAGAGTAGCGAAATTACTCAGCGCTTTAACGCGAGGAACAGCTGCTCATCACATAGGAATGCCGTCTTTTTAAAATCAGATTTCGATAGTATTTGTAATTATACAAGTAGAAAACTATTGATCTAAATGTCAATGATTAGTTTTACTTATCAGCTATCACCGATAGGGTGAGATTACATAAGAGTGGCCAGTATCCTTATTAAAGGGCAGGCAACCTGCTCTGATAAACACCTGCCCATGCTTGGAGATCAGAGGACACCCCACTGCCCCTCTTAGTGGGAAGCTGGAACGGAGTTTGCAGGGAGTTAGCACAATTCAGCAAGGCCTGTATACAGTGGGATGATGTGGGAAGAGCGGAAATGCCTGGAAAAGGAGGCTGTTCCGTGTTCCAACCCGGGGCTGGTGTGTTTCATTATGGACAGGCTCCTTCATCCTCACTGATGTCCCAATCCATCACAGGGACAGTGATGGAAACCTGCCTGCAATCACCACTGTGGGACAACAAGGGAAACAGCGCAGGCTCCCTACCAGCTCATCCATCTTCATTAACCCCTCCCTGCTGCCCGTCATAAACCCACAATGTGTAAATATCAGGGAGCTGCACAAAGGAGACGGAGAACCATTTGTCTGCAGCCCAAAAACACCACCAGAGGTTCTACAGTGGCTGCTAAGGTCAGACAGTGAACATTGTCATTTATTCCCCCACATGCACAATAACACTCCACCTGCTCCATAACATTACCATACAAAACACCTTCCTTGTAACATCCTCAGCGTGACATTTCCTTCTTTAAAAACCTGCTCGATATCGATGCATTTCACAATCCAAGGATAATAAGAACCATTACAACTTAGCTTCTGATTTGAACATCCAGCAACCTACAGTATGCAATTATCCCATCAGGGTCAGTCTCAGCCCTGACCTCACCCAATTACTGCTTGCAGCTGGCCTGGTTTGATATCAGGGGCACCACAGATGACATTAATACTATGGCACCTAGCGAGAAACAATGACAGGCTTGTGGTTGAGAAGTGTAACAATCACTGAGCGCCATAAAGTGCAATAAGTAACCAAGCTCTCGTTACACATTTTGCTTACAGGAATTCTGTTGCTTTCAACTTCTGTCACCATCCAAGTGTGCAAGTGATTTACAAACAAGGCATCAAGATACTGTATCGCTTAAGCATTTTACCCTTGCAGACTTAACTCTCTCTGCTGAGTAGCTCTGACATCCACACAAGCACACTCCTGCTATGTGTGTGGAGTTCATTTCTTTCCTTCTCCTCTAAATAGCAATTCAATTTTATATAATTCTCTTACTGACACCTTGTTACCTTGCTACACTACCATGTGCTTTATTGCCTGCTATGGAATGAAAGATGTCAAGGGAGGTCTTGGAAGGGATCTAACAGCTAGATGTTATTGATGAAATCCCATTTTCCATTTATAGCAGCATGAGCATTCACTCCTTCTTTCTGTCTTGGTTAAAAGCAGCCGGGGGGTGGGAAAAAATTGCCTTTTCCAGCATGCAGCTGCAAAGGAAAAATGCGTCCCACTCCTTCCAAAACCATTTACCCCAGTCCACCCATTAAGTCCTCTGTCACCTGTCAGAAATCTTGTTTTCTGCACAGCGCCCTAATGTTAATATGGTGGCACTCCCTGCTCTGGAATAAAATGACTTTGCCCGATAATGTAGAGAACTGTCAGAAAGCAGCACAAAGCTGCGACACAAGCAATTCATCACACAGACTTTACCATCAGGGCATAAGAGAGTGCTCGCTGACTCCCCTGGGGCAATTGCCAGAATATGATCCTGGAGCTTGGGAGATGGAGAACAAGTGCCTGCCTATTCTGGATGCACTCTGCTATCCCCAGTTCTTAAACAGATGTGTTCATCATGCTAGAAACGGTCTAGTTTCTGTGCAGTGACAAGACCTCAGCATTCAGACAGTTGGATCAATTTTCTATCCATTTTCTTCTGCTCAGACAACAAGGGTGAACTGTAAGTTGATCAGGCTAGAATCCACTCCTGCCACCCTCCTCTTTGTCTCTGGTGTTTTGATTGTCATTCAACTTCATACTACTGTCCAGCAGCTAGGATTCTCTGAATCCTTATAATTCCAGATTTGGCTAAATGCCTTTGAGAGTGTCTTGCATTTGCTATCACGCCCTGCAATCTCAGAAGAGGGGGCTAGTTGTTGCCTGTGCAGCTGCAGTGAGATTTCCCTGTTGAGTAATCCTTGCTCCCAGACAATAAAATGTAAACCACCGCATTTAATAAATCTGGATCCAAAGCTTAGACAGGTGGGAGGCCATTATCAAGAAAGCTACTTCCACTCATGTATCAAGTAGGCTCAGAGTAAACAACAGAAAATTAAAGACCTATTGTACCTGCTCCTATGGATAAGACACATGCTTAAAGACTTATCCGTCTCAAGCAGGCAAGCTATTCATACTGATTATGTTCTTGCCAATCAACTGTTTTGGCATGTGGGATATCAACTCAATGCACAGTATGGGTCCAGCCTTTCGAAACCATGCATGCATCCGACCACATGTGCATTTCTTAAAACGTTAATGAAGCACTCATTATCTCAGATCCCAGAAACACATACGTTCACATAGCAGCTTCAACCAAGTGGTAATACATCACAGAATCTTGTCGCGTTCTGACACGTTCTGGCAGCTTAGTCTGTGGCCCTTACAGTACCTGAAGAAATATGGACATGCAGAAGCAATTGTATCTATGCAGTAGCACTATGAAGAAAATGAGACAACTCCCATATTTGACAGGACCACCCCACAAAGGAAATGAAATGGCGGACAGACGTAAGCACGATCAACAGGCATTTTTCTTTTTACATTAAAAAAACTTTATTTATAAGGAAGGCTAAACATCAACATGCATTTACAACAATGAAAATAAAAAGGTATTGCACCGGTTTTATCAATTTATTTTACAACCCCCCACCCTCCCCACCTCATCCCATCATACAACCATAGAGCCACCCCGTACCTCACTAACCCCTTTCAAGAAAACAACAACCCTACAACAAAACCCATTTTCAACTGCCCACATTTCCTCCACATACATTCACACTGCTCTTTCTTATTGCCTGACATCTCTATGGCACTGGTTTCTATATAGGGACACCCAACACTGCTAAGATTATACATGTACGGCATATGTATACAATAAATATCTTGTTGTAATTTTCACTTTCTGATACACTGATTTAAAAACACGCAAACATCGTCTAGGAATGTGCAGTCTCTGGTGTTAAAAAATGGACCAAGCACTTGCACAGTAAACATGAAGAGGAGAGGGAGAGACCCTGGCAGCTCTCCTCCTCCAGCACAACCACAGTTTCTAGGTTTCTCTACTTTACTTAAATACAGAGATTGAGGGAGACTAGTAGACACAGAAGTCTAAAGCTGTTCGATCCTGTGTTCAGGTCCCAGTACCTGTCCAGGAGTGAAGTCCTCACTTTCCTCACCTTTCACCAGCTGTGAATTTACCTGAAAATGACACAGTCTGTTTCCTGTAATGAGAAGGTAAAAGAGACCAACTCTCCAGATACATTTCAGTTTCGATGTTCAAGCAAAATTGATTGCTCAATTTAAAAGCTACCTGGGGCTGCAACTGCTAGAAATTTGCTTCCGAACAGGGTCACCCCTTGTCACCAGTTTTCCCAGTCTGCCGAGCTGAACTGGGCCACAGAAAACAAATTAGATGATTTTGAGGCTTCATGCTATTAATGGCAATGGCTGGCAATATCTTGTTCAGCTAGGGTGAAGGCTTTCAGCAGCTCACAAACCCAATTTGCTGTCACCAGAGCGAGGAGCAGAAAGATTGTTGCTCCAAATACATGCATGGAGATCACAAACAATGGGGATTCGCCAAGACCAAAATTAAAAACTCTGTTGTCTGCACTGGAAACTGATCATGGAATTAACTATTACCAAAAAGGAATAAAAATAAAAATATCATCAATCTGATGTCTTGTTCATTTCTGACATTCCTCATTCTTAAAGTGATGGAGACCCCAATTTATGATACACAGCTTGTTAATGTTTGCACATGATAAGTGCTTTTTTAGGGTCGCTGGCAATCCCCCACAGATTTGCATTAGATATCCACCTTTGTACATGGCTTCAGGCTACCCCAATTGGCTCGTTATAACTCTGGAGAAACCCCTGTGGCTTTAAAAACCTTTAGTACATTAGTTCTTTAGCCGGTGTCAGAAGAGCAAGAGGATCTTCAATAGGAGTTGAGTGAGCTCACTGAAGAAGGCAACAGCCCCCATAGCTACTGGCGGATATTAGCAATGCTGAAGGCCTTTTGTATATTCAATGCCAAAGGCAGAGAGGTGAATTATTCTTCATAGCAGATTTGTGCCAGTGTTTCATCTTGGCGACTTCATGCTACTTCATTTAAGATTCATGGAGAAGCCTCAACAATTACATGTAAAAGCAACATGGGATTTCTTTGCTTTTTAAACTCGGAGGGAAACAGTAGCTCATAATAATGTCTAGCACAGCCTAGTGTTTTAACCTTTTAGAGTGATGACAAAATTTAATGGCCACTGTGAAGAATTCATGAGAAAACTGGGTCACAGTGGTCAATCCCATTTCCTCTCTGCTGGGCAATCTAATTTAATATCTGAACCATATTATACCTTGATGCAACACAGATATCACTACTAGAAAGCTAAGCTATGTATATACAATTCACATTATATACAATTCATGTTGTCTACCTACAGCAAGTGGAAGGTTTGAAAAGGCTGCGTTTTGTTTCTTAAAGGAGCTTGTTCCCAGGATGCTCCTGTCCAGCCCTATTGGCGCACTTTTGATTTGCTGGGGGAGGGAGGGGGGATGTGTTTCTGTATGGAGTACCTTCCATATTCTCCTGTCACCCATGCAACTGACTCCGAGAAGCCCTTATGCTTTTTCTGCTTTGCCAGGGTAGAGATACAAGAAATGCACAAATCATGGAGAATTAGTTTTCTTTTTTTTTCTCAATAAAAAAGTGGGCCAGATTTAGAAACATTTGCAGCAGAAATAAATCTTTCTCCTGCATTTCCACAGCAGGTTAAATCTGTCCAACACTGTGGTAAAAGGCCTAAATACGTGTGCAGAAAATTTGCTTTAACCAAGTTTAAAGTTTTTTGTACCGACTGGAGAAAAGAAAGAAATCTCCTGTGCACACCAGTGAAAACCTGTTCCTGAAAGTCAGAGGGTGTCTACATCCCTTCGTATGGCAAGTGCATGTGCTTCTTGTGAAAACTACTGAAATAGCTACTGATCACCACTGCAAGTATGCTGTTTATTTACAATTTTGGTGTTATTACAATTTGTTCATTTTGACTTCATATCCGATTGCCCTCTTGTCATCCACCAACAGGAATGGGAATTTATATTCGCAACTGGCATGATTTTGGTGATTAAAGCTGATTAAAGCTTACAACAGGTAGGAACTCTTTCAGTGCATATAATTTGCCATTTATCCAGGACAAATTCATACTACCCAAGCAGACTCCTCCCATCTGTGAGATGAGTCTGCTTCAATTCCAAGACTGTTCATTTCACAATGCCTTTCAAATTAAATTCCTAAAATACCCCCAGGAAAAGGAAAAACATTTTTATTTATTGATGTACCTAATGAAACTCCAGAGATTTGATTCCAATTTTTAAAACAGAATATTTCAGTTTAAACATAAGAATCTTAGTGTCATTTAGGTCTCTTCATTAAAGTATAACATTTCCTCTCCTTATTCCTAGTTTGCTGTTTTTAAGCAACTGGCAAAGCCCCAGGAAGAAAACCATGAAACATTTAGAATATTTTTTTAACTCTATAAACTACATGTTTTAAGCATGGGCTAAGGATTTTCTGATATGAAGATTAGATTTTCATGTTGCTTTTTGCTGGGTCAAACATACAACATACAAGCAGTAATCCACGTCACTCTCGTACAAAGAATGTGATAAACAGATCCAGGGCATGTTCAAATAACACCATATCTGAAGGACTTACGGGGAATTGTTCTGTTGTGAATTCAGTGCTGCATGTTCAAAATTCATAATAAGATCAAACACTTTGGAGCCTTGTGGCCATCTTAACAACAAACCAAGCCTACAAAGTCAGAAGTCTCAAACAACAACTCTGAAGAGAGTCATGGTGTATTATTAATAACTCATTTAATGTCCGCATTTATGTTCCCCCCTTTTCACAAGTTGTTTTCTCCTTCCCACAGAGAAAAAAACAAAACAAAAAGCCTCACACCCAGTGAAAGTACGCCCTCTCCCCAACTTGACTACTGCACAGGCTCACCGGACGACCAGTGAGGGATTTTGTCACATAGTGCAAAAACCTTACAGGCAAGCAGCTGTTCAAGAATAAAACACTTCCTGAGTCACCATTCAAGAAAACCAACCTTCCAGAAGCTAGAATTAATCTGGAGAAATTTAAATTTAAACTGGGAATCTGAATTATTGATCACATTACCTTATAAATCTAAAGGCTTGAATGGCTTCATTTTCTATGTTGATTCTTTTTTGATGACTAACAGTATGAAGTACAGCCCCTACTACTGTACATTTGGGAGTCCAAAACCTTTCCCATAGCTTTCAGCAGCTACTTGCAAGCAAAGTGACATGAGCGCCCTGAATCAGCCAGCTGCCTGTGAGCCAATCACTGTTCACAATGTCGGTCTTAGACAGCAGGGTAGAGAACGCACAGTGGACACAGATTTACACACACATGCACACACTCATAGCTAGTGTCTCAGGGTTAAAGTGATGTTTGCCAGCCGTACAAAAAGAACCACAGAGAAGTACACAGCAAGTTGGTCCTGATTGGAAAAACAAATGAAAGTAAAAATAAAATCTAAAATACGACTGGATAAAAAGTAGCAAAAAGCAGGGCTAGAAATAAAGACAACTGTACTTTTAACCCTGTCTGCATGTTATTGTTATGAATTTGATGCCTCCACCTAATTAATTTATTTTGTTCCTCTTTTCTCTTTCTTGAACATCATTGCCATTACCAGCCAGGCAACACCCAGGTGAGAGTAACTGCTTGGTTCTGTAAACTAACAGCAGTGTAATAGTCCACAGAATCCCATTCTCTCTGCAACAGGAAACCACTGTCTAGCTGCCTGATATACAACAGAACTTCCAGTAACCAGATGTCAATTAAACAGAAGGGGGCATTTGAGACTGTAATGAAAGTCCAGACTAAGTCAAGCTGAGTCAGACCAGGACTCCATTAAAACACAGGTCTGAAATGAGCCAATCAGATCATTCATCAGGGTTCACAACTAGTTTTTAATGTTTTCAGGGAAGCAAAATTGGGATGGAATGATCTGGGGATAAATCAAATCTGAGAAACCTGTAAATGAGAAACAAACTGTTAACGAGTACCTAGTGGCTTGTGTTTTCCAAACAACATGTTTCTTTTTTTTTGGCAAAGTATTTCCAAAAAAATACATTTTTTTATGTTTTAGATTTTTTTACAAATACGGTATCAACATTTCAAATGTCTGGTGCATGGGAACTGATTAATGGATCAAAACTCACTAAGCCCTTTGTAATGTCTTTCCTTAAGCATTTACAAATATTTTCGTAAAGAATAAGCATATTGGTGAATGCATGAGAATCTCATCGGCTTATTAGCAGTCTAATCTTCAGCTAACACTCTCCTGCACTGCAACAAGTTTCACAGTTCAAACACGTGTAAACAGTGCACACATGCAGCTGTTTACATGAGAAATGGAGGCAGCAATCTCTGACTCCTTTTTTGTACAGAAACATTCAGAATCCAGCTTTTCCTAAAGGTGCAGAACCTGCTGTAGGAGTAGGTAAACCATGGAAAGCGTTACAATATCAGTTTTCCTACTACATTGCAAGACAAAACATATTAACAGTGAAATGAATTAATTGCAATTGAGACATCTTTTGATGCAATGTGTTGAAATGGCTATTGGAGATTCAATAGAGAACTACAGTGAAATCGAATGATTTCTTTGAAGAAATTTACAACAGAACTGAAATGTGAAAACTAGATTTGGTTTCTAGGTGCTACATGGATAGAGGTGATATAGGCGTTTTATATACTTAATGTATTTTATACAAATTGCTAAGCATACGCTACTTTTATTGCTGAAATACATCCATTTATCCAGAAGTCTCTCTTGAATAAACATGCTGATGAATATGAAACATTGTATTCATTAAGGCACAACCTGTTCTATTACCTAGAAAACAGATGCGAGCTCAGAGCATGTCTTCAAAGCGAAGAGTAATGGCAAAATCAGGCAGATCATCTGTGTGTGAAACCCACTCTGCACAGACCACTAAATATACAGTTTATTTCTAGCCCCGCCAGTTACTGAAAGAAATGCTGACTCCACAAGGACATTCGCTCCGATTTTGAAATAAAAAATACTACAATATAGAGCTGAGGTGGAACCTGTGTATGAAAATGTACAGCACAATGTTGAACAAAGGTTTTTATAGCAGATTCTCTGTTTCTCAGATTTAGTGTATCATAAAGTTTCCTTAATAATTGTTCTTTTTTCCAACATGCAGTACTTTATTGAATTTAGATTATTTCAACACAACAGTTTTATTTATTTCGTGGATTGTAGTGGCACTGCTACGTTTTCCTGTAAGTTTTGTCTTGAGGTGCTGCTGCTGCTCTCTGAGGGACCTGGGAATCTGGCTGCTTCTTCTGCTCTGCTGTCTGCGGTGGTCTGGCTGGCTGTTGGAGGCTGTCTCTGTGCTGGCCGCTGGCGCCGTCCTGCTGGCAGGGGAAGCCCCCTGCTGTTTTACCAGCGGAGGCCGGGGCACAGTCTTTGACAGACGCATTTTTCTGTCTGTCCCCCGGGAGGTCAGAAGGCTTCTGTAGAGCAGCAGCCTGTTCAGTTTTTGGAGCCGGATGACTGGGGGGGGACGTGGAGAGCTGAAGGGGCTGAGGGGTAGGCTGCAGAGAGGGCCCAGCTGGCCCAGGTAAAGCAGGTGTTTTAAATGCGTCGGGCCTTTCCTGCTCTTGTCTGGCTTTGCCCTCATCCTTGCTCTTTGGATGTAGACTATCCTCTGACCTCAGCTCTTTGGCTTTTTCAAAAGCTTCCTTCGCCCCAGGAATGCTCAGTTTCACGGGACCCAACACACTCTTAGCCACTGTGGCGAACTGGGACATGAGCTGTGGCACCATGTCGGTACCGGTCTCAGAGGGAGAGGCAGCCGCTGCAGCACTGAGAGCCTGTCTCCTGTTATCTGCCTCCTTCTTCTCCTTGCTGGTCCCTACAATCTGGCCAGGGGTATCCCTACTGTCTGCTTGCAGAGTGCTTGGTTTTGACTCAGGGGTACGACCAGCCTTGAGGGGTTTCTCTTCACTCTTTACCACAGTGCTGGTCTTCTCCCTGGTGTCCAGGAGTGGTTTCGGAGCAATTTTCAAGTCTTTCGCCACCAGAACAGGTGCTGCTGGTGTGCTGCTGGCTAGAGTTGACGTTTGGTAGGAATCCTTGCCGACAGATGTAAATGCGCTACCAGGAGTCGAGAAAATCCCAGACAGATTGTTTTGGATGCCTTGGTGGAGCTGAGTTGGCATAGAACTGACAATGGTTTCAGGTAACGTCCCTGCTTTTTTTGAGGCATCAACTCTTTCTGGCTGACTACTATCTTCTGCAGCCTCTGAAAGGTGCACTTTGGTCTGGGATACTTTCTGCTCTGACGCTTTGAAATCAGCAGATGTATGGTCTGCTCTGCCAGCCTGAGGAGTAGCTCGCTGAGTCTGCAGTGTTTGTGCAGGGGGTGAGGATGAGAGGGAGGGGCCTGTGGTTGTGCTGCCTCTATGTGTGGAGGTTGCTGTCCGATGAGCAGTCTCGGGTGGCAGGAAGGGGTCATCATCGTTGGCAGACCTCGTGCGCCCACTGTCCCCCCAGTGGCCCAGCCTCCTGCCATCCTGGCTGTCCTCTGAACCTTCGTCTGTCTCGTCTTCCGAGGAGTCCACCTCATGGATGGCGTCCTGTTTCTGAAGAGATTCCCGCCGCTCTGCACGGTCCTGCCGGATAGCCGAGAGCTTATCCTTCAGTTTGCTTTTCCCTGGGCTGAGCCCAATGCCTGCCCCTCCTCCCTCAGGGGTCTCCTGGCGGCTCAGCTTGCGTGGGGAGTGTTTCTGCAGGGTTCCCTTCTCTGCGGGAGATGCTCGTCCGCCCAGGAGGATCTCACCAGCTGACTCCTGCAGGCTCTGGAGGCTGGGGTCCCTCTGCATCATCTCCTTCTTGAACTCTGCATGTGAGATGTCAAGGCTGTGTTTGCGGGAGGAAGCAGACAGCTTTTTGTCAGCAGAGGTAGCAGGGGAAGGGGAGCAGGAGGAAGAGGAAAGGGAGGCAGCCAGCTTTTCGGCAGACTGGACGCGCTTCAGCAGGGGTGAGCGCGGTGGCTCAGCACTCTTGGGCCGCGAGATCTGCCTCACCAGAGGTGGGGAGGAATGGAGCTTGACGGGGAAAGACTGAGTGACACCGGAGCTGCCCAGGGAATGGCTTGACAGGGGGGAGGGGGAGCGCTGTGGGGAGGTGGACTGAGGGGTCGGGGAGGGCGTTCGGGCTAGCGGAGAGAGAGGGATGTTCCCAGCAGACTTGCGGCGTGGAGAGCGGTACTGCCGCTGGAGTTTGGGCGCCAGGCCGTGCAGAGAGCTGGGCCGGATGTGTCCTGAGCTAGCTGGAGAGTTAGGGACACTGGAACTGGGAGAGCTGCTCTGGGAGGAATTTCCACCAACTGGGCAAAAACAAAATACAAAAAAGCATATGAGACATTATAACAGTTATCAGCACAACATACATCAATTTTTTTCCATGAAAATAGAAATCTTAAAATTTCTTCTTAAATTACCGTTCAACAAAAAAACACACAAGATGTGTGAAACGAAGACTCCACAGACATACAAGCCCTCATATACAGTAAGTCATTCCAACACTAACACAGCAATTCTTGAACACACAGACAGTGATGCAGTGCTAGACATTAGCAGGGCAGGTCTCACCGGAGTGTGTGGAGTCCGGAGTGGAACGGTACCCCTGTGTGGGCGAGCGAGGGGACAGGTTGTGGGTGGGTGACCCCGGTACGCTCTCCCCAGAGGACAGCGAGCGGTTCAAGGAGGACAGGCTGCGGCTGGTGTGCAGGAGGGAGGCTTGCTTCGTAATCTTCCGGAACAGGGAGCTTCTCTTTTTACTGCTGTACACAAGCATACAGGTTGTAGAGAGAGTGTAAACTGAGCAGAACAGAACAATTAATCAAACTGGATAGAAGAGAACTTCAAGATGAACGCATGGGAGAGACTAATGTATTGATTTTCCACAATAGCAGCTATCTAGCTGTGCCATATATGTAATCAATTGAAAATGTCAAATTCAAAATTTCAAATGTCCTTAGTTTTCAAGTAGCTTTGGTAGATAAATCCAAAGAATCCTTATAAACCTCCTTTTTTCTCCTGTCGGGTAAAGTCGTTTCTTTCATTTCCTACCACCCAGTGCTGATTAATGAAAGCAATGCCTTCTCCCAGAAAACACAACCTAAATAATCCTTTTTTGCATTCTTGATGCCTATGCAAACACAAACCAGCACAGCCTTGTTTACACATCATGGACCAAAATTCAGACACAATGGGAATGTAGTCCATGTGGAAAGACGACACAAATAAGCTGCCTTACAGATCAACCAACTAAGCAGATGCTGCAGAGAGAAAATAGAGCTGTTCAAATTCTTGTGTCCCTGATAAACGTAGATAGGTTTAATAGGAGGTGATGAAAGGTAAATGAGCAGGTACCTGTATATGGAAAGCATTTTAATGTTAATGCAAAGCCTCACCTCTCCTGGCCTTCTTTTGTCTTGGTCTTTTTGTTTCGGCGAGCCATTTTGGACTTGTAGCTGGATTTGCGAGCCGGTCCAACCTTAATGGAGGTGTTTTCAAATGGGGTGGCCGAGATGGACACCTTGGCACAACTCTGGGAGACATGCAGAGTCAATAATGCTCAATAACACATTAAGGAGGACCAAAATCACTTCAGCATGCTTTCATTTAACTGGACGGCGGGAAGAAAATCCAACGGTTCTTGAGTTTGAAGTGTCCCCAAAAGTATATGAAAGAACAAATACAATGAGAGAAGGCCCAAATAGCCCATTTGGCAGATCATGTGAGCCAAAGGTACAAATATTTTTTGAAGCCATTGTTTTTATGGTTTACATGACACATTTAGAAGTAATAAAGAATATGTTTTCGTATTATTTTTTTGTTTTTAATTTACTTTTTTAACCATTTCCCTTGCATTACTGCAGTTTTACTGTCTTTTCACAATTTGTTGAAACACCGGACCATGATGCTTTGACTAATGACTAAAGGGAGGAGGGTCTGGTCGCTACCTTGAGGATGAGCTCCACCACCTCTGTGTGCACCAGACCATGGACCGGCTCTCCATTGACATGAGTGATCAGGTCACCCTCTCTCAGCCCAGCCACGTGCGCTGGACCCCCCTCCTCCACATGCTGTCCATCCGAGGAAGGAGGGCAAGGAAGGAAGCGTAGGCAGTCACGGTGATAAGGAAGGATAGAGAGGAAAATGAAAAGCAAACAGCAGAAGACAGAACAACAAAAAGCCACTTAGTTGTATCTCTGCATCTATTGATTCAATTTTGTCTCTGTTCATTAATCACTGGTTTTTCATTTTTAAAAAGCACACCACAGATTCATGAGCATCTAATCTAAAAACAGGATTTCTTCACCTGAGAATCTCGGTTTTTAAAACAGCTGCCACAATGAATGCACACTCACCCAGACCATGTGATGGACAGTGTAGATGTCAGTGTCTCCCATGTAGACCCGGATGGCGCGCAGGGTGAAGCCATACTTCTTGCCAGCACGGTGGATGACAATGGCGGGCTTTACGCTGGAGATGGCCGGGGAGAGATCTCGGCTGGGAGATGAGTCCCGGGATGAGGGGTTGGAGGAGAGGGAGTGGGGAGACATGGGGCTTGCCAGGGGGGAGCTGCCATGGTGGTCTGTAGGGCAGACAAGGGAAGAACACCAGGCTTGAGAAAGGAAAATGAAGGTTGATTGTGTCCCTGAGGAGCAACATTCACTCCTGTTCTTTAAGAACACAAGAGCATAACAAAGATTACAAACGGAGAGGAGGCCAATCGGCCCACTGAGTGTGGTTTGTAACCTCCATCGTTTGGTAACTGAAAAACCTCAATTGCTAAGTTTGGAAATGCAAAAGTGGATAACATTCATTTAGAAGGAATGTGGAACACTATCTAGCCAAACACAGGCAACCTCAAAAACAGAACTTGTAAAAGTTGTAACTATCTCACAGAGGGAAAAAGCATCACCCTTCAGGTGTTCTGGCTGACTGAACCTGTGCAATAATTATACCTTCGGTCGCAGAAGAGCACCTGGGTCAAAGAAGGATTTTCAAGTGAAGAATGTCAGATTGGCGATGTTGGGTAAATCATACCAGTCAAGTGAGATTTAATAGCAGCCACAGAGATCAACAAATACAGATGCAGCCATTCAAAGTGCGCGGTACACACACGTACCAGAGGTAATTGGCTACGGCAATCGCGGTACCGTGGTACGTGATTGGTTGACCGACAGGGGCACTCGTGGTCCGTTGGTCTGTTGTAGAAAGATTTACAGGAAACGTCTTTACTGTGCCCGTTGTAGTATTGAATATTTATATGGAATTTTACCACTGAAGGGAAATCTTAGTACCTGAGCATAAAAAGAATAGGAGAATACTGCAACGCGTGTGAAGGCCATAAACGATATTAATTTTGGAACTTAAACATACAGTATATGGCTGGTCTCGGTACTTTAAAGAAAACATACACACCAGTATTCCATTTCTCCCTAAACATTTTAAGCATCGAAGTCTTTAACTAACGTGATACCGGAGTCAACAAGCATACTTTTAGAATTTGATTAAAAGGGAATATAATATGGAATCGTGTATCTAAAGAAATTAATAAGGATATAATTATATTCGTGTTGCAAAAAAACTGCAACGGACATAAAAACTCCCTTGCTTTTAACAGAACGTTCCATAATTTCTAACTACGAAAATTATTTAAACTGCGACACATATCATTCAACCAGAGCTCGAAATATCACAAGGATCCTCTAGAGCACAGCAAAGACTGTATTAAAAGAATCGCGTATCTCAAGAAATTAATAAGATATAATTATATTTGTGTACTGCGACAGGGCTGTGTAGGGCTGTTTCACCTCTGTCTTCATGTGACTCTATTCAAAAGCCATTTAGCAAAGAGGGGATGAGAAGAGTGACAAACTAGTATACAGTACAGTACTTTAGATCTTTTTTTCTGAACCGGGGAAAATCTGATCATGTTTCTCTATAACAATAATAAAAAACATTGCCACACCCGGACTGTTAAACCAACGCATTAGCACGTCAAAGCCCATTGAGGAGCCGGGCGCAATAACTGTTTTGTCCCTTGATTTACTGATCTGCATTAATTACAGAAATCGAGTTCCTGCTCTTTGCAGACGACCTGGTCCTGCTGTCGCCCACAGAACAGAGGCTGCCGCAGAACCTGGCGCTGCTGGAGCAGCACTGTCAGACCTGAGCACTGACAGTCAATCTGGACAAGACCAAAGTTATGGTTTTACAGAAAAAAAGCCAGACCCCCATTAGTCTTCCTGAGATCGTCGGATTATGAACGAATAAAAGCATCTTATTAAAAACGCATTTGCGTTTGTCTGGGTATTTACTTTGTAATCTGTGGTTTACATCTACTGTATTGTTTTGAGATGCCACTTTTAAAGGTGATATGTAAAATAAAGTTTTTTATTATTGTTATAGAGAAACATGATCAGATTTTCCCTGGTTCAGAAAAAAGACGATTAAAATCTGTAATCTTTCCACTTGTATGTCATCAGAAAATACAAGAAGTTTCTGCTTTGTGCTAAGACATTAACGAGTACAACCCCCCTCTCTGCGGGAGTGCTGGCTGTGATGAATTAAACTGGTTTCACAGGTATTTTCAAGAGAATTTACGACACTTATCATTAAATTTTAAATTTTTACCGGTAACTCGCGGTAGACTGCGTACAGCGCACCGGAAAATAATGCGGTATCGCTCCCGCGCATTTTGAATGGCTGCATCTGTAGGTGCAGCTGCAGTCTTGAACAGTAAGAACTCTGTATTTCTTTATTGGCTACAGAGCAGGGCTGTGGTTGACACTTACCTGAGGGGATCAGGAGCGAGAGTGTGGTGGCGGAGGCGGACTTGATGACCTTGTTGACAGGCCGGGAGGTGTGTTTTTCCACCGTGTCTCCTGAGAGGAGCCGGTGTCGTGCGCGGCGGGCTGCCAGGTCACTTATAGCCTTCGGAGTTGTGGAGTCTGGGCCCTCAGCGCTGTTACACCGCAGAGATCGCTCTGACACATCACCCGAGCTGCCGGCTGCAGTGAAGGAGAGCACAGGCCAGTACAGATCACACTGATGCATTTCAGGGCAGAGATTCATTCAGATTGTTTTGTGCATTACATAGTGTTTAATTCAGGTTTTTATTTGAATGGAGGATGGTAAGTATCCTTGCAGTCATGCCAACAAGCAAAGACAAAGCATCTTCAGAAATCAAGCCTACAATCCTAAAATCTTACTTTATACGTGGCACATTTCAAAAGTTCAAAACTGAACACGAGGTCAAATTTAAGTCGCATAATTAATAAGTTCGTAAATTGAGAAGTCGTTTCAGGACTGCATTGCTATCCGGCAATTTGTGTTTTGCGATAATAACAACGAGGGTTTTGCTCTGAAAAGCACTTGGCGCCCAGGTGGGAACCGACAGTCTGCAGGGCGGCGATACTCACGGGTCAGCGTGGCTCGGCTCTGCTGGCTGGCAGTGGAGCCAGGGGTGGTTGGCGACTCATCCAGGCGCAGCTCTCTCTCCAGCGGCTGCTCGGGGATGGACAGGGGCAGCTCGTCTCCTCGGGAGGGGGCTCGGCTCTGGGCGGGAGGGGCCGGCGCGGGGCCCTTCCTGCCACCGCCTCCCTCCTCCTCAGCGGAGATAGCGAAGCGAGGCATCTCGATGATGGCGGAGCAGCAGCGGCGGCGCACGGTAAGTGGGGGGCTGGAGTCGCTCTCGGTGTGAGAGGACTCTGACACCGACAGGCGCTTCCTGAGGCTGCAGCACAAAAAACTGCACTTCAGATCTCCACCCAAAATTAGGCAATAATAACACAGAAATTCTTTTGTTAACAAGGTTAAAGGTATACATAACCCAAATTGTTTCATTATTTGTGTCCATTTATCCCTTGCTAATGCCTTAGTCTCCCACAGTAAAACAAGATCTATACTTACAGTATTTGCTTTTAACTTTTCCATTGACTTTATATGATATACAGTGTTAATTGTTCACAAACAAAAACCAAAAGATTTTGTTGACTATCTCATTTATTCTATGTTGAAAGGAATCCCTTAGGAATTTTGCCAGATGTTGATTATACAGAAAACAATACAGAATAAGCATAGAAAATGCTAAAATAAACTTTCTTATTTTGCAAATGGGAAAAGACTGGGTGAAGGGATAAACAAATAAATACAGGGATAAATAAAGGTGTTCACTGCCGTACATTTCAGGGGACCCCACCATCCAGCTGCGATCCCGGGATTTCAGCCCACTCAGACTGTCCAACCTGTCCCCCCCTTCCTCGCTCAGACTGCGCTTTGTTGGTGGAGGGGTCTTCTTCTCCTCGTGCAGGGAGAGGCGCTCCATGCTGCTGTACACCTGCGAGAGAAGGCACAGCCCCAGCGCCACAGTGAAGTAACCAGCAGAAACAGTGTTTACAGCACTGTGCACCTGCACACAAAGCAAAGACGCACAAAAACACTGAAGAACACCGCTATGCTGATGAGCAACGGACAAAAAACAATTCTAATTTGGTATGTATAAAACGGCCTTGAATTTCATGTTTTTCTTGTCTTTTGAAAGTCTACTTTTCAGTCTACGACAGTGGCGTAAGAAGTATAGTAGGGATGCAGAAGTGCAGAAAGTTTTGACGTTGTAGTCTAAGGAGCCTTGCTGTTCTGCTGCGTACACAGAGAAGTGCTGTGATCTGAGCTCCTCAGACATTCCCAGTGAGGTGCCTGGCAGGCGAGCCACACAAAGCTCTTCTCCGGTCTCGGCCTCACCTTGCTGAACCGCGGGGAGCAGGAGGAGAACTGGCGGATCTCCACGTGCTCGTCGTCGTTGGTGTCCTCCTCCTCCTCCGAGTCCACGTGGTGGTACCTGTCGGAACGCGCTAGGGAGGAAGAGATTGAGATGGAGGTGAAAAAACGGTGTACAGTCAACATGAAAAGCAATACCAGGAAAACAATTGATGACATTCTCCCACCAAATAGTATCTGGTCAGAAGAGGCAAAATTAAGCAGCAGATAGTGCAACAGATTTATCAAGCTGGTCTGACTGCATCTATTACAAAGAAGGACTTTGCATTGCAGTACAGTTACAGTACGTGTAGTGAATGCTTTGCGTATAAGGCCATGTTTAGTACAGTGAATGACTCCTGTCTGTACAGATTTAAGCTGTGTGTACCAGTAATTCACGTACAGATCAGACAGGATCTAGAACAGGGAGAGTATGCTGCACAGATTAGGCAGTGCGTAGAATAGTCACAGATTCCAGAAGAGATCAGACAGGGTTGTGCGGAGTCAGACTAGGTATTACAATGAGACTCACTGTCAAAATAGCTGGTGTCATCCTCAGACTCCAGCTGTGGGATGAACTCAGCCTTCTGCCTTAGCAGGCTGTTCCAGTCCAAGTCTGTGAAGAACCGGTGCTGTTTCACCTCAAAGGCACTCCCTAGATACACAAACAGAAACAGTTTACCAACACAGGCCAATGGGACCTTCCAATTCTTTGCTGCTCAGTTTTGGCACAAACCAGGTTTTCAAATAAAGTCTGTAATGGCCAACCCTAGTCCTGGAGAGACCCACAATCCAGCAGTTCTTCTACATCACTGTCAAACCATCTATAGCTCTTAAGGATACAACTGGCCCTTCCTCTCTTAAATAAATCAATTAATATGCTAACCTAATGCAATACACAGTCCAGGGAGAAATAAAACATTTAAAGCTGACCTAAAAGATTATACACTATCCAAAACATATCAGCAGACAAAAGAACTTCTCTTCAGGTGACAGGAGGTGAGCAAGACAAAAGAAAACCCTTCAGACTCAACGACACCGTTGCACCTTTAATTCAGCAGAGGTGAAGAAGTGTGACTGGCCTTCAGGCAAGTGTGGGCTGCCGAGGGCGGAAAAGGAGGACCGTACCTGTGCCCAGTCTCTCCAGGGGGTTCTGGCGCAGCAGTTTGGAGATGAGATCCTGAGCATCTGGTGGCAAGGCTTCATCTTCCTCTGGCCAGATGATCTCATCTGGGGAGCAGAGGACAGTGAAAGGGAGGGTCCAAAACAGGACCCCAAAACAAGAGGTGATCACAGGCTACTGCAATAAAACGTACAGCAATCACTGATCCCTGTGAGGGAGATTACAGCATTGCTTCACAACTGGACTTAAAAAAATAATTTGCAAAATTTTAACGCCCATCTCACAAACCAGACATGTTTTGAAAGAGATGCTGTAGTGAAACACTGTAACTGTTGTGGTGCAGAGCACTACTGCTTGCTGAAAATCATTGTAAAAGTTTAAAGCAGGCAAATCCTATGGGAGACAATGTAAATGGACAAGAAAAATCAATGTATTTTTTAAATGTAAAATTAGTTCAGAGCAGAGAAAGAAAAGAAGCTAACTTTCTCACTTTAACAACAACTTGTCTTGGGATGTGTCTGGGATGTGTCAGGCACTCACCGCTGATAACCTGACCAAAGAGCTCCTCCGGTGTGTCTCCAAAAAAGGGCGCACAGCCCACCAGGAATTCGTACAGAATCACACCCATTGCCCACCAGTCCACTGGTTTGCCATAGCCCTGTCGCAGAATGACCTCTGGAGCAATGTATTCTGGTGTGCCGCACACCTGTCAATCAACAACACACAGGGGTTGGACTCAATATATATTCATAAAGTAACTTACACATATGTGTTAGAACAACGTTATGCACCTGTTTCACTCTAATGACCCAGATATCCAAGATTTTGTCTGTAGTACATCAGAAAGCAGTTACTTTTCGAATGGTAAATATGTTCAGTTACTTTTTATCCACTCTGTATCAATGTACAATTCTTATGGCCAATTACGTTTATAATACAGTAAGAATAATTAAATGGCCATCTGTGACATCAGTACTGGTACAAACATACCAAGTGCAGAAGAAAATGTATTCAGAGATCACAACAGTGTGTTCATTTAGTATCTTGACAGCTATACCTGCTTGTCCAGGAACTCCCTGGCATCCTTCTCGATGTGCCCCTCGTACAAGTTGGTGGTGAGACTCATGAGGCCAATCTTGGAGAGCCCAAAATCTGTCAGTTTGATATGTCCCATGGATGTGATCAATAGACTGGTCAGAAGAGAACAGAAGCCTAGTAAGCATGGGAACAGAACATTCAATGCCAAAGAAATACAAGGTCTACCCTCTACTGCATAAAACCTTTTTGAACAATAAGCACTGTCAGGATCACATTAGCACCTGTGTTATAAATGCCATACCATATTCACCCTTTTCAATAAAATGTCGCAGTGGATAAGCAGAACTTAATTCAAATAAAGCACAATTTAAAAAGCAAACAAAGAATAACAAAACGAAATAATATAACCTCACTAAACCAATGCCACTAGCCTAACTGCATTCCACACAAATGTCGATATCATGTCCATTGCAGCTTCTGATTGTGTAGAAATTACAACAAACACGGTATCGTTTTTGGCCACCTCGTCTGATTGGTTAGAGAGCTTGGAGCCTCACTTGTCAGGTTTGAGGTCACGGTGAACGATGCCGTAGTTGTGCAGGTATTCCAGCGCCAGCACCGTCTCTGCAAAATACATCCGTGCCATGTCTACTGGCAGGGCACCAATGTTCTTCAGCAGCGTGGCGCAATCTCCCCCTGGCGGAGAGTACAAAGCACAGCTCCATGAGCCTCATCCCGTTTCCAATGCCAACAAACACAAAATAAAACCAAGCAGCAAACTTCTACCTTTCCCTGTGTGTCTTTCACTACTTCTTATATTCTCGCTCCCTTGCAGCCTAGTTAGAATAAAGCCAAACTCCCTTCTCAACGGCTTTGTCATGGGTTTATTTTAACCACTCCACTACAAGGATTTACTCCAGAAAAATAAATCAATGAAAATTATTTTATCAGCCCCAACGAATTTGCCAAATGCACAAAGAAAAAAGCAAGTTTACAGAACAGATGCACTCAGAAAAGAAGGGTTTTATGGATTTAATTTAAGTAGAAATGGTTTGCTGAGTGCCTTGTAAGCCAGTGGTTTAGTACCTTCCACATATTCCATGACCATGCAGAGATGGCGCTTGGTTTCAAAAGAGCAGAACATGCTGACCACAAAGGGGTTCTCAGCAAAGGTCAAGATGTCTCTTTCTACAAAGGCCTGTTGGATCTGATTGCGCAGGATTAGGTTCTGCTTGTTGATCTTCTTCATGGCGAAGCGCTGCCGGGTTTCCTTGTGCCGGACCAGGTAAACAGCACTGCACAGGAGGGAAGACATGGGGCATGGTCAGAGTGATGCACTCCCACACTCCACAGTGCTAGACACCTCATACCGCGGTGTTCATCATTTTACAGGCGCATAAAGAATTTAACCGGATTATTACACTTTTCTGTGTGTTTTTGTTTAGTAAGGATTTTCACTGGTTGGCTGAGAGAAGATAAGCTGAAAGCTGGAGTGGACGTTTCTCACACAGGAGTAAAACTGCAACAGAAGGTCCCAGTTACAGGTTATTAAGATGTGAAACGGGAACATTTGTAACGCTATCTCTTTGTGATTGTTTTGAAAGGGTTCTTCAATGAGCAAAGCAGATTTGAAAAGTCTGTTCAGCTCATGTGCTCTCAGAAAAGACAAAATAAATCCTCTTTAATGCAAAAAAGTGTTTTCCCCTTCTGCTGCTCTCCTTTCCCAAGTTGCTGCCTCACTCTGAGTCAGTTTCACTGTTTTAAGTCTACACAAAAACATTTAAGAATGCCACTTTAGGCATTTGGGACATGTAACCATTACATTACACCAGTCTTTTTTCCAGGTTTAAAAAAAATGTGGTGTGATGGATCAGAGTTCAGACCTACCCATAAGCTCCATTGCTGATCAACTTGATGTTCTCAAAGTCCTCCTCACGCGGTGTTTTCTTGACCTGGACCATGGCCCCGCGGCTCTGTAAATAATTATAAATAAACTATTTTAATATAGCCCCTCAAAGATGCTATAATGTAAACAAGCACCGTCTTTCGGATGAACATAAAACCTAGGTTCTTACTCTCTTTTGTCATTAAAAATCCCAGGGTGTTTCTTGAAAAGAGTAGGGGTGTAACCCCAGTGTCCTGGCCAAATTTCCTATGCCTCCTAATAATCCCCCTCTATGAATTGGCTACATTACTTTGTTCTCCTCCCCCCCACCTCCCACTCCGACGGCAGGTGGAGCGACGTGCCGGTTGGAGTATTCTCGGTCGCATTTAATGGCAATGTTAGCTCAAAGATTTGGTTCAAACCACCAAATGGAGACAGGCGTGCCGACAAGCGGACCCTGCTGATGCGGGATTAACCCTAGAGTGAGAGGGAATATAGCCCCTCAAAGTGCTTTACAGAACAACAACAAAAAATACACTTTGACAGGAGATAGTAGATGGGGGTAAGGAATACAGTAGGAAATCAAATGGGTAGTCACAGAACCAATTAAATAAAAGCCCTTCTAAAAAATAAGATTTTGAGTCAAGATTTGAAAGAGCTCGTTAAAGGTGAGTCTCTGATACCTTAAGGGATAGAGGACCATAATAACTCAGGCAGGTGCTGAGGTGCCATGCAGAGCATGAGGATTTTGAAGTCAACACGAAACCGGACAGGAAGCCAGTACAAGGATTCCAGGATATGAGTAATGTGATCACTTACACTAGACCTGGCTAGGATTACTTTAGTTTGTTCAATGTGGATTTAGATACCCCAGCGAGTATGGGGTTACAGTAATCAATTGGAGAAAAGACTGAAGTGTTGACCAGCTTTTCCGAAACAGTTAGTGAAAGCATAGGACGTAGGATGGCAGTTTTGACGATACTGTATGTTGCACTTGTGGGTCAAATATCAACTCTGAATCAAATACCATCCCCCAAGTTCTTCAATTTTGAAACTCAAGTACAGTGCCATCCACAGATAGGGCTACAGCATTTGCTTTACATAGTTGATGGAGTGTGCTGAGAAGCAAGACTTCAGTCTAATCTCAATTTAGATTAAGGAAATTTTGAGTCATCCATGTTTTTATGTCAGAGATACAATTAGAGAGAGCAGAGACAGTCACATCAGTGTCAGGTTTAGTATGGACATAGATTTGACTATCATGGGTGCAGAAATCACATTTTAGACTTAATAGTTATCTTAATAGCTGACCAAGTGGGAACATTTCAATGCTGAAAACTAGGGGGCCCAGGAAAACACAAGCCTTAACAAGTCCAATTTCAGAACTAAAAATATCATCAGTCCTGGTCCCCCCCCACATAAGGCATTGTCCCTGTTTCTGATACTGTTCAACCTGTAAGGTACCATCTATTGCTAAGCAAATATTGACTTTATTTTTTTAAAACACAGCAGAGTTCTGAGAATGTTTGCTCCAGAATGTACATGGTCTTCACTGAACTCACCTCTACAGAGTCATCCGTCTCAGGGGTGTCTGGATTGCCACTGTCATAGCTGCTCAGCTGGGCCATTTCTGCAATGAGTTACAAGAGGAGTTGCATGGTAACACTCTGTGAGAAATGCCTTGAGTGCAGTGCATAATCACAGCTATAGAAAGAACTGGATTGACAGAGGATAAAAAACTGCTAAAACATCAAACTGTTCCTTCTGCAGCAAAGGCCACTTGCAGCAATGGTGTGCACAACTGTAACCAGCCACAGTAAGGGTGGCAGAAATCACCCATTCATAGAAAAGCAATGGTTTTCACTTCATTATATGAAATATGAAGCCAACATGATGGTAGTGAGATGGGAGCTTAAGGTCTATTGAACTTCCAAAGCACTCACTGTTCTCCAGTCATGCCCCTGTTTTCTCTGGATCAGCCTTGTCAGAATAAAACTCAGCAGTGCTAGTGCAGGGATAGCAGGTGTGTACAACACCAGAAAGCAATCACAAAAAAGAGAAGGCAGCACCTGCATCTGGACCCCTACACCTATGGATTGTCCTGTTCTTGGCTGACATCCAGCACAGTTTTCGTTTCCCCGATGGAAGTGCACTCACCCTCCAGGGGATCCCTAGTGAGACCCAGCTGGCTGATGATGTAGCGGGGAATGTCGGACTTGATGCCCTGGCCCTCCTTGGCATGGCCCTCCGCTGCTTCCAGCAAGTGGTAAAACTCCTCAGGGTCAAACTCCTTCAGGAGGGAGAGAGAGAAAGAGTACAGTCAGAACTGCAACCCCACCTACAAGCAGCAAGAGCCCTTTGGTGCCTTAAACCACAACCATCCAGCAGCAGGCCACCTGAGCTACAGCCAAGCAGGGACAGCATCACAGCTGTTTATATAGCTCTTCTATTTTCAATATTGTTCTAGGTCGATATCCATACACTGCCTTTTGCAGTAAAAATGTGTGACAAGAGGGATCTTTAAAATCTCATACATTCTTCCCATCATAAAACACTTTGTCCAAGAATCTCATTAAGACTAAGCAACCACCTTGACTTATACAATAGTATATCCCTCGGTCTTAAAGCTTTATTCAAGACTTGGACAGGTTGCATGATAAATGAGATGTCTCAGTCACGTATGCCTTTTTTTTCCAACTCGCAAAAAACAAAAGACCTCATCACTTGAAAAGCTTCTTCTTTTAGTAGCTCAGTTCCCTTTGCGGCATTTCTTAACTGCTGTAGCTAAAACCATTCTCTAGGATGTCACAGTGTCAGCTGCACAAGATTAGTCAACATTACAAATGTAAGCATGCCCCAACAATGCCCAGCGCATCCTCTGCAGAGCGACAGACTGAATATCAAGTGCCTGAAGGCAGGGGCAATGGCTTTAAAGGGAATAATAAAGCACATGGCCCCCCACGCTTCCAGACAGGCTGATAGTTTCAGAGAGCTGGTCTGATTAAGGAGCCACTCTGGGACAATGAAGAGAGGAACAAGTGAAGCAGGAGGAGCTGTCGTGTTGGATGGATACAAATAAACTGGCAAAAGGGAAAAAATAAACAGTGACGTGGAGACATTCAACCGAAGACAGGATGGATTTCATGAAATGATTGAGAAAACAACTGGCAAAACAGTGAGGAACAAGTCACGCCAGCTAGAAACCTAAAGATGACTATGAGAAGTCTACCTTACATACTTGGCAGATTTTTTCAGTAAGAAGAGTTTGACATTAAATACAATACAATGTGAAACAAAACACAAAATGAAAAACTGATGGAACTATTAAGGACGTGTCCTCATTGCTGAATATTAATAGAGGTTAGAATCCTTGACCAGGTGGTTCTCTCAACATGGTGAATGTAGGTCAAGGCGGAAGACGGAGATGAGCCACCCCAGGCCGACTCTTACCAAACACTCCAACAGGCGCGCCGGCCTGGCAATGATGATCATCAGTTTCTTCACCAGCTGAGTGACGAAGGCCACCTCCGCGCTCTCTGACCTCTCGTGAGCCTGCAAGTATATGCACTGTTACCAGAGCAACAACAACTTGACTGAGCAATACTGTTGACCACCTATTAGGATTTAGGAAGGTAGGAGCAAACATGGAATGAGGCACTGAAAAAATATTCAACTGACATTGAGTAAACAAGCAATATCAAAAATACCTACAGTATGAGTTAGAATCGGATATTAAAGTTAACATTGTGGAAAAATGTGCAATGGCAATAAAATTTGTGGAACATTTGCAAAAAGGAGACTTTAATCTCCATCTGGTCCTGAATGAAGATGACTGAGGATTAGACAGACTCCCTGATAATGATTTGAGGAGAAAAAGTTAAGCCTAAGTAAGCAACGGGCATCGGCTGACATTTCTGAATCATGTGATCTGCTAATTAGTCATTTCCTCCTCTTTGACCAGGTGTTACAAATTTCTGAATATCCCTTCTATTCCCTGCCGGCTATCCTTGGGGATGTTTGCAAGACGAGTCATGAATATTAAGATATCCCATGGCAGGTCGCTAACACAGCCTGCTCACTGCACTGGCAGGCGCAGATAGGCTCCAATGATTCTTAATAACAATACCGCAGGAGGTGAAACCATTCAGAATCAGCATATCAGTCACCTCCACTAGCAAAGGTTCAGATATTTACACAGCCAGAGAACAAAACAGCTAAGAGTGTGTGCTTCTCACATAGTGAGATAAACAATGGCACATGAGGACAACAAGGTAAACCTCAGTGTAAATGTTACCAGCTTGGACATGTATGTAGATAATACACACAAATACACAAACTACAAACCACTACATTACTTTATGTCCACTTGAACTAGACAACTCGCAATTTAAAAATGTATGTGTTCATGTTTATGCACAAAATGTGTACACAGCTGTGTTTGGCTTTAAGAAGCCAAATTACACTATCCCAGTTTGGAAGCAATGCAGAAATGTATCTGATAATTTAAAAAAAAATGCAAAACAAACTCAACTGCCAAAGCCTCACTCATAACCGTCCTCCACCTCCGATGTTCCAGAATGTGATGCAAAATCTCTTCCTCCTCCAGTCTCCGTTGCCACGAGACCCTGGACATCTTAAAGGCTGTTCTGTTTACCTCGGACTGCCCCCTGGTCCTACAGCATCCTATGCTTTTCACGCCAAGTAAGCCAATGGAACCTTGTGCTACTGTACACCCTAACACGATCGCTCCAATTAGAAAGCCCCTAGTGATATCATTCTTGCTCCTGTATTGCCACTGCAGGACTGCTTTTCAGATGCTCCAGCTCTAGTTTTGGACTGACACAAGCCTAGTGCTGCATTCATAGACATACCAACTGGAGCCAGCGGTGGGATCATTTAAAGAACCCCCCTCTTTGCACGCGCACGCGCCCACCCGCCCACGCTCCAGACCCCTCCACCTACAGTAGTTGTCTGAAAGACGCATCCGTCACTAACTGTGAGTGCTGGGGCATGAAATTAAAATCACGATCCTCCCACCTCCAGGGATATCGGAGGGGGCCAATGGGAGCAATAGCTTGGATATGAGCCCCTAGGCACTGTAATTGAGCTAACAGAGACACACAGAGCTGGAGTTGTGACTAATAGATTTGTGACAAGTCTGAAGGAATCTGCCCCTGTGCTTCTGTATGAGCCCAGTACCACAATGTTTACACACAGTACATCACCTTGACTTGAAAACAACAATAACAAAAAAATCAGTTCCAGACATCAGGCTCCTCAGAATGTTCTACAGCTGACAAAAACATAGATTTAAAATACACTACTCTAGTATTTGCAATACAGAACCTACATTCAGCAATGAAAACCTATTCAGCAAATGACATGAACCTACAGTATGTTTAATAAAATTAAGAACTAACCATTTTGGCAATGCCAATATATTTAGCTGTTTAGTCAATTTCTAAGAAAAAAAAAATCCAATTTGACCCAAGGTCTTCAGTGGTCAACGTAACTTTGTTCCTAATGAAGATCTCTTGTGGATCGAAATGCTGATTATACAACAGTGTGCTGTTAAAACAAATCTTTTATGAAGCATGTGGAATAACTAGGTACCCATATCAATTTAATACCAAATATGTTTTCTCTTTTTGCAGTGAGAACTTTCCCATTTTCTGAAGTGCAAGAGTTTAGGTGCTGAAGCCTGAATTAATTCAGCAGGAGACAATGATCGACTACAGGACAGAAAGATGGTATGGTGGAAAAATGTCCTGCAAGTGAGGAGGTTGAGCCACTACAGGTCTAGCAAGTTACAACCTTTTGTAGATAAGTTGGAATCAGGTGTTGGATGTTTCATCTCTGTCACCTTACCTTGAGTTTGGTTTTCTGCTTCATAGTTGCAGAAACCTGCAGCTTTATAGAATCTAATAAAAGGCTGCACACAGGAAATCTTGTTTTGTTTCTAGCGTGAAACACTCATCCACACACTTACGTCCTGGAGCAGCTTCTCAAGGTTCTCCTGCAGCTCGTAGAAGTAACGGGAGGTGATGAGGCCCTCGCGGGATTTGTCCAAACAGTCCCGGGACAGCTCGATCAGCTGGTGGTGGATGAAGCTCAGGACCCCATCAGCCAGAGGCATGACTTTCTCGGGGGCGTTGGAGGCGATGAACTCTGCCAGACGCTCCTCCATCTGGGCTGTGGCCTTTGGGAGGCAAAATCGGCATTCAGAGTGCCATCACTGGCCCCTCAAACTCCACACACATATAAGACGCACACAGGCAGAAAACCTAGGCTTACAGAAGCAATATTAGGCACAAATCATAAGGAAATGTCCTCGACCAAAAGGGCTGGGTGAGTGCAAGCAGAGATGTCACATCCAGGAAAACGATCCCAAAACACTCTCACATTCGGAGGCATCAGGGACGAATGAAATTACATACAAAATAAGACCAGGGATCTATGCACAAACACAATCAACAAATACAAAATTTGGGACTCATTTTTAGTGATCTAGAGTTAAAATATATTTCCGCATCCTTACACCTTTGAATAGAAACATTCTAATCTCTATGCCACCTGATTATTAACATACTTTTATACAGTGAAAGAAAAGTGATAATCAACGACGTACTGTTTAGCGACCTGCATAAAGCAACTAGAATATGAAGTATCAGCTTACCAATCACTGTTTAAACTAGACTTAGTAGTTTCACACTAAAAAGCACTTCCTGAGACCCTGTCACTCAGATGAGCTCACTCCTCTTCTGGGCTGATGTCACTCACCTTGGGGAAACGCTCCTTGTACACATGGTTCATCATCACGATCTCATGGTCAAAGGAGATAGGTGATCGGCCGGGACTGCAACAGACACGAGACAGACTCAAAATTCAAGAGATCACTGCAGTACACTCCAATGAAGCAACAACATTTGCATCGAAACAGCAGAAAAGCACAGCTACCACAGGCAAACAGACGGAGGGATTTTGTTTTTTCAAGCTACATGGCAGAATGTTGCTTGTTTCCCATCTGGATAGGTTTGATTCAGTGATACTATTGTGTATCATAAGATACAGTCAACTCATAGTCACAGTGCCGTCTTTCAGTTTTGTCTTTATTTCGCCATTCCAATTTGAATAAAATGCTTCACAGGAGTTAGACAGGACACCCGGACAGGCAAATTCACCCATGCAAATCGACAGGTTTGGGTGCAACTGGATGTTACTTCATTTAAAGACAAAACTAACACTGAAGGAATCTCAGCATGACTTTAAGTTAAGGTACTGTACCAGGTCTAGATATCTATCAACATTGAGTGCACTACCAACCCTCTAATAGAGGCACACAACCGAACAGTCCATTTCTAAATCTAACAAAGTCACTAAAAATATACTGACATGTAAAGCATGTAGCAGTTGTCCCTGACTTGCCAGTGATACTTTATGCCTATTATGAGTTAAATCACATCTCCAAATAAGAGGAATTACCCAAAGAGAAAAAGAATGCATTGTCTTAGAGAAGGTGATCAAAACTGCATATGATGTTAGAAGTATGACAGGTGCTTCCCTAATGATGAACCACAAGCAGCACAGTGTTTTGTCATTGCAGTAGAAGTGAGCAGGTATTCAGCGGCTGGTCGATAAAGTTTCATCAGCTATTCCACACCAGTGACAGATGTGCCTGTGTGAGTCACCGCAGGCTGTGCTGCATATGACAGCCAAATGAGGTAATGCATTAGGTCATCGCAAGTAGCCCAGGAAACCAATTACTTGCTTAATTGATTGGGCACAGGCAGATTGCTGCACACAGGTGCCGTTTATAACCTTATTCATACAAACCGTGGCCCAATGCCCTCCACAAGTTTGCCAAATCTCATCCAGATTGACACAAACTTGCCACAAGGAAAAATCCAGTAATTAAAACTCTGTACTAAATAGTTATTCCTAGACCTGGCTTTTTTATTCTACAAAAAAAAATAAAAACTAATTTCTTAAAAAGGTCAGTTTTGACTTAGATTGATTTGTTGCCCAAAGCTGCTTTTATAATTGTCAAATATGAAGAAGATTGATTGTGCATTAATTTTAGTTAAAAATAAAACTGTCATTTATTAAACTTATAATAGAGGGCAGTAAGCTTACAAGAGTCTTGCTGATTGATGGAATTTATAAAAAACATAAGAAATGACTATAAAGTGAGGTACTGTTCACTAATACACTGCTTCACAGATGCAACTAGATACTGCATCCCTAACGCAAAACACTACTGTTTCAAAATTGACCTTGAAAAAGACCTTCAGCTCTTTGTCTTGGTATCTGGTGTATAAAAAAATGAAGATATTTATGTACATTTGTATTTACGCACTAAACGAGAAAGAGGAAAAGGGCTTTTGCAGTGGATATGTCAACAATGTCTGTTTAACTACCTCTTGGCTCATGTCTGCAGTTATTAACCACCAGAGTGGTGCGACTGTGTATTTCCTAATTTATCCTCACTCTCTGGAGTTTTCAGTGTAGAAGTAGTTATCTTTGCACCAGGGATCCTATTCCATTAGCATTCCCTGCTTAGGCCCACTGTTTCTCACTGTAAAGGGCTCCCATCACCCTACAATGGGCTGGTACTGGCATTACAGAGGTCAATCAAACAGTCCCAGCGCCCCAGCATTTTGAGAAAGGAGTCTGACTACCCATGGAACAACCTAACATTTATGCTATGCACATGTACAGTACATCATTTTTCTTTCCCAAGTGATTACTGTATATTCTACATTAGGAACAAATAAACTTACCTGTATTCCATGCTGAAAAGAAAAGAGAGATGTTGTCTCTTCTTTTCAGCATGGAATAAACCTTTACTTGTTCTTTTGCAGCTTACGCTGCTGATGCAAATACCTACTTGAACAGCTACCTGCTTGAATATCATACATTATGTACTTCTATAAACCTGCAGTACTTATAGTGTGTATATATGTCTGCATGGATCTGTATACTAACACACATTATTTTAAACTCACACTTGAAGAAGGCTCCATGGCCGAAACGTTGTGTTTTCTTCAGCATGGAATAAACCTATTACTTGTTCCTTTGCAGCCTACGCATGCTGATGCTGCTACCCACCTGAACCACATTATTTTATATGTGGATTTATAAAGATTACTGAGACCTTTTCTAAACATTTTTAGATGTAGGACTTTAACTTGGACTTTTACTGTGCTGTGATACAAACACAAAAATATTTTTAAGAACAAATTTTCCGAATGCAATGGCAACTGACTCTAAAAAAAAAACTAAATCAGAAAACAAAAAATTATCGTAGCTGTAAATAATAATGCGATCCTTTACACTGAGACAGCTCTGCCAGCACTGCAAACACAACTGGGGAAATTAAATACCTAATTGACCATGACAGTCGGGTGAACCAAGGTAGGGTGTCATAAGCACACTGACTCACAGTCTTCCCTTGCACAATCAGCCGAGTAATTACATGGATAATTGATTCACCAAGACCCCCAATACCAGCTGATGAGTTACCTCACAAAGCCCTGAGATCACTGACTTGGGAACAACAAAGAAGAAATTTATCGCTCACTTCGCAGGAAACTCAGTCTGGATTTGTGTCCGGGGAGAATGAGGTCCTACAACAGACTCCTGTGCATCCTCGTCACAGGAGAGCAGAGGTCGTTAGCACCTGGAGAATGTCATTTAACAAGTGTGAGTGCAATTTGAGCTCTGCCGCTGAGACTTTAATGTGCAAAATATTTGGTTTCCAAGATGAAGGTTCAAAACAATACAAAATCATCAAAAGGCAGGCTGGATGGGAGCACTAGTCTTTGTGATTTAAATGATCCTGACCCTGTAGTTGGCTTTCTCTTCAAACATCAGGATTTTTCACTTTTAATGCTTGCTTGGTAGGTTCGTGAACACACAACGAAACATGCTTCTGGAACAAAAGCCCAGACCCTATGCTGTCCTGAATCAAACTGAAAAGGTTACCAATGGGTTTTATCTGTGAGAATTTAAGGTAAGTCTACACAACTACTCTTGTGATCTATGATAATTCTGAATTCAGGTACCAGATCTTTGAAGAATGACATGCTCAGCTTCCAGTGCCACCTGACTCCTGTAGAGGTGTTTTCTATTCAATGAGCTAATGGCAGCTTGAATCTATGGACTGGATTAATTGTTATCAATCTGTATGATGGTTTCGTCTAGTCTGTACAGAGTCAGATCTGGAGGTCTGGGTTAGTACTGTATCTCTTTACACAAAGATTTGTGGGAGCGGTGGCACTGTGGTTAAGGATCTGTGCCTGTGGCTTGAAGGTTGCCGGTTCAAATCCCGTGGCCAGCAGAGGAATCCTATTCCATTGGACCCCTGAGCAAGGCCTTTAACCCCAAATGCTCTAGGGGCACTGTATAAATGGATGACCCTGCGCTCTGACCCCAAGCTTCTCTCTCCCTGCCTGTGTGTTGCATGTAGAGCAAGCTGGGGTATGTGAAAAGACAAATTTCTAATGCAAGAAATTGTATATGGCCAATAAAGTGATCTTAACTTAAAACAGCCCACCCAGTTATATTGTTAAAGCCAATATCCTGGCTTCTTGCAAGACAAGGATAGATGAAATCCTTGTCCCACTTAGATGGGCCGAATTCCCTCCTCTCATGTGTAATCTTTCTTATGCCACAATGGAGGTCTCCTGTGTAATAATGTGGATCTAACCTGGGCTAACTGACGAACCTGGGGTCAGACAGGCTACAGCATTGTTCTTTTGACAACTTGGCTTTCTTTATTCTTTAACTCTGATTTCTTTATTTTTCATGGCTCTAATTAGTTTGCCTGGGCTTTCTCCCCTGTGATTTTCCTTTATGAGGAGAGATTAATTATTCTGAACATGTAACAATGAATAATTTGCTGTGCACTGTAAGATGGTAATGACTTCACACCACACTCATATAATATTTATAGATCTGGTTCACAGCCTAGAGGTGAGAAGTTTTCATTCACTAGAGGAAGGCTTGACTGTCTCTAACAGTGAGCAGTTTTCATTTATAAAGTCTCCTTTGGTAGAAACAAGCTTGTTTGTAGATCAATCTAAATCCTTTTAGGTGTTCAACTCAGTTTTTCATGAGTGCTGTGAAAGCTGTTGTGTGTCTTCTACTGGAAGAAATTTTTGAAAATGCTAAAAGGAATTAAATATTAAATTTACAATGATGAGGCCCATTTATACAGTAGGACATTTACTGGACCATTTGGGTGAAGCACCTAGCCACAACCCTCTAGTGTGCAGCCCAAAGCCCTAACTAATGGTCGTTGCTGCTTAATAAAGTTGTGATCATATGTCTTCACCTATTGTCTTTTATAATGAATTGTGCATATTCAGTTGCTGTAATTGTTATTATATATGCAACGTGTCAGCTTCCATGGTTATTCCCAACACTGCATATTAATTCTTTACATAAAGATGTACAGGTAGCGGGGAAAAAAAACGGAAAATATTTAGATAAATGAGGGACTCTAAGTACTGTATCTTGAAAATAAGGGCTTCTATCCTGGTGTGACTTATGCGTTAAAAAAGGCACATAACATCCTAGCACCCTTGAGTCCTGTATAAAAATGCTGGACAGGCTCGGTTGTCTGTAATTATGGCTGTGTGGATGCAAGAGGAGACCTGTGACTTTGAAAGAGGAGGGATTGTTGGTGTATATTTTGTAGGAGCTTCAATGACCAAGACTGCCCAACCTGTTAAGGTGAGGTGAGGTCTGCATGGAATTCCAGGAAAAACATCATCAGCAAAGGGCAAGAGTGAGTGGAAGAACACACTGCACGACCATGATACTTTTGCATTTGTTCAGAAACATATGAGCAACTGCAGACTAATTGACTGCAAATTTCAACCTGGGGTTTAGGCCCCATTATTTGTACACTGTTAAATACCACTGAATCAAACACAAGCTTGAATTTCAAACAGATGTTGGAAGAATTCTTGTCCCTCCTTAACTCCTTAGGTTGTAGTCAACATATAACAGTACCAACACACGTGTACAATCATACACTAGACTTAATTATCACACATGGAGCTGATATTTATCATATATTAGTCCATCCCATGGATAACTCTTTCCCTGACCACTTTTTAATTACTTTTGAGATTCAGCTACTCCCTGTAGTTTCCAAGGAGATTATTATGACAGGGCACATAAATAGGGGTACTTCTTTAAAATTTATAAACACCATGAATAATGCTAACTTCATCTCCAATACTAATGCTGATGAAATCACACATAACTATAATACAGTGGTGAGACAGGCCCTCAATGAAATAGACCTGTTAAAGACTAAGGCAGTCAAAACCACCAGACACTCTCCATGGTTTAATGATCACACATTGTTATGACCCCAAGTGTCTAGGGGTAAAGGGGTGTAACATTTAGGATAGTTTTTAGATGCAGGTGGATTCTGGTGAGGGACTTAGGAAGCGTGATAACAAAGTTGGTGCAAAAGTTATCATTTTAAGGTGAATAAGTGACTGGTACGTAATAGGACACAATAACACACATGGTAAGGGAACCATAGCGGTGCCAAAGAAAATAAAATAAACAAAATTGAGCTGGCTAAGAAAGTGAGGGAAAGCTGACCTAACTACAAAAGAAAACCCGAAACACTCTGTCTTCGGCGTCTTCATCTAACCTTCACTGACTACCCAAAACCATACAAGACAAAAGGCACTCACCCATACTAAACTAGTTTTACTAATACAGATAAATAAAGATAAACACACAAACAAACGAAAGTACGAGGAGACGAACATAAACCAACAAATCAACAAAGCCAAACAATAAAATTAATATCATCGGACTTCAAACACAATCAGGCTGCAAAAAATTCTGGTACAAAAACAATGTGCACACCTTTTCATTGTTTTTCAATTAGTTAATGAACAAGAACTGAAGAAATTAATTAAGACAAAATCAACCACCTGTCCGCTAGATCCCATCCCAACCCAACTAGTTTAAGATTCCCTCTAAGTACTGGAGGGATCTATAATTAGTATGATGAACATGTCCCTTGCATCAGGCGTTGTACCTGACCATTTTAACATAGCGGCTTCTAGACTGCTGCTTAAGAAACCAAATTTGGTTTTTAATAATTACAGACAGCACTGAAACTGCATTAACAAGAGGTGTAAATGATATTCTGTTAGCAACTGACACGGGGAATGCAACAGTGTTTGTGCTTCTAGATCTTAGTGCAGCCTTTGACACGGTTGACCACTCTGTTTTGTTACACAGGCTTGAGTATTAAGTTCGGCCTATGTGGACCCATCCTTAAGTGGTTTACCCCCTATTTAACTAACCGTTTTCACTATGTGAAAACCTTCCAGGTAGATACATCTGTTCTGACCAAACTATCCTATTCTCCTCCCCACATGTCCAGATGGTGCCCGAGCTGGGCATCTGAGTTGGATGCTGCATCACTGCCATGGATCCAAGAGAGACATCGCGGATACAGCTATCATTTAGGAGGATTTGCAGGTCTACAGAGATCTGGATGAGTACTGGCACAAAGAAGGACATGATGGAAGACCTAATACTCCTCATTTAGTACTTTTTTCTGAATTGCATAATGTTACATGCCCAGAGGGGTTGGGTAGCCAGTTGACCTTGGACCCCTCGAGGGTTTTTTTCTCCTTGCTGAGGAGTTTTTGGTTGCTCTCCTTCCGCTGTCTTCTGGCCCTTTCTCTTTCTGTATTGTAACGTCATGTATTGTCAAACAGCTTTGTTAAGTGCCGTGGGGCAACCTTGTTGTGAAAGGCGCTATATAAAAATAGATTGAATTGAAGACTTTGTCTGAGTCAATTAAAATGATCCGAAAATCCAGTCACCTGGAAGGCACAGGGATTGTCACCAGAAAGATTTATTGGCATGTGTACGCAGTTCTGGCCCTCTGTCCGCAGAGCCTGCAGGAGGTGGCGGGACACGCAGAGACCTGGCCGAGGGAAGTGCGGAGTTGAGGAGGCTGCGCCACTGACCTGAGGCTGCGGGAGCGCGGGCGCAGGGCGGGGGAACGGCGGCCCTCCTCGTCCGTGATGCTCTCTGAGCTGAAGTGCTTGGTGAGGAAGTGCAGCTCGTCGGCCGTGGGCTGGAAGGGCAGCTGGTGCAGCTTCTCCTGGGATGAACATGATGACTGTGAGAAGCAGAGAGGGAGGGATTACAAAGGAAGAAGGCTGGAAGCGCTGAGAAGGGGGTGGCTCGCGGGCTCAGGCTGCGCGGGCAGAGCTGCTCCCTAACCCAGGGGACAAAGAGCTGAGGCTATTCCCTCTCACTCCACTCGTGGCTCAGCTAAAGCTCAGCTCTGCGTCTGCTATGGCAGGGACCCGAGAAGGCCCTAATACACACCAAATCCTAACAGCAAGGCAGGAGCAATGCGGTTTTGCTCAGATAAGCATGTTTCAGCTTTTTTCAATCTAAATGTCACTTTATACAATCAGCCGGGGGTTAAATGTCTTGGGGAGAGAATTGTAATTGTCACCATAAAGATTATCCTTGCAAACATGGAAACAGAAAAGTGCTTGGTTAAGGATCAAATCCAATCCTGATAAAAGAAGGCTTGTTATCTCTATTGATTTTCGTAGTTACAGGGTGAAATGATAATTTCAACTAATTTGGTACATAAATAATTGAAAAGAATCAAACCTTTGAATTTACCAGAACAAAATACATAACGCTCTAATCAGCTTCTGAATGCAAGGCCTTGTTCGTCTCTGCCACCACTGTGATGCTTTGCCCTAAGAAACGTGAAGGGGGAATGTAAAGATCCCCCTAAGAAATTTGCAAGATATCATGGGACCTAATGTAGCATAGGTTTGTTCCTCCAGTCACAATAAACAGCGCATGTGAGCTGTGATGTCTAAAACTGGAATGTGTTCTCCAGGTTCCATCGGGTACAAAGCTTAAACTAAAGCCAACCTTATTGTAAATTCCCAACCTTTTTGCAGCTGAGGCCCAGCCCGTTTTGATAGTTTAACATCATGGACTGGTTCCTATCGTATCAGATCAAAAATCATTTCTTAAAATTAACCAGATTAAAATTACAAATATATAATATTATTGCTTTCACCTATATTTGTTAAGTAATGCAATATGACTGTTTGGACCTCAATATCCCAAAGACTATCTCATGAAGTAAAACATACTTAAGTGTTGGAAATCAGCTGTTATCTTTTGCTTTCTGCTTTCCTTCCAATAACTCTACTGGTTTGGATTCTAGCTTTTTTTTAAGTGCCAAATTAAATTGTACCCATCACTGCTTCATTCCTAAGTATTTCACCAAACACTGTACATAGAGGCTTAGGTGCCTCCTCACTGACAAATTATTTAAACCCTGACTGGCAAATTATTTGAAATTATTTCTACATAAAACTCCTTATGCTAGGTCCATAAGCACTACCTTTTCCACTCCCACTGCAATCACATTTGTTTTTCCACTATTTCACTATTGTCCAGTCCTTTATGTTTTCGTTGTTGAAATTCAGAGAAACTACCTTATTTACTCCTAGTACCAATCAAATTAGAACTAGTCTGGGTGCAGACCATAAACATGAATTATGTTACGTAATGTGTACTGTGATATATTGCTTTTTGGGACTGACAAAATTAGTAATCAAGCTCAGATGCAGTCACGGAGATTTATTTCTGCTTACTGTGGCTGCTTGTATAAATGATTACTGCCTACTAGATGATAGCAGTTATAATTAGCTGCCCTCCATTTGTCACCAGACATTTATCAGAGGGAATTAATATTTTTGGGTTGGTGTCAAGTATTTTGAAGCCCTTCACTTTGGAATGAGACTATTAAGTGTATGTGTCACTCTGTAACTAGAGAATATGCTAACATTGGCGAGAGACACTCACTGTTAAAATAAAACCATAGCTCTCAGAGATTTGACACAGGCCTGTTGAGAACCACTGTTCTTTGCTTTAAGTTAGACTGCCAGACATCAGCGGTGGGGCGCGGAGGGAGGACAGGGACAGGGAAACGAGGTGCTGTGCTGAGGGTCAGACTCACCGACACAGTGGAGCTGGGTGTATTGGTGCCATAGCCCGAGGAGGGCAGCGATGCGAGGGACCAGCGGCGGCCATCCGTCCTAGGAAAGCAGGAAGGAAGAGGGCAGTGCGGTCAGAGACGTACCAAACAATGGGGGGGGGACACTCCCAGACACTTAAGACAGTGCATCACACACTAACAGAAGGAAGCACAGGCATCAGATCACAAGTTAGGGTTAACACAGAAAGGAACCGGGGGTATTATGGGACAGTACATTTTCAACAGCTGTTTATCTTGAATTGCTCTGTGCTCAGGTACAACAAGGTGGGCATTATAATAATAATTCCTTATACTTTAACACTCCAGTTAAAGCGCTTTACAGGTAATGGGGACTCCCCCCCCACCACCACCAATGTGCAGCCCCACCGGGATGATGTGACAGCAGCCAAAGTGCACCAGTGCACTCCCTACACATCAGCTACCAGTAGGGAGGAGAACAGTGTGATGAAGCCAATTCATAGATGGAGACCATTAGGTGGCCATTAGTAAAGGCCAGGGGGAAATTTGGCCAGGATGCCAGGGTAATACCCCTACTCTATTTGAGAAACACCCTGAGATTTTTAATGACCCTATGGAGTCAGAACCTCGGATTTACATCTCATCTCAACGGCAGCTTTTTACAGCATAGTGTCTACATCACTATACTGGGGCATTAGGACCCACATGGTCCACAGGGTGAAGACCCCTTACTGGACCCTCTAACACCTCTTTGTGCAGCAACCTGAGTTTTTTCCAGGAGGTCTCCCATCCAGGTACGGACCAGGCTCACACCTGCAGAACTGCAGTAGTTTGCCAGTTGTGAGTTGCAGGGCAATATGGCTGCTGGCAAATGTGAATTTCTGTAAATTTCACATTTCACAAAATGTGAAATTGTGTGAATTTCTTCTATTATTAACTTTTGTCAAAGTTTAAACTGATTTAGACCTAAGTGGCTTCTCTAGCTTTATAAGACAGTGAAAAAGTATGGGATATATCTAATTTACTAATTGTGTACATTATAAGACACACAATCTGGACAATTATGCTTATTTCAAAATTGGGGATAAGACATAAGCAAAAATATCTGAATTAATTCATGCAAGAACTTGCCACACACCAACCACACAGAACCCGAATACAGTGCATGCAAACACATTTAGACATTCAGACTTAACGTTCATTGTAAACACAGCCTGAAACCATCCAAGAGGTAATATCCCAAACTGCTGGCAACAAAAAGCCCAGTAATGCATGCGACACATTAAAACAGTTGTTTTACGCAGCATGCTGAGAATAATTCTATCCCATATTTCAGACCATGTTGACTAGATACTGCTAAGACACACCTTCACACTCAAAGGAAAAAGAGGTAATACATCAAACAGCTGGAAGTTACAGAACCTATAGACCCATTCTGACGATACTGACAATTCTAAAAATCAAAATCCTGAAAAAAGTGTATATTGAATATATTAAATAATATTAAATTCTTACATATGACATTTCTGAACATGCCAATAGCAAAAAGTTGTGCAGCCATAATGAATTTCTTTAGAAATGGAGCTACTGCAGGAAATCGCTTAAAAAAGTAGGAAAAAATATCTCAAAAAGAGGTTCTTTCATTTTCTAAACTATATTTTCATTAGTGTGATGTTAGGAGGAAAACCTTAGAACTGGCTGAAAGGCTCAAATGGGAAGTGTTTGAGAAGACATTTAAGATGAAGGACACAGAGTTTCTAATATTTAATTCCCCACAGTAGCCAGCCCTCAGTACATCTGCAGCTCACTATTTTCTGCATTTACAAGAAACAGGTACTGTATAATTCACAGTGTGTTGCTCTGTATCGTATTACCTTAGCATTACAAAGATGTGAGGAAATGTAGGACATGTACATGATTGTTTTCTACAAATGTCAGAAATTTTTTGGGAGTTTTGTCTTATTGAGGCGTGTTTATTAAATCTATTAAAGGCGGTTAATAAGGTCCTGGCTGTGAGTGGCTTGAAAACCCCGGGTGTAGTGGCAGAGAGGACAGCACACAGACAAGAAGGCCAGCCATGCAGGAGAGCGCAAGGCAGGTGGAGAGAGGGGAGAGATCCTGAGGATTACCTGTCAGCCCTGTGCCCGTGACTGTGTTGGAGAAACGACAGCATTAGTGAAACATGACTATAATCCCACGAGCTCACAAAACTGTGCAGAACAGAAACCACACCCAGGACATGCACTGAACTACACACTTATCTAATGATCTACCAAGATCTCACTAATGATCTCATAATCCGATTGAACACTGAAACTCAAACCAGAGGACACAGGTGAAAACTTCACAGAAATACATTTAAAACCACTGACAGAAGGCACCTCTTCACCCAAAGGGTGGTAGGAGTATGCAACAAGCTACCCAGCCATATTGTTGAAGCTGATGCCCTTGCATCCTTGCACCCAAACAGTTTGGATTGGCCAGAATGTGTGTTTGTAACCTTTTTTTTTTTTTTTGGATGTATTATTTTTTTCTGTTTTAGAATTTAGAAAAAAATATGAATGTCGCAAAATAATTTCAATACACCTGGTCTTAATCCCATAGAATTTAACTGCTGGAACCTGAAAGGTTACTACATATTTAGAGTTAGGACTCTTCTTTAATATAATTTAGCACTAATTGAAAAATAACATATAAAACAAAAACTCTTAAATTGTTAAGAAGATTTGTATAAATAACAAATATCCACACAAGCTGAGACTTTGTTGTTCTGTATATACTGTGTGGAAGGGCAGAGAGGACAAATTCAGATTACTGGCATTAGTTATTCACCACGGATTTTTATTGTGGAAATTCACAGATGTTTGCTTTTGGTATTCAATAACATGCAGTGCAACAACATGGTCCTGTACGGAATCGGAGCACAAGGAATGAACGCTGAAAAATGAGAACCATTAGATTGTGCTGGCTGATTTAATTTCCTTTATGCTGACTTGACCTCCACTGCTTGCTGAACAATAAATAAACAATATTGTTGTGTTTATAGAGGGCATGAGCCACATACACAGCAAAAAGAGCAACACTGCTGCTTCCTTTACTAACACCACCGTGAAATTACAAATGACTTTTCAGTAGTATAAAATCTTCTGTTGTGAAAATTGTATTGTGTAAATATTGTATACATTTTAACTGATTTTTTCATAGAAAGCTAAACAAAAAGTCAAAATAAATACTAAATTATTGGAAATAAAATATATATATATTTTAAATTAGAAATATTAAGACTTTTATTGACAGCTTGGGACAGCTGTGTTTTTAATTGTACCAGCAGATGGAGCCACTCTTTCAAAAACAAATCCTCAATGGTCAGATTAATAATAATAATAATAATAATAATAATAATAATAATAATAATAATAATAATAATAATAATAATAATAATTGCTTACACTTATATAGCACTTTTCTGGACACTCCACTCAAAGCGCTTAACAGGTAATGGGGACTCCCCTCCACCAATGTGCAGCCCCACCTGGATGATGCAACGGCAGCTATAGTGCGCCAGAACGCTCACCACACATGAGCTTTCAGTGGGGAGGAGAGCAGAGTAATGAAGCCAATTATTAGGAGGCCATGATTGGTGGGAATTTTGGCCAGGACGCCAGGGTTACACCCCTACTCTTTTCGAGAAAAACAGAGTCAGGACCTCGGTTTTACGTCTCATCCGAAGGACAGTGCCTGTTTACAGCATAGTGTCCCCGTCACAATACTGGGGCATTAGGACCCACACAGACCACAGGGTGAGCGCCCCCTGTTGGCCCCACTAACACCTCTACCAGCAGCAACCTTAGTTTTTCCCAGGAGGTCTCCCATCCAGGTACTGACCAGGCTCAAACCTGCTTAGCTTCAGTGGGCTGCCAGTTGTGAGTTGCAGAGTGATATGGCTGCTGGCAATTAATACAGATTAATAGCTGCTTTATGTTAAACTGGGCAAGTAACACGTTTTATTTTTTTACAACCAGACTGCAAGAGCCCCTCCCGCCCACATCATTTCATGTCGGGAACTCCCTTGATGCCTTAGCTTTTTATTACTATCTCACCTAGCATTTCTGTTAGCTACATGGAAGTATTCACAGCCCACATACTGTAAAAGTAGCCAGACTGATACCGGTAAACCAGAGGTCTTCTATTGAGGTTTTAGCTCCTTCAGACATTAGCTGCTCATTAATTAGGAGTGGTAACTAAACTGATTCAAGTGCCAGAAGGCAGGAGTTTGGTTTTAATATAACAATGGGAAAGAGGTGTAGCGGCGAGGCTTATTAATAAGAAAGAACTAAGTGTTCTGAGCTTTCCCAAAGGAGGCCCCATCTCTCTGTTCATCTCGCAGCGCGCCTCCTGACCATCCTGAGACTCAGCCCGGACAACCACGGAACTGCCAGTGTGTCCGAGTGCCAGAACTTTCCTTTGTTCTAAGAGTCTAGAGCGGAGGTTGCCAGAGAGTAACCAGAGGATCCACCCGAGGTTAGCACCATCAGCACAAACTTTGCTAGTTAAAGCCAACACTAACTAGCCGCACAGCACAGCCTGGCTCCGAGCCAGAGAGCGCGGATTGGACAGCAACAGCCTGCAACTGTTTCTTTGTGCCCGCAGGAGATCTGAATCCCCAGAGATTGGATGAGTATTCAACTTCAATGCATTACAGCTCGAGAATTCAATTGTTATCCCAACCAGTTGATATCAATTTAATTCCTAAGAGTTATGTACTTGTTTTGAGTATCTAATGTAGAAGTTATAACCAAGTTCATTTACGAAACGGTCTAAATGAATGATATACTGAACGTATGTCCTCTTGATATATGTAACTCTTTGTAACTGACTGAATATATACCTTTTGTATTCTGATAACCCTCTCGATAAGATCTGTTAGGTTTATATGCATATTCTATGTATTAATAAATGTATCCTCGTGTATTAGTACCTGTGTGTGTGCGTTGTTTGAGTTATATCGCATGGTTGGATTCTAAAGCCATCCAAAAAAACAATTTTGTGATTTACTGCTACAATTAATAAGTGTCCCAGTAAATGCCCAAACCCTACAGAACTGGTGCTTTCAGAGAGCACACTACAGAGGTTTGTGTGCACAAGGAATGAACATCTCACCTTTTGAAGTGGAAAGGAGAAAAGCAAAGGGGTGGCCTGTTCTATAAAGTCTGTGATCTGACGCATGCTGGATGAAGGCGCAGTGCGTTACAGGGACCCCACTCACCTACGCGCTGGGACGAAGGAGAAGTGTGCCGCAGTGTTGGGGGAGAAATTCCGGGGGCTGTCCAGGGGGCTGCTCCCTAAGACACAGAGACACAGACAGTACTGTAAAGAGAGCCCAAGAGCGCAGAGCCTTCCTCATTTTTGATCACTTTTGAACCTCAAAAAAGACAATGGATGTAACCATTTACTTTGGAAGCAAAGGATGATTCTGAAAGAACCAGAACAACACTCCACTGATTGCTAAACCACTGTTTCTATGGCAACCTAAAAGGCTGATGAAGATGTGTTTGGTCCCAAAAAAGTTCCAAGGTTGTAAACAAATTTTATAATAATATCATCATTTTCAAATGACAAATATCTGGATTCTACACTCCTGATAAAAATAACATCTGACAAAGAATCATTTAGCACAACAATGCTTCTCCAGATGCTTCTTGAATCACCAACTAAAGCTTTTACCAATTCCTAGTCACATTATTTATTGGCTAGAGATGCAATATACAAATATAACACTGAAGAGAATGAATCAAAAATAAATATTCCCATATATACCTTAGATGATAAGCCTGAGTTAAACTGATACTACACAACTGCCAGGAAAAACACTATGAACATTGCAAAAAACAATGAAATAAAAACATTTTTAAAAATCCAGCAGTAAAAAGATGGAGTGTCTCTGACAAGAGAATGGCTCTCTGTCAGTGATGGACCAGAAAGATGTCTCAAGGTGCCTCAAACACATCCTGTTATTCAGAGGAGGAAGAGCACATGTCAAATCTGGGAGCTTTGCTTCAGAAGAGATCTTTACCCAGAGCAGAACTGCAGTGCTACCTCTCAGCAAAGTGACATTGCTGTGGCATCAGATGTACAAAACGTGCCAACAAACATGGATGCACTGAGCCCCACCTTTTTTGTTAGAAGGTAAAGTATTGCAATTGAGAAGCTAGAAATATTTTATTTAAAACTACTGCTCCAGTAAAGAAGAATGCTGAAAGAATATAAAAAAAGTTAAAGGTTTATTCCATGCTGAAAAGAGAAGAAAGGAAACAACGGTTCAGCTGTTGAGCCTTCTTCGGTGTGTAGGGTTCCATAGCCAAAACATCTCGTTTCCTTTCTTCTCTTTTCAACATGGAATAAACCTTTAACTTGTTCCTTTGCAGCCTACACATGCTGATGTGACTACCTACTTGAACTATAAAAAAACAGTTTTCATACTGGCCATTTACTACATATAAAAAGTTTAGTACTACTATAATGATACAAAATATTCAGGGAACTGATGACTCTGGAAGTGTAGTTAATCCTTCTTACCACTATATATATATAGCTGTCTTACGTACTTAAACCATCAAGGCCACTCGCTTCATATTTAATACATGCGTATCTACCTTTGTAAATGATCTGGATGAGAGCTTTTCTCCAGCAAGGACTGGTCTACTCAGGAGTGCTGAGGTACTGGGATCAGTGTGAGAGCTTAAACTACTAAAATCAATTTCCATTAATCTTCTAAAGGCTTTTGACCATGAGTATGAGGACTGCCCAAGGAGTAAGTTACACAGTATGTATTTGAGATGTAGTCCCAAAATTCTACATCTCACATTCTTGAATATAAAAAATATTGTAATCCCCTGTCAGAAAGGAAAGGATTAATTCTCTTAGGTATAACCAACACTGTGCAGCTGGAATACACGCACATTCTCTGTCAAGAAAAAGAAACGCTGAGGAGTAATTCTCAGAAGGCCTGTGACGAAATTATGTAGATGTGCACATGAAGTGCACACAGTCACACAAAGACTGAGAAACGCACTGCATAAGGAGCAGTAATCACAATTCTCAGAGGTAACCAGAAGACTAACCCCAATGGTAAAAATCACTGCAATAAAGTGATTTTCCTCTTATTAAATACCTTCAGTATTGCTAAGACAGATTAAAGCAAACATTGTACCTATCTGTGTCTACACCCTAGCAGTTCAAAACTAGCCAAAGGAAAAGTATTAAAAAACACCAACTAGGAGCTTTTGATTAGGTCATCTTCAACGCTTCCTGTTCCTTTATTTTCTTTAACGTGGGTCTAACAATGCGCAGCCACATATCCTTTCCCCAGCTATCTTTAGCACCTTACTGCAATATATACAATAACTGAAAGGTCATTCCTTCTGCAGAGCCTGATCAGGTCGGCGCAGATGGAGATTTCAGCCCGATCTATCAGATATTAACACACAAACCGACAGGACCTGCAGTGTGATCCTGCCGAGCAATTGAGCTCATTACCATGCTCTGCACACAGAGAGGAAACGAAGCAACACGTTGCTTAATGGCTTCCGACCGACTGTAAGTGAGAATACCGGGAAACGAAGTAAACAGCCCCTTGCATGCTACAGGCAGTGACCTTCTCTTAACAAGTGGGCCCTGGGCCTCGGGACACGAGGACAGGCAGGGCAGCGCATGTCCTCCGAGCGCTTGCTAAAACCCCACTGCGCCAGCTGTGCCGCTTATCCAATTTGCAAAATGGAAATGCCGAGCCAGAGCATCCCATCTTTGTAAATATCAGCCTGACCTTCTTTCAGTGAATACATTAATAACCAGCGAGAATGAATTCCTGACTGAAATTTAATTGCAGACCCTTGTCGAACACCAGCACAAATAGCACGGCGCTGGATTAAAAAACCCTGGATTACCGACTCCCGTTTTAATTATTTCCAAACTTCAATTTAGTTAAGGTATTAAAAAATAATCCTCATCAAATGATGAAAATTATTCATGATACAATTTTATATGAAGCACACCGGGTTACTGTTTGAAACATATTCAAGTAATCATTGTAACGAGGCTACAGAAGGATGGGGAATGACCTGTTAAAACCTGATCTCTTCTAACTTTCTTTCCTCCTTTTATTTGTCCTCCTTTGCCGAAATTGAGGCCTAGATTGTCAACAAAGAAGTAATGGCAAAACGTGAGCCGCTCTGCCTACATGGGACTTTCTCCCATCTTGCAGTGCCACCACATGGGCAAATGCTGTAATTGCAGTGACTCAAGAAAGGTAGGCAGTATAGTTTCAAGAGAGAACAAAAAAGAAACAGTACAATTCCGATCAGAAGAACAATGACAACATGCTTTATTTGAGACTCAGAATACTGGTTGGGGAGCAGAATCTACTTATATCTGCCCTTTTAGATTGAAATGTGACATTGAACATTGCCACTGAAGATATGCAGGAAAATTGATGTATAGATCATGGATCTGGGAGTCTGACAGTGAACAACAGTAGCATATATGGACTTGTTTTGAAACAAAAGCTGAAGCTATAATTGACTGCTGAAGGGAATGGGGCTGAATTCATCTATCAGTTTTCAGAAGTACATGCTTGAGGTATCCATTAATAAATTCCTCTCCACACAAACAATGTGGTAGTACTGCAAGATGGAAGCCTCACAGCACAGAAGCAGATAAAGACTGAAACAGGCCTCTTGTGAAGGCAGCAATTCTGTATCTCTGAAACAGAAAATGGGTTACTCATTCAATTAATCTTAAATTGCCCAGGTTCATTAAAGTGCCATTGTTGGTCACAATGCAGTAATTGCAATAGCAAACAATGAATGTATCCATTTTTTGAGATGTGGGAGTGTGCCTTACATTACCAGGTAGCACAGATAACAGTAATAAGCCAGAAGTACAGAACAGCTGTCAGACTGCACTGTGAAGCAGCTGATAAAGGTGATGGATTGAAACAGGAGACCAACAGTATGCAGGAAAGGACTGGATAACTGAGCTGAATGGCAGTGCACCAATGGGATTCATCGTCACCAGCAGTTTCTGCACTGAATGCAGAAACACAAAAAAGAGAGCCAATGCTCGCTAACCGTGGTTCCCTATTGTGTACCAAGAATGTGCCACATGCAGGTCAATGTCCTCTGCTTTGCTTTTATAATTGTTCTTTTCTCTTTTGTGCATTTTATATTTGCATTATTTGCAATATTAAATTTATATTTGCATTAGATGCAATATTAAATGCCCCAGTTCTTACTTCAACTTAACATCTACAACCCACATTGCAGAAAGAAGTACTTGATATCTATGAAAGTCCTCTGATTTTTCTGTTGAAAAATTGATTGGCGGAACTAATAACTAATGTAATTAGTCACAAGACTAATAACATCTAGTTGTGCACCTTCTGCCATACATTACAATCAATCAATCAAGCCCCTCACATCCTCTCCTGCACCTGATATACTGATTTAGCAAGGGAAACCACCAGGGGCAGCTTCAAACTTGATCTCTGTTGCCACTTTTCCTGTCCTTAAACACACTATCAGTGTTTACGAGGGGGACTACTTACAATATAATATATAGTCTAGTAAATAAATCCAATTTGCTCCTTTAATCTCCTGAGGAAGAGCTGTAAGCACGATGTAAGCTGGGAAGCAATCGATAGAGGTATCTAATTCATCCCAGTTCAGGTAGCAGGTGGCCACAGCGTAAGCATAAGCGGTATCACTAGTTGGTGTAGTAGTATATCAGAGCAGTGCTGGAATCCAGCAGCAGAACACGCAGCTTTTGGCTGCAATTCTCCCCCTATGGTGAAAAAACAGGAATATTCAAGAACCTGCATTTTTCTTTTTTACGGGAAGGCTTTTTGCATCACTCAGTCTTTTCCTGGCACCAGGATAATGAGATCTGCAGCTAAAGAGCACTCCAATCGGAGAGGAACGTGAGGCACTTAAAACGCGTTTAGCAGACCTTCTCATCCACATGTACAGAAACACCCGAGCGATTAACAAGGCAGATCAAGGAAAACTGTCAAAAAACGAAACAGGCAATGGCTTTATAGGTAGGAGGGAGATGTCACAGATTATTCCTCTTATTGGAGAAAGGAAGAAATTTGCTTTGTACATTTTACTGTTCTTATTAGACAAGGGAAAAGGCAGAGAATGTACAGCCTATTTCTCTTCATTGCACTGTACATTTCAGCTGACAAGGACCGCATTCAGAGTTAATTCCAGCTCTGTAACCCGTCCTACAGCAATAGCATGAAGTGGAAATAAATTATAAACCTCAGATCCATAAACACTGTGAACACAAGGGAGAACAGGTCAAAAATAGATCGGAGTGACAGGCCATTTTTGGCTAGGAGGCGCTATGACATTTCTGCTTACTAGTCCATATTGAATGGGCTTTGTGCTGTCTCTGTGTGGTGTGCAGAAACCAAAATTAAACAAACACATGGAGATAGGTATTGAATGAAACAAGTAACCAGAGCTGTTAGAGTGACAGAGACATTTGTAAAGCATTCCTAGGTCTCTGGGGCCCTGTTATCTTCCTACATGCAGGCGCAAACCTGATTTTTACAGAGGCCTAGTCTACATAAACAAATGTCATTCAACCACAGTGTGTGTTAGCTGTTTGAAGTCAATACCCTCTTTTGTCTGCTAAGCTCAGAGCACAGGGCTTAGTCAGGGAAGTCAACAGTCAGGTCTTCATAGTGAATGAGTGACTAAATTATCATTCACAGCAGGTTTCCAGTCTTGTGTTTTACTCCTCACCTCTTGTTTGACATAAATTAGGCAGTGTTGCTGTACTGGCCAAAAAAGCTACATGCGAACATATATAAACGGTACTGTTTCAAGTATAATTCAGCAGGCATCATGTAAACATCTAAAGATGTTATATTCATGCAAAAAACTGCCTGATGATTTGCACAGAACTAGATATACATACATTAAAACACATATCAAGTATTCAATACTCCATTTCTTTTTACAATAACCCATGAATAAAACAATATTATTTATTTTGGAAACTATAGGAAAGCATTACCGGAATGAAAACCAACTGAGGGGTCACTCAATAAAACCAGAGCCTGTTGCTAATCTGTCTTCCTTGCTGTTCACCTGAGCGTGCTGTTTGTTTATTCAGTGGTCTCGGTTAGTGTCTGTCGTGTCTGCAGAGGGAGCGTGAAAGGTTCCATAGGCTCTTGTGATTCCAGAATCCACTGCACTTAAAAAGAATCTTGTGCTTCCATGATAAAGAGGCTGCGCGTCCTGTGTTTAGCTCTCTTTTCAGGCACTTCAGCTGGAGCAGAAGAGCCAAACCAGGCTATTTAGATGCGATTGTGTCTCAATGCACTTCACATGAATAAAAAGTCTTTTATCCGAGAATCTGGAGAACTAGCTTGACCCCATCAATGGCTGGATCTTTGGCATTGCAGTAAACAGAGCTGGTCTTTACAATGGAGTCGCAGTAATCAGTAATTTAGCAACCCCACCCTCCTATTCTCCATTCTAGAGAACCAACATTTCAGATGCTCTTCAAAAATAGAAAGAACACTGTCAGTTAGACAAGCACGAGTCTCCACAGTGCAAAATCTGTCTGTATTTATTATTAAACACCAACAAAAAACAAATATGTGCAAGGAGCAATTTTCATTCAGGAGCTGTTCAGTTACCAGCAACATACACAATGAATTAAAATGCCGTCATCAGATTAAGGGCTGTGTACAGTATATAATTCTGATTATCACAGTGCCCCCCAACCGATATCAACCCGTGTGCAACCTGCAATCATTATGCTCCCCTGCACTGCTTTCTCCAGGAACATTTTATAGTGCTTCCAAACTCAGAGGTTCGTCTCTCAGCAGGTCTCCTTTGAAAGAAGCAGCCGCGGCCGGCTCAGTGGCATTCACTAGCGCAAAAAAGGTGGGACGGCCTCCAGCCAGACTGCAAACGAGGCTTGTGAAAACAGTCACAAATTCTGGAGGGCAAGAATTATTGTAATGCTTTTGGGAACAAAGGAGGTCCAGAATAAGGAAGATGAAGAGACAGCGGGGCTCTCAGTTCCTTCTCCAAATTTCTTACGTGAGGCAGGAGAGGGTTCTTGCGTGTCATGTGGTGCTGCAAGCTGTCAGATGCATTATCAACCTGTCATGTTCGATTATTTCTCTGCCCCAGCCGGCAGAAATGCAGTCTTTCATAACCAGACCGGCCTGACAGAGTGAGCAGGACAGCACCCTGCAGTGAACACATGACCAGAACCCCTTGCCGCAAAACAGAGCCATTTCATCGGCCTATTCCCAATTTCCATTGCACTCACCTACAGGCGTTCAACTCCTGCTTACTCTGCCTTTGGTATTCTGCGCAGTTGGTAGGGAATGAGTCCTGCCTGCAGGAGATTCTTGTAATTGCACCAGCAGAGAGACTGATGTGTTCTGCACTGAAGAGAACAGTGACTTCCTGCTTAAGGTCCTTACATACTGCACCCCATCCTCTTCTTTCTCTGGCACAAATCAACTTTGTCTCATTCAGTCCTGTGCTGGTCTCTGCAAGTCAATCTCCTTTTCCTCATGACATCTTAATCTGCTCACAAAAAGTGTTACCACAGATAGGATTTCAGAGATAAGATAAGAGATAAGATCACTTTATTAGCCATATACAATTTCTTGCATTAGGAATTTGTCTTTTCGCATACCCCAACTTGCTCTCCATCAGACACACAGACACACAGACAGGGAGAGAAGCTTAGGGTCAGAGCACAGGGTCAGCCACTGTACAGCGCCCCTGGAGCAGTTGGGGTTATGGGCCTTGCTCAGGGCCAAACGGAGTAGGATTCCTCTGCCGGCCGCAGGATTTGAACCAGCAACCTTCCAGCTACAGGCACAGATCCTTAGCCACAGATCCACCACCCCATTTTATAGGAAAATGAATATTTTTTTAGATGCTAAAAACTCAGTAGGAGATCTCTCAGCTATTCCCACTTTTCTAAATTGTGTTTAAACTGCCATACAGACTTGACATTGCATAGGTGTACTCTAGGACGGAAATAGACTAATTCAGTCTTTCTATTAGTTTACATTTAACCCTGCCACCTTCCTTCAACATGTTTGCTTTTGAAATGGATTATATCTGAAAGGAAAGAAATTAAAATTATCCTGGTAATGAAAAGGTATATCATTTGTCTGAAACAATCAGTCTTGATTAACAATGAGGAGCAGCTGTGGACAGTATTTGGCTGTGTGAAGTCAAACTGAAATTATTCCTGTTTTGGATTATAAAGTAGGTAAATCCTTGTTGCTGGACTCCACGAGACCAGTGAACACCTCCACACAGGTCCAGAGGAAGGGATCGAGATTTTTCCACTAGCCCAGTGCTGTTCAATCCTGGATTGAATTCCGGATTGAACAGAGCATGTCACTTGCCCTTTCTGTTCTCTTATGGAAAACTACTTTTTCCTGGATGTTGGCTAAAAGCAAGGCAATGATCCATATAGCAGCACAGTTTCCACACTATGTTCCAGCTGAAATGCATTTGTTTTCTATTTCTATTCTTTCTATATAAAAAGATATACAAAGAATAAAAGTGTGGTCAACAGCAGAATATTTTTCACATTTGGTATGTTAAGGGAAGAACGACGGGCATGCCTCAAGTTCATTGCTTGAAAGATGTATTACTATTTACTGCTTTTATCAAGGGTTTTCAAACATTGCTTTCCAAAACATTGCTTTCAATAGGAATATAGTTTAAATTCACAGATAAGCTAAATAGCAATTCTAATTTGAATTTTAGCTTTAATGCATTAAAAAATATTGCAGGGCAACAACTCCACAACAAATTACACAGTGCAAAACTGATCAAGGAGGGAGATGCCCAGTCTGCCAGCGTAACAATGCAACAGATGTCCCTGATCTGTTGCATGACATCCTTGTTCTTGAGTACATGTGGTCTTTCCAGAATCTTTTGTGGACCTTACACAATGGAATATCTCTGCAAAGCTCTGTGCTTCCACCTGCCCTCAGTTTGGAGAGCGTTTACTTGGATCAATCTCCTGGAGGCGCGTGGCCAGCGGGTTACCTGTGTGTCCATGCAGAGGAGAGTGTGGTCTGGGCAGAGTGGGCGAGGTGCTGGAGGTCACAATCAGGCTCTTCCTGTTGCTGGTCCGACAGCTGCGTGGAAAGACAAAGAACTGCATGTTATGGGGAGGCCCTTCAATCACAGCCAGGAGTGTGACAATTCTTAGAAGCACCGTGAAAGCACTCTTAATGTATGCTTATAGAAAAACACGGCACAAGTGGAAAAGTGTTACAATAGTAAACCTTTAAAAAAACGTGCCCCCGAGCCCAGTAAAGCATCATTACCAACTCCAGAGGGAAAGACTGTACGCTATGCTGGTGAAGAATGACCTCCACTTCCTTCTCCAAACAAGCCCTGATGTTTAACCTCTGGGGCATGGATTAGAATTTCATTAAAAGTAGCATGGTTTTCAGTGTGTGCATGCATACATTAGTACAGATAATGGACTAAGAGGGTATAAGGACAAAACCCCACAGGCATCAGGAGTCTCACTGGATATAATGTATTTGGGCATCCAGACATTTATCTGATTTATCTATTTAAAAATTAGATGACATAGATATCATCATAATTATGATGACTGTCATGTTTTCTAGGATATATCTCATCTCCTGCTGCTGAATACTATAATTGCCCCCATTTTAAATCACGTCCAGCATATCATATCAGGTCACAGCTAACCAAAATATTTGCCGATTCTCCGAATCCTGAAGTAGGAGATTCAGGAAGCAGGTGATGGAAGTAAATTGAAACCAACATAGCTGCTACTTTTCGGAGGAATCTGTCTCATAACTTGTTTCCATGTGTGCAGGCAATCTACAATAGTCCTTCCTTCCATTATGTTAGGGTTTAATAACAGGGTTTAAAACCTCTCATGCCTGACAGCTTGGGTTCAGATAGAGTTGAGGTTACACATAATACAAGTATGGTTGAGCTGTCTTAGCTGACAGCAGTTGATCATCAAAATACAACTGCACACAGAGTATAATTTGAAATTCTACTTCAGATAAGGTCCAGCTAGTGAGAGATCAGGTTAGAACTCAAGTTCACTTCAATAGCTAAGAGAGGAAGATATCTAACAATCTGCTGAGAAACAGCCCAGTAATATTGTCCTTTATTTTAAAAAAAAATAGACACAGGCATCAAATCTCACAAAACATCTAAGACTGATAATCACTACAGTATCCAAAACATCACTATCTCCTTTACACGCTGACTTACAGAAAGAGAATCAAGAACATTATTAGCAGCAAATGAAATTTACAGCTCATTACTCTTAAGCAATTCCATCAAATGACCATTCAAAGCCTTTGCAAAACATGATCAATCTGCAACATGGTTCATCAGGGAGATGTAAGGAGGACAAAATATGCTCCAGTTCTCATTACATGGCAAAGCCTGATATTCGGGCAGCCACGATGCTCAACAAGACTGCTTCATAATCAGCTTTTCAAAAGGGATTAGTGTACTATTTGCAAGGAGTACTACCTGCTGAAGCACAGTTAAGCCCAGTCTGCCAGCGTAACAATACTATATAATTAAAGCACTTGTACTCAGGAATGGAAAGCGATAAATATGCACAAACACATGTATTGTGTACCGAGCATAAACACATGTACAGTAAGTACTTCAGTACTGAAGCAAAGTCTGCAACTATGCCAAGCTTCCTCTGGAATCTTTTAAACCTCTGGAATTCCTCTGGAATTTATTTTTTATCTTTTAGTACAAAGATAAAAAATAAATCAATGCCAAAGTTTTTAGACGTCGAGACGTGACCCTCAATGTATTGGAATGGCTGAGGCTCCAGGAAGAAATGTCATGATGTTTTGAAGTGAGGGAGAATGGGCTGGGTGCTGAAGGAACAATTCAAGAAAAATCTGATGTGGAAACAGACTGACTGTGGGACAGATATGACCAAACCATCAAGAGTACTAGAATACATCAAACAGACTCCATTAGAGTGTAGAGCTATAATGAACATCAGGGTGAACAATTTGCGGGGAAACATACCCTTCAGTTCAAGCAGCTGAATCTAATTCTACTTAGAATACAAAACCATGAGACGAAATCATTGATACTAGGCAAGTATCTGTGATCTTGGATGTGTAAGACAACAGTCTTTGGGTTCCAAGGTAATAATTTGGTATTGACACTGAAATGTAACCAAACATCTTGTCAAGTAAGGACTTTATTGCTGTCCACACAGTATCTGCAAGATGAACTGACGACCTTAGTGCCTGCGATTGACATTCCTCGCTTTGCCTGCCATGAAAAGTGTCAAAGTTATTTCTGTTTATTGATGGGCACAGAATCACGCAAATAGAAGAAGCAAAAAGGTCACATAGTATGGACTTCAGGCTGTGTGTCAAGGCAGAGAAATGTGAGTGGACACCTAGACACCACTCAACCAGAAGGACACAAGCAGTACTGGCTTGTATCTTCCCTTGTTAGGCAACATGAACAGACAGAAAACGAAATAGCAAACTCAAAAGCCAACGTGTCAGTTATTTGACTTTAATTATATACTGTATACTGTAGACTATTGGGTTTGGAGAAAGTACAAAGTTTGATACACAGCACTGCAAACACAGTATTATTTGACACAAGACAGCCAAGATCATTTTAACATTATCCCACCATCTTGTCCTCAGCCGGACTGACGTGTGAATGAAACATGTAATACTAACTGCAAATTACCATAAACAACATACTGTAGTTTGTAATCGTTTCAAAATCTAATACACACACCAAAAGTCTCCAATATCCTAAAAATGCAAATATTAAGTATGATGTTACAGCAGTGAAATTATTTTCTAATAAATGAATTTCCCACGCAATTAAAAGCAGAATTAGAAGACAGTCCACTAAAACAAGTTTCATAGTTTCATAACTTGAGTATTGTAACAAATATAAAAACTAACTATAAAAACGACATTATGGTACTATTTTGGTTCTTGCCTTGGACAAACACTACATTTATTTTAATGTTTTAAAATAACAGCTTAATGCATACAGAAAGGCAGATAATTATTGCACCCTATGCATATACTGTATCTACGCATATATATTTTGTTCCTGTTGATTTTTATTTCATGCCACAGAATGTTCACTTATGAATGGAAAAGCACAAATCAAAAAGCCATACAGCTCTATAAGAAGGTTTCTGCCCCGTAGGAAAGAAAAGTAAAAAGGCAGAAGAAGTGCAGGAAGAGAACAGGAGACAGGTGAGATGGGAAAGGGGCAGGTAACTCAAAAAAAATGAATGGACTAGCAGATTAAACAGAGATTATATATTTACAAGGAGGATATGGAATATTTATGAACTGGATGAAATGTGCAGTCACAGGGAAAGGGGACTGAAGGGTCATTCAAGCAATAGGCTCCTCAGGGAAGCAACTGGTCTACAGAAGATAAGTAGCATACTGTAAATGCAAATGCGTCAGAAAAGAAGACTGAATCATGAACAACAGGAGGATGGTGACAAGTGCGCCATCCCTCGCACAGGCTAGGACAAAACACAGTACACACTGCACTGTACAAACCTCTGCCAACACATCTTTAAAAAAATAACAATACCCCATGCAAAACAAAAGCCTGGAAATTTTGCATATTAATGATAAGAGCAGCTGTGTGGAATCGTCACTGTGATATGAAAGTTATGCCTTAATTACAGTAATTGAGAGAGGCATTTGTTTTGCAGTGTCTGATACCACAGAACACAGGATTAATTAGCTTTTGTTTTTTTTTTGTTCTAGATAGATGGAGGAACTGGGTCGCCTGAGAGCTGCAGGAAACATCTGTAAAAGAGAAATAAGTCTGTGGTCCTATGCTGCTCTCTTGCAGATTAATGAGTTTGGTTCATAGCTGCTATCTAACACAGCAAACACACATGCACATAGAGCTTAGTTAATAGATTTAGAATAAGAAGAACATCCATTTACTATGAGAAAGCTGCTTATTCCTGGTATGGCTTACAGAATTCCAAAGCCTATCCTGAAAGCACAGGCCACAGGATAGTGGAATACCACTTTAGCTCACAAAGTACAAAACAGCTTCTTTAATCTCAACGAGTTAGTTAGTGAAGACAAACATCACAGTTAACTTTGACACACTATAAAAGTAACAGAAAAAGGCTCCAAGGCTCAGAAAAAAACTCAGAGGAAAGCAATGAACTTAAATCCTTAAAGACTTAGAGTAACATAGTAGCCTACAGTCAAACTACAATTCCTTCTATGAATTTCATACATAAGCAAACAAAAGTCATGAACCTAAGATTTTTCTGTTCTTTTGGGGCTGGTAAAAGCTCTTTATACTCCAGTGCAACTGATGATTTTGACAAAAGCAATAGATTGGATTTATTCCCTGAAGAGCCTACAACATACAGTAATTTGAAGGAAAGTGGAAACCATCATTTCTACTATTTTATTTAGTTATTCAGACCCGAGCTGTTCTTTCTAAATTTTAATCAATTACCAGATCAGTGCATTTGCATTGATAAATGCTTTTAAATGGATTTTGCTAAAGTACTAAGAAAACTCCAATAGGGCACATACAGTTATACTTCCATTCTTATGCTTTGCAATACTTGTACAATACAATGCTTGTACTTCTCTGCCTAGAGAACAGGTAGGATAAACCATAAAATAAAGCATGTAATCATACAGGGGCACTGATTACTAATGCCTGCATGTATATCTCACTGAGATCAAAGCTCCAGTTTCCTGCTGAGGCCAGTATGTCAGGTGGAATGGGGTGTAAGTAATGGGTTGGATTGTCAACAGAACTAATTAAATAACAAAATAACCTTTTGGAGCTCAGCATTTCAATATCAAACCTATTACAGGGTCCCAAATCCTTACAGAGTGGAACAGGGTGAGATGAGGATGGCTGTTTAGGAAATGTTATATTTTGGTATAGTTTGCAGTATTAAAAGATGACTGTTAGATGAATGGCTGTTGGCTAGGCAGGGCCGGCTTTAGCAATTGCGGGGCCCAGTTTGGACAATTTTGGTGGGGCCTTCTATATTTAAGATTATTTCAAATTAGGTATCAGGAATAAATGCTATTACGTTGTTTTAAAAATGGTAGATCACTGAACTTCTGCTTTTGGTTACATAATTATACGTTTTGCTCTCTGCTGCCCCCCTCCCCCAATGTCTTCTGTAGTGCATTCCTTATTTTTCAAAGCTGGAGGTGGCAACCCTAGTGCGGGGCTCCTGTGGGCGCGGGGCCCCATTGGGTCAAATCAATTGGTTCAATTGACCTAAGGCCGGCCCTGTGGCGAGGAACAGCACATCTGCCCATCCTTCGTCTCCCCATGCAGTCCAGGAGAAGCTGGTGGGAGTGGACTCGCACAGAAAGAAATGGTGATCCAAAGTGACTGAGTATAAAATAAAAAATGAAAATGAAGGAAAAGGGTATACAGTACACAAGGATCAGACAGTCATGGGTCAAGCCTTGGTTTCGTTAAAAAAAAAAAATTATCAATATTTTCCTGAAAGAAAAAGGACATGTAACACAAAACACAAGTCATTTAATAAATTAATTCCTTTAATTTATCACCTTGCTGGCCTATTGATTGACATTTATGTATGCTGACACCTAGCTATACAGTTCTGTATGTTTTCTTCTTGAGAGAACATTAGATGAGACAAAGCTTTGAACAGCTCTTCAAAACCTGTCACAATCTGGATACGTTATCAGATGCCATTAAAACAGTGGGCCTCACAGTTTACTCCTGCTATTAGCACTGCTGTTTTTGCACACATAAAAAGAATCAGTGACCTATTTTTTTTCAAATGGTACTTAAGATCTTTGCATTCAGTGGTTGTGCTCCTAACTGCCTTAAAAACACTGAAAATAGAAATAAATGTTATTAATAAAATACATTACAGGCACTTCAAAATGTGCAATTCTAGAGAACAATTTCTGATAATCTCCAAGACAGTTCTATTATAATATAAGCTGAGATCAATCCTAAGCATTTATCATCCCTCGTTCAACAATCTTCATTAGAAAACTCTGAACAGCTCGCTGTCAATAAGACTGCTGTGCTCAATGAAAGAAAAAAAAAATCAATCTTTCATCTTCTGGCTCCTAGGAGAAAACTGTTTAAATAGCATACAAGCCCTGCAATACATATTTAATAGAAATGGGTACTCACTGGTTCACATAACCCTCTCCCTACTTTTTTACCCCAGAGACAAACACATACTAGAATAGCACTGAACTATTACATATTGTTAATACTGTCTTAATGACTGCCAGACAACCCTGAAGTCACCATTCCAAGTCTGACAGCCTGGGAAGATCAATCTAAGAGCCCGTAATTAAGTTATTAAGATGACTGCAGGCGAAGCACGCAGATTCACCTAAGGAGAGAATTACATCCTGAAGGAATGGAAAAGAAAACAGCTTTGAGGCAGCAGCGCTTAAAAACGTCAGGAGAAAAAATGAATTTTTAAAGGCAAAAGATTCAGTCGATTTCACTCTGAAACACCCTGTTGTGAAGTGCAGGAGATGCCTTTTATGTCGAGGGTGCTTTTCTTTTAATGTTTTGGGGGCATTTTTACAAATCCATGAAACCACAGACTTCCCAAGTTTTCACTATGAAGGAAATATCACAGACTATAAAGATGGCAACTCTGATCTGTTAAGTGAGAAAAAGATGCAGAGTGACTGCTTTAAAGCCACAGATAAGCAGGAATGCGAATATCTTGCTTTTGAAGACCGACTTACGATCTCAAGGTTTTGGCTTTGAGAATATGTTATGTTTTTGTGTGAGAATTTTAAGATTGGCAAGTTTAAATTTCTGTTCTAGCCAATAAATGTGGCTCATAGCCTGTGAGATACTGAGCTATTTATAACTAATATAACTAAACCATAAATCTCTTGTTTTGCCAGAGACATCTCTAAACTTTGAAATGGACCTCACCATAAAAACGCGAACTGATTGTTCTGCACTAAACAATGTCCAATGACAAGAATTTGAATGTCTTCTTTACTGATTATGCAGCTAAAAATGTGCAGAGACAGATGGGCAGCTCACTGTCAAACAGAGATCACAGTCAAATGCAGAATAGGTGCAGACAGGGCTCCTACTACCCAATTCAGAACACTATCCAATGAATTTTATTTTCTCCGTCTACAGCAACAGGGAAAAGTATCTTTATTAGTACACTTTCAGTGCAGAACAAAAATGACCAACCTTAACCTTTCCAGTTCTCAAACACAGCCTTATTGGCACTGTTATGCCAGCAACATTCAAAGAAGGTGATTAATGTGCTCTCTGCTAGAAGCTTTCCATTGTTCTTACTGGAGTCCATATGCAATTCAGAACAAGCTGAGAATGCTCGAGCACAGCCACTGTCACTGTTGATTTCTGTCTTGTACAAATGCTAATGTGCCTGTTAGCAGGTATCGATCTGTCAATCCAGGGGAGCTGCTGATTTCTTAAAAAAATTCGAGTGAATTAGGACGCAAATACAGGATGCTTGTTTTCCTGCTACAGGAAAACATGTCATGCATGTCCACTGCAATTTGTGGGACCTTCTCTCCTAATTTAATTTTGATATCCGTTTAGTTTCTCTTCTCTCATTAGATGTTTGGCGCAGCTGTTTCATGACTGATATAATCTGTGTGTAATGTGGAAAACGATCAAATCTTGACTAACCCCCGCAAGCCCTGCTTAAAGAGGCAGAGGTGTAATGTCACCTACACACAATCAGAGTATTGATCGTAAAGAGGTTTTTTAGTGATTGGCTGTGATGTGTTCAAATTTAGTTTTTCATAATGCTTTCTTCACGTCTTTTTGTGATAATGGAGCATAAAGAATCGGACAGAAAACCTTTAAACTCCAAATACCACAATTTAACTGCTGAAGTGCATGCTGATCAAACACCTGTACAGTGGTTCCAGTGCATATTTCCCACCTCCTTGTTTTTTCTACCAATCCATTTACAATACCTGAGAACCTTTCTGTGGCTGCCCATCTTAAGCAGCCATAGTAGTTTCATGTGCTATAATATGGGTCCCTTACCCACGTTTTTTTCAGCTCACAAGAAGCTCTTCAAAATAGAAAGTAAAGAACAAGTAAGCAAATCTCCAGAACTTGACAGTATTCTACGAACTGTACTTAAGGAAAGAGGAGTTGTTATTCATAGGCCATTAACATAACAATTCCATGAATCAGTCAAGCTAGGGGTGATACCAAGTGACTGGAAAATTGCTAACGTAGTCACCGTACATAATAAGTGCAACAAAACTGAACTAAGTGATTACAGACCAATATGTCTTACCTCCATTACATGCATGGTTATGGAAAAGATGTTTGGAATTAAACTAGTGGATCACCTGTATAGCACTGGGATTCTACATTACAGTCATGTATCTAGAAAAGGTTGCTTAGCTACTTTGATTTCTTTGAACAAACAACAGCAGTAATAGAAACAGGTTTTGATGTGTTTTTTGTAAGGAGATACAAAGAGTAAACAATGAGGTTGGAGAGGTAGAATTAGCGGAGTGCCAACGGAGCAGTACTGTAAAACCATGTTTATCAGTATTCTAGTAAGTAAGTGGATATCCTAGCTTCTTCCAAGATATAATGGGTGAGATCCTTGGATGCCAAAATGTAAACCCTTTACCCTTTTGTAACCTGCAAAATAATAAAGGACAATTCTTTCACATACCTAGATGACATTTTAAAACAATCTGCCACCTTCACTTTTTGTTTTTATTTCCTAAAACGTAGATGTGCGTCAAATGTAAGGGTGCAGAAGACAAGTACTTTGGCACAATCCCTACTTTCACATTTCCTACTTCTTTTTTACTGCCACATCCACATTTTAAGCCCACTTCATACAGAGAGGATTTAAGAAAGACACTTATATTAAAAAGGTGGGGAGTTACTGATGCCCATGGGCTTATGAGCCAATAACACACTGACTTATGAACAGGATTGTTTTAATGAAAAATCTGCAAGTGTACCTTGACGGTAACACCAGGGTAGTTAAACAAGACACGTAACCAGTTGTTACTTTTATCACTGTGGCAGCTATAAAAAGCAATGCATTAACTATTCATGTTATAAGGACCTCTTAATTTCTGAATCCACTTTCCGAGCCTTAATCCTGACTGCCTGTGACAGGTGGCGTGTTCACAATGACACAGAGTTCCAATCCAATGAGAGGACCATTAATAATTCAGACTATATCTGCCTGTGAAAAGAGGACTCACAACAACAAGAGAGACCAACATCACCCTTGTATTATATATCAGGCTGGACTTCCATTTTTAAAAGACTAACATTTTGATAAAGGCTCAGTGGGAACTTTGACATTATACTCTTACACTGTTAGTTCTGATTCTGAAACCCCTGAAACAACTCCTTCCATGGAGATCTAATTTGTGTTCATTAGAATTTTAAGAAAGGTTGCAAACAAGTTTGACCCATTTAGCGTCTTTGGCATGAGCTAATTGGTCCAAATATGATCATCCAGCTGTTTCCTGAAACAAGCCAGGGAATTAGATTTAACAATATGGTTTGGTAGCTTGTTCCATACTCCCACAGCCCTTGGAGTAAAGGGTGCCCTTTTCTTGCTTATAAGTGCATTTCCGTGTAGTTTCCACTTGAGTCCATGGGTTTAGTGTTTGCCAATGTTATTATTGAAGAGGTCTACCATGTGGACATTGTCAACACCTTGGAGGATTTTAAATACTTGTAAATAAGTTCCCATGTAGTCTTCTCTGTTCAAGACTAAAAAGATTAGGGTAGGACATTCCCTTAAGCCCTGGAATGTATGTTTTTGCTCTTCCCTGGATGGACTGCAGAGAACCTTACTGGTGCATTATACAATTTGAAATAACAGTCTCCCTAGATTTAATTCTATGCTTTTAACTATAGATCATAATGTTTTGTTTGCCCTTTTAATTGCTTCCCCACTCTGTCTAGAAGATGTAAATGATGTGTCAACATAAAAACCTGTAAGTCTTTTTCATCATTCATACGTGTAACAAGAAAACAAGGTAACACACAGAATTAACCTACAATAAGAACTTAATATTTTGACTAAATCTTTAAACAAAAAGACCAACTATCTTAGTATGATAAACAAATGGCGAGTTTTTAAAATCTTCATCATCTTCACCAACCTGTTGTTACTGTGCTCGATTTTGCAGTACCTGCGCAAATGTGTGCGTTAAAGTGTTAGCTTTTCGTCAGAGACCGTCTCTCCTGGGCAAAGACAGGTCCAGTACCTGGAAACAGCAGATGCCAAGGGGCCGGCTCAGCTCTCTTGGCAGCACAAGCAGAGCTATAAAATGCTGCACAGACTCCTGGGACCCTACGGGTTAAACTGAACTTTCAAGAAGTAAACAAGCAGAGATTTGCACACAAAAGCCTCTCCCTTTGTTCTCTAAATTAGAGGCTAGGCACGACACCTCCAAACACAGCAGAGACTGACACAGAGCTGGCTTCCTGTATAATTTAGATCACAAAGAAGCGACACGCGCTGCACAGAGCAATAACAAAACTAATAAAGGCCCTGAGACAAGCACGACAGGGAAAGCAACAGAGTGGGGCGCAGGTGGCAGTCGCGGGGGTACAGGGGCTGAACGCTGGATGGGAGGGGGGAGATTAGATCCTCAAGTTCACACAACTGAGGGAATCATTACAGAAATAGTTATACTGCATTGCAAAAGTCTTCAACAATCTGTACTGTTCTGCTCTATGATTACAGTAAAAAAGTAAAAAAACAACACAACAGTTCAGCATTCTCCATATTCCATTTCACAACTCAAGTACACAATTCACAGTATTTTTTACGGTTCAGACTGCGGTCGTAATTGTCCGTGTTTCCAAAAGTTATGGTAAACAATTGAATTTAAGGAATGACAAAGGATAAACAATGTTCATCATCTCTGGATGGACATCTGCAGGCTCCTAATAAAGCACTACGACAGTGTATGAACCATGACAGAGCAGGCTACATAATGGATGAATGGCTCAGACAGTTCTTCTAAATGATCTTACCAATTCCCACATTCACCTTCAAACGTTAGCAGATGAATGAAAATTAGAAAGCGACAATGAAACCAACATCACCTGGAGAGATCAAACACTTCAGTTTCAAGCTATTCCAATCCACTCCAACTGCTTTTTTTATAATGTAGGAGTTTTTGATAATAAATTAAGTCTCTTTACTTCAAAAAACACTAGGTATTTTGAGTTTATGATTGCTTATATTTTTTTAGTTTATAATTAGCTGAAGGATTTGACCTGCTTGAGCTGTTCCCGAACAAGAGTCTGCTTGTACAGTAGTAACAGATCTATATATCCACACTCCATTTAATCACTTCGGGTTTTAACCTTTTATAACCTCGCAGTCTGATCCTGTCAAATATCAGAACCTGTAAAAAAAACTTTGGATGGACCTGTGAACCACACATACTGACTCGGCAGTATGGTGACTAGGGAAGACTGTGTTGTAGGAGATGACCTCTTTCACGATGAAATGTTACTGAAAAACCATGTCTTTGACTTTGATCGATTCCTTTGAAGATTTTGATTACTTTATTAGGACCTTCGTAGTCTTTTTATCTTCAGGACAGAAAAGGTTTGGTTATTTCAACCTGTCGATGGTTTCATGTGATTTGTTAATATTCATCCATTTTCTCAACACTTCATTCAATTCATGTTGTGGGAGTCTCTCCCGGCAAGCAATGGGCGCAAGGCAGGGTACACCCTGGACAGCACACCAGTCCAGAGCAGGGTGGATACACAGACACAGACACGCACACACTAACGCACACACCAGAATCAATCGTCCCAGAAAACAATTAACCAGAGCACCCAGAGGAAACCCATGCCAACACGGAGAACATACCATATATACTCCACACAGATAGCACCCCAGGCCCAGAATTGAACCCAGGGCCACCATGCCACCCATCTGTTTTTTTAAACCACAATAAATAATTATTAGGATAATATGGTTTTGTGGTGATGTGAAGAACGCACTTGTTACTCTTTGTCTTAAGAACCATGCAAGGTTTCATCTCAGTTTTCACGTTTATACCCATCATCTAAATAATGTAAAAGTTGTCTCTGACTGTATGTTTACAGTGAATGCAGCTCTTTAATTAACTGCATATGTTTAAGATATGTTCAATACACTGTGTCTATTCTAAATTAACCATTGGGAAAAACATATTCAGTTTGCATTCATGACAGCCTCTAGTTTTTGACATATGAACATTTTCAAACCACATACTGCAGCAGGTAATTTTGTTAATTGTGCAGCATGCAGGCTGTTATTTTTACCTTAAGCTCTACAGCATACAGTGATTGCCTGTTCTTCCATAGAACAACCCAATGCATTTAACTGCTTAGCATTTTACTTATGAAATACTCTACCCTATCCTAAGGATGATGATAATCTTTATTTAAACAGTCCCTTTCATGATACATCACCTCTAGGTGCAACTGAATTAAAAGCTTGAGTATACTGTACAAGTGGGTTTTAAGATGGGATTTGAAAGTGTTGACTAACTGATAAGAAGAGATAAGACCTGGGAAAGTCAAAATGAACAGACAACGGAAGGTACTCCAATGGTCGAAGCCTCATACCAGTAACTCTAAAAGAGACCAAAAAGTAAAATTGCGTACAGGGAGTTAACACTTTGCAGCTGTTAGCAGTCAAACTGTCCAAACCCGTGGAGATCATCAGCAGCATTTTGAATTTCCAAATCTATCCAGTATCAGGTTCCTAATTTTTTTAAACATCTCTATGAATGTAGGTCTACTCTTCTTATTACAGAGCAGATTTATGCTGCACGCTGATACTCATAATACAACAAGAGGTGTGTATATTGTGTATAAATGAATAGCCCCACCCGTCACCATTATATTGTGGATTTATACTGCACCCAGACACCTGCAATATATGAAGATTAAAAGGTTACAAATGAAAGGAATCCATTTGGTACATCTAGTTCTTTCATTTGCTAGCAGCTAATTGATCTCATGTAGTTATTTCTTGAAATAATCCAGGATATCAGCTTCAGCAACAAAGCAAGAGTAACTTGTCTGTGACTCAAACGACCCTATTATTTAAAAATAAAAATGCCTTCTTTAAGTTTTAAAAACAGGTTGTTGCACATTTCATTTTAGTTCACATTTGTCAGTAATTCTGTCAAGATGTGCCCTGCACCTCTGAGGAACATTGAAATGTTTTTTATTCTCAGGGATTCATCAGCTAAACTGTGTCTATGAAACGCATCAGAAACAGGTGTCTGGGAATGACAGCTTTTTTTGTAAATAAGAAATCACAGAACTTTCTGGCAGCCTGAAATACTGTGAAAATAAATCTCCTAGCATTAAGCTGCAACAGAGGAGCTGTCGGCAGTGGCAGTGACGCACTTCATCAGGGCAGTGTTATTGCTTGCCCACTGTGCCACACATTTTTATGAATGAGGAAAAAAAAAGAGCGAAATCTACAACAGATGGCATGGTAGCAATGAAGAAAGTGCAAAGAGCGACAGTGATGAACAGTGTTCTCTTCAAATAAAAAAAAAAGATCTCTCCAGAGTATTTCTATATACTCCTAGATCTTCTCCAACCTTCTCCCCCCCCCCTTAGTAGCAGCAAACCTTAACAACACACTCCACCTTATGAGGACATATTTCAAAGCATCATTAATTCCCACATAAGACATCTTTCCTGACGTGAACGGACAGGAGTGATGTGAGGTATTCAGGATGAAACCACATTAAAACAGCTACTCTATCACCAGCTCTTGATGCCAAACACAAAACACACACTCCCCCGCCAATATATACAGCAATACCAAGTAGTAATTGCTCCTGCCTATTATCGTTAAAGTCGTTAGTGAACTGCATTGGCTGCAGCCTGCCCTGGTTATCTCCTATCAAGCATAATAATCCCCAGCTGGATACGATGGCTGAATTATAACTTTGCTGCAGCTGAGCCCTGCTTGCACTAGCCCATTCTAACCTTTATTTAAGGAATTCAGCAGGATGCTGCTTGACACTGATCAGCCCGGCTTTCTTCTCCTGTCAAAAAGCCACCTTTCCTTTCAGCGAGAGAGAGCTCTATCAGATCAGCTGGCTCAAGGAGACGTTACTGCTGAAGCACAGGAAATCGGAGGACAGACCCCAGCGGCTGTAAGCAGCCTCTGGGCACCACTCTCACGCTTCACGCGAAACAGCCACACAGCAAGCTGCTATTCCTTTCAAGCTCAACAAGCTACTATACCCCCGCGGCCACTGCCTGACCTTCAGTCGAAAAGCAAACTACAGCAGAGAGACCGAGTAAGACAGGGTAAGACAGAGAGACTTTGAGCTGTCCGGAGGCACAGAGCTGAGCCTCTGCTCCCCTCTTCCTCACAGATGTACCTTTTGGACCGGCGCAGCATGCTGGTGTCAGGCAGGGAGAAATTGGAGAGCACTGTCCAGAACGAGTCAGACATGTTCCCAGGGAGATGTCATGGCTGTACACATGCAGCACAAACGAGGCACAGTCGAGAGCAGCAGCAGCGGAGCGGCGGCTGGATTCCCCGTGGAGCAGGCGGGCTGGCGGCAAGATGTTCTCAGCAAGGTGATGCTCGCGGTATTTGAGCAGCCTCTCTGTGCATTCACTCACTCAACTCTCCCACTCTCTCTCTCTCCCCCTCACTCCCCCACCCCCCTCTACACACACACACCATAACAACTTCCTCAGACATCAGCAAAGCACATTTAAAGCTGCAGATTTCTCTGAAAGTAAAGCCTCAGAAATAAGAGCACACTGTATGGTAATATTGGGCTATTAGATTACTGTGGAGTATACACTGATCCTTCCAGTCTATTCTACTCCTGTTCCCCAGATTGACAGATGCTGTCCTTAGGGTTAGAGGTGATTACAGGTCCTGTGTGTTTCCAGTGAAAACTTTACAAATCATTTCAAAGACAAAATGGGGGAGAGGTACAAAGAGCTATACAATCTTCACAAAAATAGAAATGGGCTGGAATGCCATCAGTGGACAGTGTGCATATTGTATTTAGTTAAACAATTTGACGGTAAAATAATGAAACTAAAATATAATTGCATGAATTAACCGGTATAACACGGAGGTATTAAGCACATGCTATGGGTATACAGTTAGGCTGATATCTGTGCTGTATTGTTGATGGCAAAGAAAGAAATGTCAAAGTTCAGGACCTTGTGTGACTTGCACAACAGGCTGCAGAAAAGAATGCGCTTCAGAGACGGGACCAGTGCAATGCGTAAAAACCGCTATCTTGATACGGAACGCAACCATCAGAAGCAGTGCAGTTTCGTAGGGTAACCAGACCACGGAAACTGACCACTTGCAGACCCCCTTTGAACAGCATCTTCTACAGTGTAACTGTCAGGGTGAAGCTTCGCAAAATGTAAAGGTCCACTCTTGTCAAGAGAATGCGAAACCCAGATATTATTCAAACACCACAAGGGAGCTACATTAAGTAACACTACGCCGCTCAGAGGTTTACTTAAACAGGCCTCTAATAGCTGCTATTCCCAGTGGGGGGTTAAGGTCAGAAAGGGAAGACAAAGCATTACTGTAACTCCATCCCATCTTAGAAACGGCAAACAAGCCCATTCCAACGACAAACCAAGGAAAACAATCTAGCTGTATAAATGAGGATACCCTGATTCGAGACTTAAAAATTACTGTGCATCCAGTGGGTGAAAAAGGGAAAGTGTCTCACTCCTCTGATCCTGTCTGCGGAACTGTGGTAGCACTGAGGAAGTGTCTCCCAGGGACTGGAATGTTTGTACAAACAGAGGTCACTGCAAAGGCTGCTGGTGTCAGCAAATATCCATGTTACACTGAATGAAAAAAAAACATAACCATTATAATTTCAAAGATAAAGGCCTAGAGCTGTAACAGTCTTTTCTAAAAGAAAGAAAGTATGTAATATTGGCCTAATGTTGGCATTACTCTGCTCTCCTCCCCACTGATAACTGATGTGTGGTGAGAGTTCTGGCGCACTATGGCTGCCGTTGCATCATCCAGGTGGATGCTGCACATTGGTGGTGGTGAAGGGGAGTCCCCATTACCTGTAAAGTGCTTTGAGTGGAGTGTCCAGAAAAGCACTATATAAGTGTAAGTAATTATAATTATAATGGACATTTTGGATTTATTAATACTGAAAAGATACAGATTTGCACAAGGAAATTTTGATCTGAAGTGAGCACTCAACTGAAGGAGTCCACGGATCAGTTCTTAGAAAAGTAGAGGAGGTGCTATTAGATCACCTGATTTCTACATAATCCTCCTCTAGTTCTAAAAACATACAGTTCATTGAGTGATTATTGAGGTTTTTATTTTACATTTTTTCCACATATACGCTATATCCTTTCTAAGTCCATTTGGGTCTCCAGATTGCACCTGTGTTCTTGATGTGTGTGTGGCCTCTATGGTGACCCATCCAAAGTATAATCCATGCCTGTGCTCTTTTCTTCCAATACAGGCTTCAGGAATGAGCAGGTTTCTCACAATGAATAGGATGATGGATTGACAGATTGATGCACTCAAGCATACACATGACATGTTTCTGTCACACGTGGGTAGGGTATCCTTGTATAGAGGTTTTCATCTATGAATATTTATGCATTTCTTGTACAAGCCAAGGACTCTTCTTTAATGAGTCAATTGACTTTCAGGTATTAAGAAAGTAGGAAACAGCCTCCGCAGACACTCCAGTGGCCATCTGACCCCCAACAGAAGCACATGCTCTCCTACCACAGCAGAAGTATAAATTAGGCTGACTGGGAAGAATCAAGGCTGAAGCGAATAAGGTGGCATCACAATAGCACTCAGAGTTAGGACAGAGTAGCACTTAAGTGACAGTTCATACATCTTGATCAAGCTCTTGGGAGACTTACTGGGTCCTAGTGCAGTGGACATGCATGGCAACCTGTGTCTGAAAGCAACTAAATCGCTTGGCTTGCACACAAGTGGAAGTAAAACCAAGCTGCACATTTATACACATACAGACAGTGGGATTTATCACTGTTGATGTGCACTATATTCTACAGTTACAATGTTGGCAATAATTAAATATTATTTTATTTCATAAACATGGTGGCATTATTTCTACAAATGAAGTTGGAGAATGTCTTCCACAACAAAACTTTCCTGATTTGGAGTGTTAAAAAAAACATATTAAAAGGAATTGCAGGGACATAGTTATTTCTGAGGAACCTTAACAAAACTAGATACTTACTGGAATTACAAGCTTGCTTGATCCTTTCAAAGAAAGAATCCTAGATCTAAAGAAAGACTAAATAAACACTTACATTAAACAGTTTCACCACATTCATTAAGTGAAATAAAGTTAACTAAAGAGGCATGTGTTGCAGTATTAAAGAGAAGACTCCGTGCACCATGGAGGAATATGGACAAATCTTCTGCTACACTGACAAATTCTGTCCCTGCTGGAGTTAACCTGTGTTTATGACATCTACTGTATGTATTACCAATAGCAAGCGCAACAGAACACTGAGAAGAATCCTCTCAATGGACTTTTTATCCTTTTGTCAAAAAGCTTTAGGACACATAAGTCAGTGCTGCATGGTGGGAAAACTCATACAAATTAAGTCCATAGCCTCATACACAATATCTACTGTGGCAAGAGCTCTCTATACACAATCTTGTAAATAAATCACTTACATGGACGACTGCCATTACTCTCAATCAATTACCCATACTGTACATGTTTGGCTGAATATTCAGTTTCACTCCCAGATTATGAATGCAGACTCATTGATCAATATCAGTGGGATCAATATCAGAAATCATACAGAGATCCAGCTTCACCTCCGCAAGAGATTTCAGCTCTGCTTTTCTTAAATTTCAGGAATAAGTAATCTCCTTCCAAAACATTAATAATGTCTTTCTTCTTTATACTCTGTTCCTTAATGTATGTATTTTAATTTATAATTTATGTTACAACTAAGAAAACACTGGGAATGGAACAGCTCAAGTCTCTATCATACAGATGGCACCGTAAATATTTCATACACTGGTGCTGATCAACGTTTTCAGAACAGACAGAAAATCCAGCATCACACAGAGGATGTTCTCAATAAACGATTTGGAAAAGGGAAAAAAAACACTTCACTCAGAAATATCCCCCAACCCCAGGAGTAAATGCGTCTAGCAATAAGTCCTCTGTCATTTTCTCTGAACTTCAAAGCCTCACTGCACCGTTCAGAGTCAAGATGAAAAGAGCTACTTTGATTTCTGAAGAGAGGCACACAAAAAAAAACGGGAAAACGCAAAATCACACAGCACAAAAAAACGAGACTGAATTCAAATAAATAGAGGGTGCAGCCCTTAGCAATAAATCCCTGGAAAAAAGCCCTTCTCCTGCTTATTTGGGTTAATTTGTTAAGCACAACAAGGAAAAAATGTGGCAGGAACTTGTGAAGACATTAACCACAACTACAGAACAAGAATCAGATATAGGAATACATAAAGCATCTTTCTCATACCAGTATTTTTTTCTTATTTAATCCTCACATCTGTCTACTTGAGGAAACCAAGACTGCATCTTGACCTTAAGGCTGCAGTGTGTGACACTAGAGAGAGTTCAGATTTGAAAGAGTAATGTCCATGTGTGATGACATTAATGCACTGAGTGGACACCTGGGGGAGACTCGACATGCGCCCAACTGATACTATTCATCAGGCTACAGCAGCCCTGTGGTATGGTGATACAGAAACACAGGTACAAGGCCTCAAGTCTGCACTATAACATATTCGACGGAACCATGCTCAATTGATGAAGCTATAAAATCACCTAATGCTCATCTATCTTGGGGATTAGTGTAACTTGTTTCAACTCTGCTGTTCGCTCTGTGAGACGCAGAACACTGGGAGAAGAAGACAGAGAAAGAGATGTGCCTCAGATGAGACTCTTAAGTATCACCTAAGGGCTAACTGCAGCTCAGCCATCATTCAGCAGATTAACCCTATGAAGAAAGCAGCACTATGTTATTCATATCCAAATCCCTGCTCCAGCAATGACCTCACAGAAAGACTGTGTGCTGAACCTGCAGAGTACTACTGTTTCTGTTTGTCTAATACTGCATGCGATACATTCAGAACATTCATTGTGCAGAATCTAGGGTAATACTGAGCATTAGTCAGCTGTTCTACAAGTGGTCAGAGTCTCTTGCAAGAAAAACCGCAGTAAGTACATTAATTTCTATTTTTAATGGTCTAGATTAAATCTAGATCAAATTACCAGAAATGTATTAGAACAGTACAAACTCTCCACTTTCAATGACCATAATCAGAAATTTAATCCTACAAAAAGCATAAAATTAACAAGTAGTCTGATTACAATGGCTGACATCTAGTCTAAAGCTCCCTTTATCAAGTAATTTTAATAATATCCTCTTAAAATGACTACAAATTGCCAATAGAATGTCCTGTGTGAACTTAAAGACAATGTACTTTTAAGCATAAAACACATTTCCCTTTAAAAAAAGTTCATATTCCTTTCCTTAAACATTCATCTTTACCTTAATCCCAGGAGATGGGAGACCTCCTGGGAAAAACTAAGGTTGCTACTGGAAGAAGTGTTAGTGGGGCCAGCAGGAGGCGCTCACCCTGCAGTCCATGTGGGTTCTAATGCCCCAGTATAGTGACGGGGACACTATACTGTGAACAGGCGCCGTCCTTCGGACAAGACGTAAAACTGAGGTCCTGACTCTCTGTGGTCATTAAAAATCCCAGGGTGTTTCTCGAAAAGAGTAGGGGTGTAACCCCGGTCCTGGACAAATTTCCCATTGACCCTTACCAATCATCGCCTCCAAATAATCCCCATCTATGAATTGGCTTCATTACTCTGCTCTTCTCCCCACTGATAGCTGGTGTGTGGTGAGCGTTCTGGCGCACTATTGCTGCCGTCGTATCAGGTACGATGCTGCACATTGGTGGTGGTGGAGGGGAGTCCCCATTACCTGTAAAGCGGTTTGAGTGGAGTGTCCAGAAAAGCGCTATATAAGTGTAAGCAATTATTATTATTAATCGGTCCAGTAAATAAAACAACAATTTGATTCATGGTCTTTTCATGCTATGTATGATACGCCCACAAGGGGGAGTGCTGGAGGACTGAAAGAGTCCCAGACCTTCTCTTGATACTTCCTCACCCACTGGTTGAACTGACAGTCTCTGCATCAATGAAAGACGCAGGAACCTGCAAAGACTCAGCTTGATACACAAAAATATGCCTATTAAAATGCCCCTTGATATATTAAAACTGTTTCAGAGTTTACCGTTAGTTCTATTAAATTATGCAGGGGACGCAAGGGAACGCTCAGGGCGATAAAGTACTGCACGTAGCTGGGTTCCCCACGGCTCCTTTGATTTGCTTACCCATGTTGAGGGCCAGGCTGCACAGCAGATAAGACACGGTGGGAAAATTCGCCGCAGGGGCTCCTCGGCTGGCTGGCATGGAACAAGGGGAGGGGGTGTCTCGTGTGGGCATTAAATATTAATCTGATCTTAAAAAGAAAGTACACACCGCAAAGTCCCTCGCCGCATCAAGGCTCTGAACACCCACATTACACGCAACGCACAGAGAGCAGCAAGGGTGGTCTGCAGTGTTTCTCGGTGTCGCCTCAGACAGGTCCAAGTGAGTACAATACGGAGGCCTGAGGGTTATTGTGGTGCCTCTGTGGCCCAGGCTATCCCCCCCATTACCCCTGCGGGGCCTCTCTCCACCTACAAAGGTCTGACCCCCACCTCTCCTCAGGGGTTTAACAGAGTGAGGTGCCTGGGTAAGGACGAGAAAGACTGGGCCTCAGCTTCTTACCACCCAGAATCAAGCCACTTCTCACAAAACAGAGTTAGACAGGAGGGAAAAGCCTGTGTGTCCAGAGCTGTCTGAGATTCTCTCGGCTGCGAGGCGGTTCGGGGGAGCCCTGGGTTTCCAGCCGCAGGTCACACGTGGCTGGAAATGCGCGAACTGTCGTTCACGGACGGCTTTGTCTACCAGGGAGGGATCAGACTGCGTATTAACACAGGCTGAGCAAGACTACTGAGTGCACCGCGTTAAATAAATGTACAGTATTAAAGCCTCTTCAAACCCTAATGCCAAAACAACAGTGCCTTTCCAAAACAAAACACCTGTTTAAACACCCCAAATGAAAAAAACAATTTTCCAGTCTCAGCTAGGAGGACTCCACTTCAGTAAGTGTTGAAAAAACTGGGAAGGGTCACTTCAATCAGGTTTTAAACAAACCCCAGGAAGAAATATAGTCATATAGTCATACAGACTGCACATTTCTGAATATTCACAGGATTACTCGAACAGCCAGGGGCACAGCCATGACGCAATCCAGCACTGTGCAGACTGTAGGAGCCCACCTGCATTTCTATTCAACAGTTTTACGTGTTGTGCCACTCTGAAACCCTCTTATATATACATCTACTTAAGTGTTAAACCCTGCAATAAACCTCCTTGTGAATATAAAATGAGAAGGCAAAACCCTTCTGCATGCTCTAATAGCTCATCGGGTATCATACAAACATGCACGGAGGCTTTTGGAAACGCTGCAGTTAGTTCACACAGAAGCAGGCCATCCTGGGTCCTTACCTCCAGTGGAAGGGGTTGCCGCCAGAGAAGAGGGTGAAGGGACTAGGGGAGGAGTCCAGGGGAGGGGCAGAAATAGGCCCCTCCAGGCCACCAGGAATTGGGAGCTGCTGAGGGCTCTGGGCCAAGGAAGAGGGCGAAAGCAGTTGCTGCAGAAGGCTGTTGCCATGACACCGGAACTGTGAGGCCGGCCAGATTCTAAACGGGAACGCAGGGCGGATTTGGGAGTAAAAGGAACCGGATCAGAGCTGCCATTTTCTACTCACATTAAACCACACGTGTCTCTCTAATCCCTCTTAGTCATGCTGTCAGCATTATCATCATGAAATGTCTTTTCCCCCCACTTGTTACCTCTCGGTGCTGCAGTATATCTAGGCATGCAGCACCGTTTAAAATAAATAAATCATTTCGCCTTAATTCCCAATCAGTACGATAATAACTTCCACAAGGAAAGGACAACGGGCTCTCTTCAGCCAATGAAAGACAAACAACCAGCTTATAAACATGACCAACACCCCTCGCCTGTCACTACATTCAGAGCGATAAAGAGAAAAGGGCAAGAACCTCATGAACTGTACCTGGTACACAAACTTATTGAAACTAGACTTTCCCATCTATTAAGGAGTAAAACAAACTTGCACATAAAGTAAAAAGGTCCTCTATGGAAGTTTTGGCATGCATGCACTATGCCCCTGTTTTGAATAAAGTGGAACTACATGACTGGCTGGGCACAGTAAAATTTGTAGAATTTTCTACCTCCTCCCTTCTTGATTTCTTAACCATACAGTCTGTTGGACTGACAGTCCTAGTGCACTTATCCATTAATACTGTATGTGCATGGCCATGCGTCTTAAGTACTTAATCAAGTCCTGCAAAAGCAGCATACAGTCCATCATGTCAGTCCATTTGATGTCTCTTGAGCGCCATGATTCCAGTAATCTGGACTGTCTCTCCAGACAAAGAGGAATCTTGATGACAAACCTAGAATCCTGCTGGACTTTCTCTGCTGTAAAAATGTACCAAGACTTAATGAAACCTCCTTTTTTAAAATAGGTACAGTAGCCTATATGCCGGCTTTCCAAGATTGCTAGAAGCAGAAAGAAATTTCAAAGTGGTTTTGGAAGTAAGGAACACACTGGTATAAAAGCACAGCTACTGAACAGGAAGAACCTGGAGGCAGCACATTCTGTCCTGATACGAAATATTCCCTGAAACCTTCCACATTTATAAATAGTACTCTAATTTTACTCTAGTCAATCACTTTTGTAGTTAGGCTGCATTTCCATAGAGTGCATCTGTGGTCAGTTCTCACTAATCTTTTATCTTTACACTGACATACAGTAGTGAATTTGTTTAAAATATTAGCCTACACCACTACACATATTATTTATTTTAATTACTCTGTGTGTACAACAAACCTTTCTAAACCTTTTCTGTGGGTTATCAACACTTGTTTCTCCCATGACTCCTTTGTTCTTTAATCGTTAACAGTAAGAAAATTAAACCATCGTTCACAAAATCACAAGGTGGGTGACCTTATACAGCCTCCAGAGGTTGATTTGGAGGGAGGGCTGGTGCTAATTTAACTGAGTAACCAACCATTCAGCCCTTTAAATCACATCACACGCAAGACAGCCTCATTTGTTGATAACTGCACTAATTTGTGAACTGAACTGAATCACCGCACTTATACTGTACATAAATAGCCTTCACCACTGTAGCATAAATTCAGGAAAATACCACACATAAAAACAGCAAAGAAATCAACTTGTTAAAAAATACTGTTACTGTACTGTCCGTTAAAAGTTTGACAACTCAAAAGCGATTGGGCTACATTATTCAGGGTTGTTACAGAATGGGAAATGAAAGGGAATGTAACCTCATTAAGGCATTTTCAGATTTTCTGTTGTTGTTTTAATGGTTATCTTCATTTTTAAGATGACTTTAAAGAGAAGAAGAAAAAAAACCCTTAAAACAGTTTCAGTCTTCACTCACAAACTGCCACTGTGTACATTCATTACATAAGATCTATTCAAATTACTCCTTAATAAGTAATCAGTCTGAAAAAAAAACACTTTAAAGAGCTGTTTACTGACACACTAAAACAAACAGCAGAGAGCAGCATGTGACAGGGAGAGGCTGGTCCTGTTTCATCAGGACAGCACCTCTGTCAGGGTACAGCTCAGAAGCCTCCACACATCAAAGAGCCGTGAAACATCTGAGCTCAGTGGAGATATTGCCCTCCCACTGAGAAGTTCCGAACCTCAAACCCATCTCTGGCTGGAATGAAATTTTAAAGAGCTGGAGTGGTGGTACAGCAGACGCATGAGCAGTGTTTATCAGATCCCCATGCCTGCACTTAAGCATCATGGTACGCAGGCCGCTGCTCTAGCAGGGGACACCCCAGTATACTCAAACACTGCCCAGCTAGTGCCCGCCTGCTGCACATCAGATAAACACATTCCCTCAGCACACCTGAGCCAGCTTTTACACCGACTCCACTGCCTCACACCATGCGATAAACTCCAACAGGAGAAATCCCCAGTGGTCAAGCATTCAGAATTCACATACACTACAGTATGTGCATAAAGAACTTCCACAAAAGATAGAAATGTAACTAAATTTACACACCTTTCAGGCTTCTAATTGCGTGTTCACAGTTTTGAATTTCACCTTACACAGCCCTATGGAGTGAATAAACAAGCAACTGTAAGATGTGAGGCTACAGGACATTGTCCAAAAATATCCCGCTGGAAATCCTGAGCAGACATAACAAGCAGAAAACCAGATGCATAACAACTTTCCTAGATAAGACCACTATAATAGCACTAGCCAGATGAACTCTCAGCCTGCTTTTACATCATAGATCTGGCAAGAGCTCTCTGGAATGTCCATTCTGCATCGTAAACAATTCCACAGGAGGCAATGCACGCAGTAAACCATTGTACACAATGTATCTACAGTACCTCTCTTTAAAAGGTTGCTAGATTATTTTTTTTCTGAGAAAGAAACAGGACAGCACCTGCTAGTCTAACAGCATCAGGTGCAGACAGATCCAAAGAAAGCTGGCCTGTGTCAGTCATTCTGCCCATCACCTCCTCTGATCTGCTGTGCTGACAGAAAACCACAACGTCCAGTCAAAACACGGACAGTGTACCATCCAGTGCCCACTCCTGCGCACACCCCAGAAACACACCCTTCACAAACCTGGTCATTTACTCTCTGCTAAGAAGAATGTCTGTGATGGTCATGTTTATAAACTTCAGCCACAAGCCCCTTGGCTGACATTAACAATTTATGCTTTTCCTCAAAAAGTGATTAGGCACAGAGTTCTATGAATTTACAAAAAATGAAACATGTTGACAACAAAACAAGAATGTCTTAAACCACAAGCTCCTAGAAGTCTGTCCCATGTGTGGCTGTTGTCTATACTTCACAATGTACGTGCAGTGACATTATAAGCAGGCCTAGCTCCAGAGTGGAATGAATGACAAAGCAGAAGTTTACTCATGAATGAGTAAACAATCCTTACTGAATACGCAGGCTAGGGGCACCTGGTCGTTCCTTTCTCTTCTTCATGGCTCCACCACAAGGTATTTCCTTTCCTGCCAGGAGTGAAAGGGACGAGATCTCCAGAGTCCAGATTTTGAGCTCCAGCAGAATCTGTCCTGAAGAAATCCAAGTCGCTCTGACAGCAGTCCAGCTAACACAACCGAAGCTCACAGCTCACAGACCCAACTGAACACCAGGGCAGAATCACAAGCAAAAGATGGATTTCAGCCTAGCTTAAACACACAAATAACTGGAATAAATAACAGTGTGAGTCCCGAAGAGAGATAGGAAATTCCAGAACAAAAAATATCTGTATAGTGAACACCTGCTAGATTGTACCTATATCCCTGTTCCTGCGTGAGCAGGATGATGTTGTTCACACCGCTGTACAGTATGCCGCTAGTGACCCTGCATGCCTGCTTTACTACAGACAGCCCCTGGCCAGGCTCACTTCCTTAGCATGCCCCATGGTGGCAGGGAGCCCAGATCCCCCTTGTGCCAGTCTCACCCCTCCTGCACTTGGCAACAGTGGGCAGACCAGGCACAATAGCTCAAACCCTAAGCTGTGATGCCTGAGACACACAAAACAGCACACTGCTTTCCACCAGTAAAACAAAACTGGTTTAATTTACATTAGACTCAGTCAACAGAACTTCTGGAGCAATACGCACTCAGATGGAAAAACTCATAACTACTCTTAAGAAGTATAGCGTGTTTGTCCTTTTAAAAAAAAAGCACAACAGACAGGATATCCGATTTCAATCTTTCATGATTCAAACAAGATTCCACAGTGAACCCCGACAGAACACAGACACAACTTGAACCCTGGACCAGCCTGGAGACTTGCAGCAGGAAAGTTCGACCAGAGTTAGCAGCACAACCGATGCAGCAGGAAGGACGGCACTGACAGAGTGGAAGCGGAGCAAGCCGATCCCTCTCAAAGCTGGCTCTATGTCCTTCCAGAAGTCAAAGGCCGCAGTCCATGGTTGGTCCTGCCTTTCGGAGACAGCGCTCAAACTGGAGTACAGTCCCACTTGTCATATGTCTGCCAAGAGTGACAGAGTGCGCCTGGAGCTTACCAATGCCAAAAACAGGATTGACAACACAAACTACGATCCACTGCCCCGTAGTGCAAGGCAGACAACTTCCAACTACCCACCCCAATACCCATTTGCTCCCAATAACCGTGGAAGGAAATCCAGTGCGGACAGCACAGGCTACATGGTAAAAGTGCATTAGCTCTCTGGCTCTGAGAGACAGCAGCAGAAGAGACGGAGTGTAATCACGGGACACCGACACTAAGGCAGACTGTAAAGCCCCCCTGCCCTTTTCAAGCCCACAGCACGGACAGAAAGCACAGACGCCCACCGAGGTGCAGCTGTCGCCTGGTTTGCCCAGGCCTCGCAGCCAGAGCACTGTGGCACAGTCATTCCCCTCTGTTCCAGGAATAGGAGGAACACTGTTCCCTGTTCTTCCCCACGAGCCCATGTCTATATCTGGCGACACGTTAATTACAGCAAGCGCTGACAATGGCTCAGATTAAGGGCGCGAGCAGCCTGCCGTTCTGCACTCATGATGAACTGCTCCTGTTAATGTACCATCATGTTTCTGAAGGGACAGAGTGTGTAAAGTTGTTCCCTTTACATGAGCTTCTTTTAGAAAGACTGTATTGCCAAAAGGCAGCAGCAGTTCTGTCCTGTTATTTTCACACAGTTTAAATTAAATAAACCAAAACTCAAACTCTTTAGAGACATATTTCAAACAGATGGCGATTGAATGCTGCATACTACAGCAAATACTTGCATGTCTCACGGTCAAGGCACCACAACATTTAATGTGACGATCAGCAAAATTATCGCTGCACATTATTGGCTACAGCTTTACTTGGGACTGGCCAACAACCTGCCAATATATCAGTGAACCTGTATTTCAGCAACCCACTGAAGCTAAGCAGGTGTGAGCCTGGTCAGTACCTCCTGGGAAAAACTAAGGTTGCTGCTGGAAGAGGTTAGTGGGGACAGCAGGGGGCGCTCACCCTGTGGTCTATGTGGGTTTTAATGCCCCAGTATAGCGACAGGGACACTATTCTGTAAACAGGCGCCGTCCTTCAGATGAGACGTAAAACCAAGGTCCTGACTCTCTGTGGTCATTAAAAATCCCAGGGCGTTTCTCGAAAAGAGTAGGGGTGTAACCCCGGCGTCCTGGCCAGATTTCCCATTGGCCCTTACCAATCATGGCCTCCTAATAATCGCCATCTATGAATTGGCTTCATTACTCTGCTCTTCTCCCCACTGATAGCTGATGTGTGGTGAGCGTTCTGGCGCACTATGGCTGCCGTCGCATCATCCAGGTGGATGCTGCACATTGGTGATGGTGGAGGGGAGTCCCCATTACCTGTAAAGCGCTATATAAGTGTAAGCAATTATAAGCAATTATAATTATTATTATTTAAAAAGCACTAATTATTTTATGAATTAGCACGTACCCTTGGAAACACACTGTCATCTCTTTTGAATTTTTTTTGAAGTTATTGCAACTCAAATATAAATACTTTTATTATTCCACTACAATCTACTTACTTGCAACATTCACATTCAAATTGCCTGTTCCCTGACATTATTGTGTGTGTTATACAATGTCAGTTCAGTGTCAACCATTGAGCTTCTTAAGTCTGAAAGGAAAATGAAAATCGGATACATTCCCTTACCTTGAATTATCTGTGAATATGCTACTTGCATTCAGCTATTTTTCATGCTATGTGCTCTTCCCACACCTCTTCAATATAATATAATATGGACAATATAAACACTCCATTTTCTTCACCAGTGACCCTTCACCCAGGCTGACCTTTGACCAATTTCCTCCCCCCATCAAAAGGCAGCAGTTGTCCTCAGACACTGCACTGTCTGTGAATTGCTTAGCCACTACAGTGGTTATCAGGTGTTCTAAAAATAAGGAGTACTCACTTCGAGGGATCTCCCTTGCAAAAGCAGGGTATTGAGTTTCCTGGATGTGCAATGGCTGCTCCCCCACAGGGGGAGTAAAGTGCTTTGAGTGGAGTGTCCAGAAAAGCGCTATAGAAGTGTAAGCAATGATAATTAATTCATTACTGTCTTTCAAAAGGGCAACGAACTTGAATCCAGTCAGCCTTGGTCAAATTCTGTAGTATATCCCTGTCTTCCTAAAATCAGGACCTTAGGCATACAGGGTATTAATTTAAACCTAAAGATCAAACCTTTCAAGTAAAGTACTGCATCATGTTTACTCACTAGTGTACAAGTCTCATCTCGCAAGACATATAGTCTGCTTTCTGACACACAAGTGACCTATAAGTGTACAAATGATTCAACCCCCCACAATTCATCTTACAATTAATTCCACTTAAACCCTTTACTCTGCATCTGTACAGCAGAATGTCAGCAGGCAGTGATGATGCAGAATAATCCCAGTTCTGTCTGCTTTAGGTGTGGTCAAATGGAGCCAGAGATGTATGGCTGAATAATGATACAGTGCTGAACCTTATGAATTAATGTCTGCACCTACTGTATATACCAAAACAATTGTTATCAAGACATTCTACCATACGTGTAACTCTAAACCTTAAGAATTAAAACTATACCACCGACCCAGCTTTATTTCCTTATACAGCATTAATTTACTGTATATAATGCTATAGAAAAAACTGTATAATTTAATTTGGGTATCAAATGGATTTTTAAAAAGGAAGAATTTAGTTTTTAAAGACTTAACTGGCAGAATTAATGTATCCCACTATGAAAAAACAATGCTCTCTCTCCACATGTAAGGGCCTCTTAATCATCTGTAGGTTCATTATGAGGACGAAAACATTTTCTGTCAGATTGTTTAACCAAAAAAAAATTTCAAAATAAGAAATAAGGGTACTTACAAACTGCCCCTTCTGGGAAGGCTCAGCTCCTTCTGAAACAGAAAAGATGAGAAAGATATCAGTTTATATTTTTACCATTACATAAAAACTAAGCCACACCTTCCCTGGCCTGAAGGCGATTTAGAAGCAAGAAGACAACACGCTAGTGCTATTTTAACCCAATGCCAGACACTGAGCTGAAACACTGGAATAGTAGACGCTTCCTCCACAGAAACTTCACAGAGTCTGGAAATTTCAGACAAAGGAGGTTTTACCTTCAGGCCTCTGATCGCAGCAAAATGCATTTTCCTCTAAAAAGTTAAACATCAGTACAGATTTGAGAGCACATGATCATAATATGTTAGTATATATTACTTCCATCTAAAAAACTTGTTTCTCAGTCATTTCAAAAGAATAAGAAAAGGATCATTCATGGCTTTAGCCAGTTGTCTTGGGAAAAATGCTGCAATGACACAAAGAGGCACTAGGTGGCAGGGAAGCTCTTATCAAGGTAAAGGGCAGGAGTTGCGGACTAGTTTCTGCACAGCAAACAATGGTTATTTTCTCATCTGGGTTCTGAATCCTGTGCAATAACGATTCTTTATAGTAAGAACCTACAATAAACCAACTGTAACACGAGCGATTTTGAGTTACAAGAATAATGTATGAAACAGATTCTTTTTTTTATTTCAATTCTTTTATGTCCCCTTTAAGAGACCTGTGGGGGTAAAAAGAAAAGATACCATAAGGCTTGGATACATAGCAAAAATGTCTAGAATTTAAATGAAGGGAAGTTATACTACAGACTCACAATATACTAAGAAAAACAAGTGACTGGCCATTTGAGTCACTGTAGCACAAAAAGAATGTCATTATAAAGAAGAGCAACAGGGATGAATTCTGGTTCCTGGGAACTTTCTGATGGGAGAATTGATAAAGGAGCTAAATCTCTTCAGTCTATGACAAAGGAGACTGAGGATTCAAGTGTATAAAATTGCAAGTGGTATTGAGCAGTTTGCTTCAGGAGGCTATTTCAGGCACTGTAATGTAACAAGGACACAGGGTCAAAACTGGAAATTAAAAGGGTGTTCATTTAGGACAGAAAACAGGAAATGTTTCTCTACACATGTGTAGTGTCAAGATAGATACTGTATAGTGAAATTCAAGAGCCAACAAATCATATTGCAATGTCATTCTATAAATAAATTTGTTGACAGAAATCATATGGGGAAAAAATACCTCTTTCATCCTCTTTTTGAGCAAGAGGGCCTGGTCTTTACTGTAATTTTTATGTTCACGTTTTATTTCAGACCAGGTCAAGACAGGGATGTGGTTTTACCACTGTGCCACCAGATGGCAGCACAGGACCACATTACAGTAAAGAGATCAGCTCTGTAACTGGAACGCAGACCACTATGACCTTTGGATTTAGAGTTTTTAAATTTATAAAACGTAACATTCTTTACAATTCCTTAACAATGGGTCATAATTTCAGTGGTAAAGTCAATATCAAATACAAAAAAAAAGAATTCATATAATTGCTGGCACTTAATCTGCATCACACTAATGGCACAACAAGTTTGTGCTGCACACACTATTGTTACCTCCCAGCATGGCCATATGGTCTTCGCTAATATTTACTAATAATCCTTAATTCGCTTTTGTCTCTGGCCGACTAGGGGGTTGTTTCACTCAAGTGATGGCTGACATGTGGTCACAGATTAAATTACCGGATTTCACCCAGCCACAGTAAATTGCTTATTCCCATTCAGACGCGCACTAAACCAGAACCTTTCCTAGATGCAACAACCCACAAGAACATAGAGAGAGTGTGCAAACTCCACACACAAGGCTGGAAATAAACCCAGGACCCAAGAGCTGGGAGGGAGCAGCCTTTTATTAAATTAGGATCTGGGCCAATGCCATGAACACAGCACAGCTGAATGAACAAAGAGACTGCACACTGCACATCTGTAGTCTGGAAACTGCCGGAGCTTGGAGAGAATTATGTGGTCTGTTTTCCTCCATAGTCATCAAATTCAATCTGGGATATAACAAGCTATTCTCCGTCTACTTCAATATCAAAGAGAAACAGACCAGAACATTCCCTTTATTTTTATGTTATATAAAAACTGTAGGACTGAGCATTCTGTACACATCATAGGAAAACTATATGTTGCTCGCCTGACCCCAACATAGCAGTTCTACAGCAACAGCTTTCATCGTAAAAAATAAGGAGAGCGCGCATTTTGTTCTTTGAAACTGCTAAAGCACTGTGTTAACAAACTCCATCAGGTAAGACTGCTGCTGGCCTTTGTAAGGGAGTTTGAGAGAAAGACAAAAGAATATCAAACAGCTTCAAAAGCCGATGCGAGACGCTGTCTTTGTTCCCACATCATTGTCTACCAGCTCCAATAGACCGAGGGGGATCCTCATCAACCATAGCCTCCGTGAACTTTATCGCTCCTGTTACAGTACGTCACTCTGGTCATTAATATGACAGAAACAAGCCAGGCTGTTTCACAATGGAAAGACTGCTGCCTGCTCTCATGTGGTTTTAATAAGCAGTCAGACACAAATCAAGGGAGAAAATGTCAGCAAGGAGAAAACTGTGTTCCAGTTTTCTCCTCACTTTTTAGTCTAATTTTTTAGAACAGGACTGCTTTCACTGACCAAGTGAGTCCAGCTGAGGAAGCTAATGAGTAAAAGAAGTCAAACATCCTTTATGAAGACCAACAGGCTTCTTAAAGAATCTAGCAGAAGTACCCACTGTGCAGCACAGATTTTCTGCTAATATACTTCATAGTAACTATTTAAAAAATACTGGCGGATTTTTAGGTGCTCTGTTTTAGTGTTGGGGATAAAACACAATATTCTGCTCCAGGAATGGGTTCTCATTTGCTAGAGCAGGACTTTTGATCTCTCACATCTCTCACACACAGCTAGATTTATTGTCTTAATACTCTGAATGAGACTAAGGGCAGTGTGTCTAACTGCTTCTTTCATGACTCCTTCATTGCCAGATCACACATACTGTACTTGAGCACCTAGATGACCATGTATTCAGAGCTTTACTCTCACTATCTCAAGTGAGATCATGTTATTGATGAAAAAATAAAGTCTGGGAACAGGTATTCCATTTTGTTATAGCAACCAAGGTTCCAACAAGATAATAATAATAATAATAATAATTGCTTACACTTATATAGCGCTTTTCTGGACACTCCACTCAAAGCGCTTTACAGGTAATGGGGACTCCCCTCCACCACCACCAATGTGCAGCATCCACCTGGATGATGCGACGGCAGCCATAGTGCGCCAGAACGCTCACCACACATCAGCTATCAGTGGGGAGGAGAGCAGAGTAATGTAGCCAATTCATAGAGGGGGATTATTAGGAGGCCATGATTAGTAAGGGCCAATTGGAAATTTGGCCAGGACACCGGGGTTACACCCCTACTCTTTTCGAGAAGCGCCCTGGGATTTTTTATGACCACAGAGAGTCAGGACCTCGGTTTTACGTCTCATCCGAAGGACGGCGCCTGTTTACAGTATAGTGTCCCCGTCACTATACTGGGGCATTAGGACCCACATGGACCGCAGGGTGAGCGCCCCCCGCTGGCCCCACTAACACCTCTTCCAGCAGCAACCTTAGTTTTTCCCAGGCGGTCTCCCATCCAGGTACTGACCAGGCTCACACCTGCTTAGCTTCAGTGGGTTGCCAGTTGTGAGTTGCAGAGTGATATGGCTGCTAGATAAGATCAATACAGTCAAGGATTTTATTGATCCCAGATTTCACTGTTAAAGATTAAGCAGGTCTCCGTTTCACCTGATAACCTAGAGAGCTGTGCAAGAGCAGGATAGGAGGAGAAGGGTCACCAGTGTGCCTGCATATCACATTCTGGAAACACAACAGGGATCCGAAACCACATCAAATGACTTCTATCTGTTGGGTAATCACTCCCTTGTGAACCACTTGCTCATTAGCATCGTAGCCTGAAGAACTTAGTGACTCCACGGCGGGGAACGAAAAGGAGAGTTCAGAGTTCTGTCATCACTTCCCTGCTCTTCAAGAAGCTTGGGTTTAAAATACAAAAAAACCTGTTTGTCAAAGACAATGAAGATACAACTCAACAAAGTCTTCCTATTGAGGAAGACTAAAGATAACTATAACCTGAAGAGAAAACACTAATTCTAGTCAATGTTGCAGGGTGATTCTTGAGAACAGAAAGAGTACACACATTAACATACTGTATGATAAGGGGATGTTAGCTTTATGTTTTATTCTTCTTCTCCCAAATCAGATCTTGAAAAGGAAAAACCAGCCACTGCTAGGAACAAAACACCTCACATAACAAGGGAAGAATCTAAGTGAATGATGTACAGTAGTTCTGTCTGTTATACTGCAAACCCTTTTAAATACTTTAAACATCTGCATTAAACCTCTAGATATCTGTTCTTCTTTCTATCATTTAACAGGAAAGGCTTATAATGACATGCCTAGTTTGGCTATCCACTTGACAGCCTCCTGAGATGCCTTATGAAAAATGAGTTTTCTCCAGTTACAGATTTTAATAGGCAGTTTGATATGATGTCCGATAGTTCAAGACACACTTTGAGTCATTTCTCATCATCCATTTGTGGAGCATTTAACTGCACCATCCATTTTAAACAGAATATCTAAAAAAAACACTCTAGGTTTGGGCTTGTAGTAATGGCTGTGATTTTAACTCTATTTTAAGTGGTACGTAACTTGTCTTCAAGTGCCAACGAATAGTTAACTATAACAATGTGCAAAAAATGAAGTGCCTAATTTGCAAAAGTACTTTTTTTAATTAGAAGGGAACATATTTAACATGGATATGCCTGTCGGTAATAATTTGTTCCGGAGATGAGACTCAAGTAAGGTTATTATATTTCCAAAACTCCAAAATGTGATAAGCTTATCGTCACTGTGAAAAAAAGACTCTGAATTCAGGACAGACTGTGGTGCTGATAGCACACGGACTATAGCCACAAAGCACACAGCCAAGTAGGCATTCAGAAAAGGAAGGGCCATTGTTAAGAAAAGAGCTGACCACAATCCAAAACATGCCTTGAAAATGCTAAATGAGTTCTCTGTTATAATTATTATTATTATTATTATCATCCATTGACTCCTCTCCATTACCACCAATGCGTAGCCCCACCTAGAAGTGCACCAGTCCTCTCACCACACATCAGTTACACAGGTAAAGGCTGGTGGAAATTTGGCCAGGACACCAGGGTAATACCCCTACTTTTTTGGTGAAATGCCCTGGGATTTTTAATGAGCACGGACAGTCAGGACCTCAGTTTTATGTCTCAACTGAAGGATGGTGGCTTCTGATGGTATAGTGTCCCCATCAGTACACTGGGGCATTAGGACCCACACAGACCACAGGGTGAGTGCCTCCTACTGGCCCCACTGACACCTTTTCCAGCAGCTTTCCCAGGAGGACTCACTCCTGCTGAGCTTCAGTGGGTTGCCAGTAGCGAGTTAGAGTGATATACAGTGGTGTGAAAATGTGTTTGCCCCTTTCCTGATTTCTTATTTTTTGCATGTTTGTCACACTGAAATGTTTCAGATCATCAAACAAATTGAAATATTAGACAAAGATAACACAAGTAAACACAAAATGCAGTTTTTAAATGAAGGTTTTTATTATTAAGGGAAAAAAAAATCCAAACCTACATGGCCCCTGTGTGAAAAAGTGATTGCCCCCTAAACCTAATAACTGGTTGGGCCACCCTTAACAACTGCAATCAAGCATTTGCGATAACTGGCAATGAGTCTTTTACAGCGCTGTGGAGGAATTTTGGCCCACTCATCTTTGCAGAATTGTTGTAATTCAGCTACATTGGAGGGTTTTCGAGCCTTAACTGCTTTTTTAAGGTCATGCCACAACATCTCAATCAGATTCAGGTCAGGACTTTGACTAGGCCACTCCAAAGTCTTCATTTTGTTTTTCTTAAGCCATTCAGAGGTGGACTTGCTGGTGTGTTTTGGATCATTGTCCTACTGCAGAACCCAAGTGCACTTCAGCTTGAGGTCACGAACAGATGGCCGGACATTCTCCTTCAGGATTTTTTGGTAGACAAAATGGTTCCATTTACTGCTTAAGGACCTGGAAGACTTGCTGTGGTAAATGGTTCCATTTACCACAGCAAGTCTTCCAGGTCCTTAAGCAGCAAAACAGCCCCAGACCATCACACTACCACCACCATATTTTACTGTTGGTATGATGTTCCTTTTCTGAAATGCTGTGTTACTTTTACACCAGATGTAAACACCTTCCAAAAAGTTCAACTTTTGTCACGTCAGTCCACAGAGTATTTTCCCCAAAGTCTTGGGGATCATCAAGATGTTTTCTGGCAAAACTGAGACGAGCCTTTATGTTCTTTTTGCTCAGCAGTGGTTTTCGTCTTGGAACTCTGCCATGCAGGCCATTTTTGCCCAGTCTCTTTCTTGTGGTGGAGTCATGAACACTGACCTTAACTGAGGCAAGTGAAGCCTGCAGTTCTTTGGATGTTGTTGTGGGTTTTTTTCTGACCTCTTGGATGTGTCGTCGCTGCGCTATTGGGGTAATTTTGGTTTGCCGGCCTGGGAAGGTTCACCACTGTTCCATGTTTTCGCCATTTGTGGATAATGGCTCTCACTGTGGTTTGCTGGAGTCCTAAAGCTTTAGAAATGGCTTTATAACCTTTTCCAGACTGATAAATCTCAATTACTCTGTTTCTCATTTGTTCCTGAATTTCTTTGGATCGCAGCATGATGTCTAGCTTTTGAGGATCTTTTGGTCTACTTCACTTTGTCAGGCAGGTCCTATTTAAGTGATTTCTTGATTGAAAACAGGTGTGGCTGTTCAGGCCTGGGGGTGGCTAGAGAAATTGAACTCAGCTTTCCAAAGATGTGATAAACCACAGTTGATTTATGTTTTAACAGGGGGGGCAATCACTTTTTCACACAGGGCCATGTAGGTTTGGATTTTGTTTCCCCCTTGATAATAAAAACCTTCATTTAAAAACTGCGTTTTGTGTTTACTTGTGTTATCTTTGTCTAATATTTCAATTTGTTTGATGATCTGAAACATTTCAGTGTGACAAACATGCAAAAAAATATCAGGAAGGGGGCAAACACTTTTTCACACCACTGTAGCTGCTGGCAGCTTTTAATTGAGCATCCATGAGTTTTAAATACATCACCACATTTTGGTATCTTTTATTTCCCTATGTTGTATTTTAGGTTGGATAATTAATTAATTTTGGGGATCTTTTTTGGAGGACATGTTTTAAACATTATGCATTACGGCCCTGCTGCATCATAGAAACTGTAAGTCAATCTGTACTTCCCATGAGTCGTAATAAGGACTGCTATGAGTTCCTTAACCACTGGTCCAACCTCCCTGTCGCAGGAATGAGATAGACCAGCCCGCCAGCACAGCACCAGAAACCCAAATAAATTTTCCTGTGGTCAGCTGACTTCATTACATAAGAGGCCTGGAGTTTCAAACAGACCCCCATCCTTCCAGGTTAGAGTCAGTTTTGACGTTTGCAAGCACACGTGGCCCACCTCTGGGGAGGAATAACGGGCTGCAGAATCTTGCAAAACCTCCATAAATTAATTTGAAACTGAAAGGAATGAAATTAGCCCGAGTGACACTTTGGACAGGACCAGCACAAAAGCAATTTCCTCGATGGAAAACATCAATAATTTTTAAGTCTATCCAGCCTGACAGGCAGCCAAAGTGCAGGGGAATTTAATTAGAGAGATGAACAAAGAAAAAAAAATCCTACACCAGTCCCCATTAAATTGAGTCAGGAGTTATTTGAACCAGGATCATCAGGCAAACAGGTAGGGATAAATGGAAAATATGAATCTGTCTGGAGTGAGAGAATGATCCTACTGTAATAAGAGGAGATGCAGTCCCTACTGTCAAGCTTCTCCACACAGTAGAACTGTGGATGTAGTCAGACGCCACTGTTTTTCCTAATCATACTGCACCTTAAAATCAGTGTTAAAAGCAGAGTTAGGGAATGCATCTGAACATTTCCTAATCATATATACCATGATTTACACTATAAGCAACAGTAGAGCCCTTAAAATATGAAGCAAACAGGAATATCTTGTCTGAATTTTCAAAGCATCCTGCTGACAATGCTGTGCAAGGGCACACAAGTCAATTTTGAAACATCACTTCTTCCTAGGTTGGATACCACAAGCAACACAGTGTGGTACTGAAGCTGAACATCACAATTCAGTAAGAAGCCTGTAAGCAGCATCTGCAAGGAAGTGGTACTGCCACAGTGGTTTACACAAAACAGTAACTTTATTTCAGGCCACTTCACAGTAATAGCGATAAAATGTACTGCTGGTTTGCACTACAGTAGATATATGTTACAAATCAAAACCTTTCAGAGAAAGGGAACTGAGTGAGCTCTTATCTGGTGTAACACTGGCTACATACATTTAAAACTGAGGACAGGAGCTCATTACACAAAGGGTATCTGAAAAGAGCTATTTGGCCATGTTGTTGAAGCCAATACTCTCAGCCTTGGATTAGCTGGCTCTGAATAGGAGAGATGGATTGAAGGGCCTCTGTAAATTGAGACTGTTACAACAATGTCACTTCTCCAGCTTCTCAAGAGCATCAATCTCCATTGTGTTAAGGCTGAGGGATTGGAAACATGGAGTCCTGACTAACGCAAGCTCCAACTTCATGCTACACTGATACAACCCCTTTCTCACTGCCTGCCAAGGTGAACAAAGCAATAGAACAGCAAGCAGAAAAGGCACTGGCCAGGGGTATGGGTGAGGCCTGGGCTACTGTGTATGTCCCCAGCTACTGCCTGGATTGTGTCATTTGCCAGCTCAGGCTGGTGCCCCTCAAGAGGCTGAGCAGAGCATAACTAGCCAAAGTAAAGGTAAGCTTCACTCAGTCGGGGTATCCTCAACTTGACTGCCAGGGGACCCTGGAACAACGTCAGCGATGGATGTGAGAAAGATGTCACCATTCTAGCACATGCTCACTCCACTGTTGGGTGGTGTGCAGCTCTCAACACTGGATGAGTCACAGGACACAGGGGCTGATCTGCATCAGCTTGAATGAAGAATCGTGATCGAAGTGGAGGGCTCACTTCACAATGAAACGTGGATAACAGCTACCAGATTAGCCCTGGGCTAGGGAAGCAGACATGCAGCCAGACTAAAACAGAGGGCTCGCAACCTTCAGTCATACAGCTTTAACACTGCCCTGGCACCCAAACCTGAGCCGCATGACATCTCATCTCTACTGGGAATTATTGGCAACTGAAAAACCCCAGTGACAGCAGCAGACCTCCACTATACTAATAGGAAACAAACGGGGATGGACACATGGAAAATGGTTTCATCACGGAGTTTATTATAATTGGCAGTTTAGCTAAACTACGAACACCTAATCCCATCTATCGGGAGACAAACTGTGGTAAATAAGCAGATTTTTCTAATGACAGCAAGGATTGCTACAACCAACATCATTTAATTTGCACATGGACAAACATTCGCACACCTCATACACAAACAGCACCTAGGGTGCATGTAAATACCACACACATTCACAGTAAACACTCTATATCCTCCTCTACAATGGAAAATTATGCCTTTGCCTGTTTTTTTAGAACAAATAACAAAGCAATCACACCGAATGGAAAACCTTATTCTTTCTGTGCCTTCAGTATTAAATGTTTTCTTAATAGCTTCTGATTCTGGTTCTCTTTCCATACTCATCCTTCTTGATCTCAGTGCTGCCTTTGACACTGTTGACCATAACATCTTGCTTTCTCGTCTCGAGACTGTGTTTGGAGTCTCTGACACTGCCCTCAAATGGTTTAAGTCTTACCTCACTGATCGCTGTCACTTTGTCTCTCTCAATGGGTACAGGTCTGAAATTGGTCTTGTCAAGTCTGGTGTCCCTCAGGGCTCAATACTGGGCCCCTTGCTCTTCAGCATTTACATGTTCCCACTTGGTCAGCTTTTAAGATCACATGGCCTCAGCTTTCATTTTTACGCTGACGATACTCAAATATACATCCATACCAAACCCGACACTGATGTGGCTGTCTCTATTCTATCTAATTGCATCTCTGACATAAAAATTTGGATGACTCAAAACTTCCTTCATCTTAACTGTGACAAGACTGAAGTCATGCTTATTGGTACCCCCCATCAACTCCGTAAAGCCAGTCCTGTAACCCTGTCTGTAGATGGCTCTGTACTTGAGCTCCAATCAAAATTGAAAAACCTTGGGGTTATATTCGATTCTGGCTTAACATTCGACCCACATGTACAGCATACTGTCAAAACATCTTTTTTTTCACCTTAGAAATATCGCAAGACTACGCCCTATGCTATCATTAACTGTGGCTGAAAAGCTGATCAACATATTTGTATTCTCTCGAATTGACTACTGCAATGCTCTGCTCCCTGGGGTATCTAAATCTACTCTGAACAAGCTGCAGTATGTCCAAAATTCAGCAGCCAGAATCCTGACCAGATCTAGTGCAAGTGTTCACATTACTCCTATCCTGGAGTCCTTGCACTGGCTTCCGGTCAAATTCCGCGTAGACTTTAAAATCCTCATGCTCACCTACAAGGCTTTACATGGCTTGGCACCTCAATACCTGTCTGAACTTTTATCGCCCTACTCCCCACCTCGCAACCTCCGCTCTTCAAATTCTGCCCTCCTTACTGTCCCCCAAGCCCGTCTACATTGTATGGGCGACAGGGCCTTCTCCTGCTATGCCCCCAAGCTCTGGAACTCCTTGCCCAAGGATATTAGAGAGTCACCTTCTCTAAACTCCTTCAAATCCAGACTCAAAACCCTCCTTTTCAGAAAAGCCTTTACTTAACTGGTTCCATTCTTCACCCCTCTGCTCTTCTTAATACCATCTTCCACGGTCTCCTCTATTGTTATTGTTGTATTGTTGTAATTATAATTGTGTCCTGTCTTGTGATATTTTCTTATTTATTGTTGTAGTCTTCTTATTTATTGTTATTGTCATCCTGTAAAGCGCTTTGAGAAGCCACCTTTAAAGGCGCTATATAAAATAAAGTTTATTATTATTAATTCCCATTCACTGTGCAAGAAATGTCCAGCTACTGTACAAGATTAAAGACATTACTTGTTGCCAGAGATGATTAAACTTTTTTACTCACAATGACTTGATTATAAATTCAACCTATTGATGCTACCAAGGATAATTGAAGCTACTATTCTATTAATAGTATTCATTATGTCACTCATAATACAAAATCCTGCACCGAGAAACCTACTCTAAGAGTGAAATCTACCAGCAGTCAGCCATATGTGAATTTTGTCATTACAGTTAATTCACAAGAAGTACTTTGTCAAGCTGTAATGTTGTGGCCCTTATTTACATTAAACAAGAGAAATGTGCTTACAGTACACTGTGTAATTAAACAACAGTTTAATTGTGTATTGAACTGTTTAGTGAGCAGGAAATTGATTTGTCATCAGAACAGCTTTTCACTTACGCATCTTAAATTAAAACTCAACTGAGTTTTAATTTTGAAACTCAGCTGAGAAACAGAGTGGTCAAGTAATTTGAAGACTAAATGGTTAATACTAACATGAAAGTGCTTAGTGCTGGTTAATGTAGGACAGCTTGCATGGGCTTATCTTAATGGACAAAAGATCCCACTCATTTAAACTTAAGAATAATGAGGTGGTACATTTCCAATTATGTAGCACCCAGAGGAGAGAAAAAAGGGACGAAAACTGATAAGCAACCAACACCACCAAAAGATCACTAAAGCATGCAGAAATAAAGTGCAAAAACATTCAATCAAAAGTCAGAACAATGCCTCAAGAACTTAAGACAATTTTCTTAATACAGTATGTCAGATTTTCCCCTTGCACAGAGCCTGGTCTGCGTGTTTTTACATCATCTGTCCACGTTCATGAACAACTTACTTGTCTTTTCTAATAAGGAAACAGGTTTTGTTGGGTATTAGAGAAATGATTTTGTCTGCACAGCTAGGTCAGCCCCCAGTTGATTTTCAGTTTGATGCCAGTAGGATACACAAGGCAAAAGCTGCCTGAAATGGCTCCTGGCCAGGTCTCTAAATCTCTCATCTGCCTCCTCACCACTGTGCTAGATTTAACCAGCAAAGCAAAGACCTCGTCTTAGGAGCCCATCCCTTTTCTTTATATTTATATATAAATATTTCTCTCATTGACACATTAATGCAATCAAATACATTACAAGAAAACCTAGGAGACACAAAGTGAATATCGCCAACATTTCATCATTTCTGATCATGGCAATGCAAGGAAGATTCAATTAAGGTTATAATTAATAGGCCAGTTACTTAAAATAGAAGAAATAAGATATTAATTACTGGAACACAGTAAACAGCCTACATGAATGGAAGCCACAAAACCAAAGATCTGGACTGAAGAGTAAATGGAGAGAGAATCCCGTGTCTCAGAAATAGATTTTTTTAGACTTCACTAATGGGAGTACAGCGGTATCTTTATGTTTTCAAAAGACTTCCAGGGTAAAGTCTTTGACTGCCTACCTTTACATGAGAAAAAGCCTTCATCAAGCATACTCCCACACGGTATGATGTAAATCCACGCTCTCGGGCCTTTGAGGTGCTGCGGAAACTATTTTAGAACTCACTGCTCTTCTCCAATTTGTCAGATAAAGACGAACGATTCTCCTAAGAAACAGGTTTATAACACCCTAAAAAGGCTCATTACTCATCCAAATGCCCAAGTGAGGCTTCCTGGAAGAGCCTTTTGAAGAAACATGACAAGAATAATCAATTTAGACTCTTATCAGAAAGGGAGGTTAAAAAAACAACAACTAGGTAAGTCGACCCCGGTAAGACAAATTCCAGTCTGTAAGAAACAACATGGTATAATAAGTCTGTCTTCACAACAAGTAACATCCTAAAATTCAGTGTAAACCAATTAAAAATCTTTTAAAAAAGGTATGACACAAAATGGGATGAATGAGCCTAAAAACCCTGAAAACAATACATTGTTGACAGTCATTCGGACTACTCTTTATCCTAATTTGTGTTTATTTGTAATATTCTCTGGTAAATGCAAACAGGAGAGATGCAGTAGAACAAAGGCCCATCCTACAGAAGGAGGAGAACTGAGGGCTCAGACCAGTTTGGCTCTGCGCTGAGCTCCACTCTGCTGGCTCATAGCTGGGGGAACGACTTCAACCTGCCAGTAACCCGTAACCACCCTCAGCTTGACCCCTGTGCAGTTCAGTGGTGCAGATATGCTCTCCTGGGTTATTTGTCACTACACCGAATTGTAGCATCCTTGATGGAAATGTATTATTAATTATTATTATTATTATTATTATTATTATTATTATTATTATTATTATTATTATTATTATGTTTCTTGGCTGATGCTTTTACTCAACGCAGCTTATATATCTCCACATTTATACAGCTGAGAATTTTACTGGAGCAATCTCAGTTAAGTGCTTTGCTTAAGAGCATTGCAAGAGTACAACAGCATTGCTCAGCTCCAAATTTGAACCCAATACCCAATACTTTCAGCCTAGATAAACATAAGGAGACGCAGGAGAAGGTGCAGCAGTAGAAGAAATATACATCTTTTTAGCAATGACAATGCCAAATTTAACCACAAAAGACTAACCATTTTTGTGCACTGAAGTTCAAATGATTTCTCATAGCATCTCACCTTTCTTTCTAACTTACTTCAGCTTACTTCGTACTCTCTGCATGCAGGTTGGGCAGAGAAACCTGGAAAGGTGCTTCAATGTGAAGCTCAAAGCACAAGCTGAGTGTTCTTTCACATGTGACCTTCATCATTAGTAATGAATATTTAATCTGTTGGCCAGGTGTAACTCTGATAAAGCCAACCATGGGCTGTCCATCACAGGAGAGGGCTGATCTTTGCTGGCTTCAGCAATTCACTCTTGCAGAGCCCTGGGATGATCAACACAGGCAGATGTGGCTCTAAATGACCCCTAAGCAAAATGAGCTTGAATACAAAATGCAGTACAGCACAAGAGAAACAAGAACCTGCACTCACCAGCCTGAACTGTTACCAGTGACTAGTAAGCAAACTTTAAATAGCAACAGATCTAAAACTAAACAATTATTTTTAATCATATTTGGGCTTTGCCTCCCTGTGGCTGTATTGGAAAGGCTTTCAGTCTAGTACCACTGAAAGCCTGGTACCAGACTCTGCACAACACCAGCTCACAGTCACCTGCTTGCTCAGCACAGCATAATACATTTTATTCATGGCAAACTCAGGATCAACAAGCCTCGTGCGGCTAGGCATGTATTACAGCAGTGGCCTAGGGGACACCTTTCAATTAAATACTACCGGGGCATGCTCCATCACAAAACAAGAAGACTGAGCACTGGGGGCTGAGCTGAAGAGGGTCATCTATCATATGGCAAAGTGTGCCTCTGTAGAAAACCAGGTTTCTTTATTAAAAAAATATCATCATGCTGAAAAAAAAGCTAAAGGCTAAAAATTTAGTTAATTTCCAGCACAACTACAGCTAGAGGAAGCTGAATAATAAACTGAACAAAAAACACATTTAATATACAGACGCATTCCTTCATAGTGTGCGTGAACTTAGGCTGAACTCTTTTAGATCAAAGCCACTCTCCTCTCCCTGATGCCTCCCGACACCAGAAGCAATCTAGGTTATTAAAACTAAAACATCAACAACAGACACATAGAGGATACAATTTCATCTGTAGAAGAAGGAACAAAACAACAAGGTAGGGAAATGATAATGGCAGATGTATGACTCCCATACACTGTGATGGCCTGTATTACTCTAATACACCGGCCTGGAAATGCAGGCCACTCGACTGCAAATCCTTCTGGGACCAATTTGCTGGGTTTGTGGTGATGAGGGTTACAAACTGGAACTGCAGCCCAGTGAGAGAGGGACAGAGCGAGGAGGAGGGGTAGAGAGAGGGCTGTTGAGAAAAAAGCTGAAAAGGGAGGCAGAGAGAAAGAAAACGAAGAAGGTGGCAGAGACTGGTGGAATTTATTTTCACGTTGCTACCCCAAAATCAACAGCATAGCATGCAGATCTCAAGGAAGCGTTAACCATTTCACATGGTGAATGGATCCCCTTAGAGAGTTCCTTAGTGTAGCAACACAGGATCCTCCATCAGCCAGAATTGAGAACCTTAGCTGCATCCATAAGGCAGATTGAATAAGAAGATAGTTTAGTCTTCCCATTTTCATACTTTACACCCAGCTATCTTTGTCAGTTTAACCATGCCTAGTCACTAAATTACAATTTCATCCACAGATTACAGAAATGTTAGCTGTGCAGTGCAGTAAAGCTCTCCAATTTTCAGAGCGTGTTATTTATGCACCCTGGCACTTTAAATGCAGTGCTAATTACTGAGCTATTGTACGATTAAGATAAGAGGGGAGCACTTGCATTAATGCTGCATTATGTCTCTTCCGTGTTGAGATGCTACTAATAAATGTGCAGTGATCAGTCTATTTATTCACACCAGAATTACCTTTAGTTTACTATTTAAACCCTCCCTTCATAAAAAATAATCCTAATTAAAATTTGCACATTTAAATTAAATCAGCATACTTCAATGGCATTGCTACATCCAGACAATGGAGCTAGCTTTCAGGAATCGGCTAGATTTTATTCCACAAAAATATTGGATGTTTTAAACAGAATCTTTAATAGGACATGCTCTTAACCCCAAGAAACTACTAAATTAAGGACAAGGGTGTAAACATTTGCAGGAGCAATGGGAAACTGAAAAGAACCTGCTTTTATACAGCACTGGAATGATTTTGAGAGCACTGATAAAAGGAAAGGAAACCCTTCCTGTTAAGTTTTGACAGATTGTAGTACTATGACGGACATCTAAAAGAAAAGGGTTATAAAACCCCTGTAAATCCGTACTAATGTAGTTTAAAACATTAGTCCAAATACAACAGAATAAACATGTTTAAATATTTGTAATATTGTCGTTGCCCCTTGTTCATGTTTTAACAAGTTTACTGCCTTAAAGTGAACACCTGTGGTGTAGCTGCAACCATGCATGAACATCAGGAGACAGACTGTCTCTTTATCCCACTGATATAAGGACAAATCAAACACACTCACTCAACTGATCATGAACAGCGATGAGACTGCATACTGATCCCGAATCTCAACGAGACTGCGTACAGGGAGGAGGTTCAAACCCTGGCTGCATGGTTCCAGGACAACAACCTCTCTCTGAACACCAGTAAAACCAAGGAGTTGATCGTGGACTACAGAAAACATCAGAGAGCAGTTTCAAATTCCTAGGTGTTAACATCACAGAAGACCTAACCTGGTCCCACCACACCAGCGGTGCAGCCAAGACAGCACAGTAGCACCTATCCATTAATCACAGACTCAAGAAGTTCAGCATGGTGTCACATATTGTGGCTAACTACAGGTGCACTACTGAGAGTATCCTGACTGGCTGCATCACTGCCTGGTATGGGAGCTGCTCCGTCCTGGAGCGCAAAGCGCTGCAGAGGGTGTAGAATTCAGAACAGCACAGCACGGGCTGCGTGCTGCCGAACACAGAGGATATCTACTCTGTTAGAGGCCTCAAGAAGGCCAGGTCTGTTTTCAAGGATCCCAGTCACCCCAACCATAATCTGTTTTCTCTACTACCGTCTGGAGAATGATACCGAAGCATACAGACAAAGACCAACAGATTTCAAAACAGCTTTTTCCCTCAGGCAATAAGACTCTTAAACAGCAAACCCCGGCAGTCATCAGCAATTACCCAAACAAACACTGATAAATAGTCAGTGTTTTTGTTTTGTTTAATGTAAATATCATTACTTTCATTTGCTTTGGCAACACTGATTGTACCCATCGGTCATGCTAATAAAGCACCTTGAATTGAATTGAAAATAGTCAGTCCACTTGAAACTGATAAGGTGCACCTGTGTTTTTTTTCTTTCCCTGACACCTCCTATCCCTACGATATCTCCTTGTTATTCATTGTGTAAATCATGTAAATTGTATAATACAATGAATTATTTTTCTCTGTAACCTTTATTCTATCAACTTCTATCCTATCACTCCTTGCAAGCTTGCAGAAAAAGCATTTAATTGCTGACAACCACCACTGTATGCTGTATTGTTGAGCATTTGATAAATAAACCTTGATTGATTGATTTAACTTTCACCACCAACTTTCCTTGAACTTTCATTAATTGCAAAACAAAAAAGCTAATTCTGATTAACTACATCTTCTCAAGACACATCACAAAATACAGCAGTAGTTTTTTAATCTATCTTGGGAATAAATTTGTATTTAACACCAGGAGCTTAGAAATGTACTGAATTGAGCAGCAACAAGAGAAAGAGAGAGAAGAGAAAATAGGCTGTCATTCTGAATTACAAATAGGTGACCTGAGGACTGTGACAGCAGATAGCACATCAATTAATCAATCCAATCAATCAATTTTTAATCTTATGTAGTGCCTTTCAATCCAGAGTATTCTCAAAGCACTTTACATAAATTAAACACAGAAAAGCAAGAACAAAGAATAACACAAATATCGTAAAAATGTGAAATTTAAAGAAATTGAGAATTGAAGGCCATCTACAACAAGTACAGTTTGCGGCAAGCTTTAAAAACATCACTAAAGAGTGTATTTTACGGTCAGGGAGAGTTTATTCCAAGATTAGGGACTACTGATGAAAAGGCTCAGTCCCCTAACATATGATGTGCAGTACTGGACTGTTACGGAGCTTAAAACCAGCAGACCAAAGTCAGCGAACGTGAAAAAATCTGCTTCTGAAGACAGCTTTACACATTTAAAGAACTGCACGACCCATCTACACAGTGGTAAAAGACAGGTTTTATACAGACTGGAACAGTTCTACGCATATAGAAAACGGATAGGGATGTGCTGGCTGTTTACAGTATATATGTACTGCACTCTGCACTGGTGCTCATCTGCTGACCAGCTTGAACTACCAAGACAGATGCTGCACAGCTGGAATGATGAGATCAGCCAGGCTCATAGTGAGCCAAGCCCTGGCTGAGCTTGTGCTGGTGGGGAAGAACTGGGCTTAGCCTAGGGGACTACCCTATACCTATGTCCATAAGAACAAAACCACAAAATAGATTATTACACTGCCTTCAGAGAAGTTTGGAAACATTGTGAAGGAGATATACAGTACCAGCACATACAAAATAAGTGAGAAAATTAGCCTGCTTTAGACAAACCATTGGGACATGTCAATTCTAAAATATTTAACATTCACAGAAATTGCAGACAGGAGAAGCCTGGTCAGGAATAGTGTGTAAAAGCTTACTGTTTGCTTTTCAGAGTTACTGAAGTCAGACTTGATGTAATGGGAGACAAAATCGACAACAGCCCACTTCTCTGTTGCAACCCCCCCGTCTCCTTCTTCCCAGCCTCCCCCAGCAGGGTGGGTGTCGCTCGTCAGCAGCAGAGTCTGACACACAAGAACAACTTCAATTCTCACACTTCTCACTTCCAGCACCGTCCTGCGCTCACTCAATTAAAGCAGCCATACTCCTGTCTATCACAGCCTTAATCAGCTCTTGCTGCCTCCCACTTGTAAATAGGTTTTCATGCCTTTGGGTATCAAAGTGAAAGAGGGAGAGGAGGGGGAACACAAATAAGGAAAAAAAGCAACAACACAAGATACAGTGCCTCCCCCTCGCCACACACACCCTGCTGGAGTCTGAATACCTATGAATTATCTTACGCCTCTGCAAGAAAACTCATTTTATGTTGTGAGGAATAACTATACAACTATAACTATAACTGGGGAGAGATATCATAATATATGGATTATAAAGCAAGTATATGGAAAGTGTCACCATTATATCTTTGGCAGTCTTTAACAGGCTTTGGTAAGGCATCTCAAACTGTCAGGAAGTGTGGACTATTACTGTCAAATCACACTGGAGTGACCATAGAAGGGACATTGTGTTACACTTAAATACCCCCCTCCCCCATCACACTTCCACTCGGGAAATCTGAGAAGCACTTTAAGAACCTGTTCTTTGCCTGAATATTTTGTTGTCACGATTAAAAAAAGATGACTCTATAAGGTATTAAAACAATACACCACTACTGACAGAAACATATTTTGGTTGTTGGTATAGACATTTAGAGTCCCTCATGTAACAAAATGAGGAATCTCTTTATCTCACATTCAATCAAGGTACTCAGTAAAGGAGTACAAATATGATTGGCACTGTTTGCGTGTTTTTTGGAAATATCTAAGTGTCTAAAATGTAGCTGCCTGGATGCAAAAATCAGAAATCAGACAAGAACTTAAGGTAGTGATTACTTTTGATTATTGTGCGGATTCACAACCACAAAAGCTTTTTTTTCTCCATTTTGTGTTAAGAGGTTTTTGCAATACAGAGCAGATGTCCACACACTCCACAGCAGTAGCCAACAACTGTGGCCCCAGTCCAGTCGTGTTCACCAGAGCCATCCTGCTCGACACAGCACAGCTCTCCCTACCAGCCCTGCCCCTGTGTTGCCAGCTACAGACAGACAGCTTGTAGCAGCAGATCTGCTGGGAGTTGAAGGGGTCAATTCTGTTGCCAGAGGAGCAGCGGGGTTTATAAAGATTCATATTCTTGCAATGTACCTATTTCTTCAGACCCTAACAAACACAAGTCTGAGGCCTGACGGAAGTCAGATTCCGAATGAGGAAACATTCTACAAGCAGATCCTTCAACTTGGACGTGTTCGCTACGCTGTTAGCAATTTCTTTCTGGATCTATGAATCTTGAAATCTACAACAGCTAAAAGCATTTAGACAAGTCGACCAATTTCCAAGACATTTTTATAGATCTGTGGGAGCCTAGATACTCGAGAAAGTTTTCCCCAACCTAGTTTCAGCCCCTCTGAAAACCTCCAGCCCGTCTCCTCCCCTCTCCTCCACTGGTCTGCGGCTTGGGGATGAGCTCATGTTCACGTGGTGCTCCATCTGCTCACCAAGGAGACGGGGCTGATCTCATCTCCCACTGCTAATTCACTTATCCAGAGAGCTGGCAGGGAGGCAGGAACAGGCTCAGCATGGGAGGCTGGAGCCAGGCAGTGGAGAGGTGGGTACGATGGAGCGGACAGGGGAGAGGAAGGGGATGGGGTGGGGTGGGGGTTGGTCTCAGAGTGAGCTGAAAGAGGAAGGATACAGAACCCGTGTGTGACCAGCATCTTGACAGGAGTGGGGCTCCTGCCTCCCCTTCCCAGAGCCCCAGCCCCAGATAACACTGCACACAACAGGTGGTGGCGCTCAGAGCCAGAACTGTCTTATTTTTTTGGCTCAGTAACAAAAGATCAGTATCTTCTTTAAAAGTGCTCCAAGGATAACTCCAAGGAGTTAGTAATGAAAAACATCCTGTACTGGTTAAGAAGGCATTGCATGCTATATTTAAAGAAAAATAGAATAAATACAGTAAGAAGGTAAGAAGGTTAGAAATGAGAGGAGGCCACATGGTCCATCTAACCCGTTTGGTAGTTGGTAGTTAATTGATCCAAGAATCTCGAGCTGTTTCTTGAAAGAAACCATGGTATTGACTACAACAACACGGCTGGGTAGCTAGTTCTACATTCCCACATCCCTGTGGATAAAAACATCCAGGAATGTTGTATCATGGTACCCCTGCTATGTAAGGATTGCTTCCAAATAAGGTCCAGACTACTGTCAAATGTTTCTTTTATCTTCATTACTGAACAACAGACTGAAACAAGACCCAAACCTCAAGAAATCTCCAGAGACAGCTCTGTGGAACAGCTTGGACAATGCAAGGTTGTAATGAGTCATAGTGAAACATCAAGGAAACTATGATTAAACACAGAGAGACGGGGATAGGTAAGACAAACCCACCAAAACAAAAGAAGTGCACAGTGTAGATAAAATCATGTTAGATCTGCAAATGTTCTACACAAGCATAGTTTTTCTTTTTTTTAATCAAAAACTAAGACACTCCTGAGCTTCTCTACAGCTGTATCTCATTCCACAGGCAGGCATGCCTTTTTTCCACGATCATCAGATTAAACTACTGCTATAAAAGGTCACTACTATCAGACATTCCACAGCAACAAACAAAAATGGAAAATGTACAGTACAGAAATGTACAGAAAATGGACAGTGTTACTGTGATTGCAGGAAGGGGTGGTGAAAGTCATTTTAACAAAGGCACAGAGTATTAAAGGTTGTGATCTGCCATCAATCGGTGAGATCCACACCATTCGCTGTCGTAATAAACCCCAATCCAACATTCAGGATCCCAACCATTCAGGCCACAAGCTGTTCTCCCCCCTACCCTCTTGCAAGCGGTACCATACTGTTAATGCAAGGACCACTGGACTCAACAGATTCTATCCTACCGCAGTGCGCATCCTCAACAGCTAACTGTGATGCCTTAATACACATCTGCACGACGCACATTTCATAGTCTACCATTTTTGTTTTTCTTGTGGTCTCGCTACTACATATTTATTTATCCACAACATATTTATTGTTCCTGTTGTCTACATTGCGTGGTGTTGTCTTTTGTACTATGTATGTCCCGAGAGATCAGCGCGATTTAGAATTCCAATGTACAGGTACACATGGCAATAAACTACTCTACCACTCTCATTGCAATTCCTCTCACTCAACACTGAGCCTCGAAGCTCCCTGCTAGTTTCTTTCTATGACTTCCCCCCTTTCCAGTCTTTCATTATTCAACTCATACAGTACATACAGAAAGTCCCTTTGGCACAACATGGCATTGGCTACCACATTGTCTCATTTTTTCCCTGTGAAGTACAGTGGCTCTACATTACTGTATTTATCTGCTGTTCCCTGAAACCAGATCAAACATTTCAACAGTGTAATTTATTCCACTCTAAAAGAGAATTGCTAAACACTGAATACATGCAGGTTGATAAAAAAACATGACAAAAATGAATTCAGACAATCTGTTTATTTTTCCATACAGAGCTCAGATGACTTTTTATTCTATCCTTTTCAACAATGGCATTTTCTTCCACTAGTTTTTCAGATATAATAACATTTTAAAGAACAGCATGGAAGTTTTATTCCTTAAAACATTGATGTTGGCATTTAGAGATGAGGTAGAGGATGGCATAATTCCTTCTGAAAACCCACATGTTCCATCAGTCCAGCTCTGCTCCTGCTCGACTGAATTCACCAGCCACCCTCTCCATCCTCAGCCCACAATGGGCAGAAATCTGTTAAGGTGATGCAAATGGATCATGGGTAATTACCCAAAATATCTAAGTTATAGAAAAGCCTACACTTTATAAAGGAGATAAGACTTCTCACATTCCCAATTGCATTCACATAAAGATGTTCATTTTCCAGCATCCTATGCATCTAAGTGGTTGAAAACAAAATAAAAATAATCATAAAACTGATAAGAAAGGTCTGAGAGAAATATACTTTCAGAACATGTGCCCTCTACTTTCATTTAAAAAAATGAAAATTTACTGCAACAAAAGTTTTTAGCAAGTAACCTGCAATTTAATGGTCTGCGAAAGCCAAAATACTCAGCATTAAAAGCACTGTTCGCTCTCATGATACTGTCTGATTGCACAAAGGAAATTACTACAATACTGATGTTTTTTTGCAAACAGAACTTCAATGAAAAAGAATTTTAAATGCATAAGATGAAGGACTCTGTTGACTGTACTATTTAAATTCTCAAAGTGGATTAGGCTTTAAATATCACAACTTGATTACGAACTGAATCACAGATTTCCTTTAATCCACAAAAGAAGCTGCCTGAAATTGTATTAATCGTACCAGTGACTTAAAAATTCGTCACAAACCAGGCAGCCATAAAGAAAATATGGTGCGTCTTGAATATACCCAGTTCAAGGATTCATGCTTGAGTCATACTGTAGCTTCCGTACAGAGTGGTTTCTGGGTGGACCTGAGGTTTGAGTTTAAATCTCACTGAACGTCAGGTGCCATAGTTTACACTTCAACATTTAACTTCATGGTGCTTGACTCCATCCAGGGTATTGGGTTGTTTCAGATTATAGCAACAAGCCACCAAATGTGAAAAACAGGTGAAACAGAACAGTTTCCAATTCAGTGTTAAAGGGTTTGATTTCAGGGTTCAGATTTCAGATTTTGACAGGTGAAACTACCCAAGGGCACATTAGCTTACACACTGGACTGAGGCTCATCTATACAGGCTATATGACTTTCTTTGAGTCAGAAATGCACACTGTCTAGTTGTACACTTCAATTTTATTTTAAAAAATAATAATTTCAGTTGAATGGTGACAGAAAGTGGCATGTTGTTTGTCTAAGTACTCAACTGCATTCTCATCATCATCAAATAAAGAATACTGTACACGTCTCAGGTGAGATTACAGCAATACATATCCAGAAGAACAGCAGACACCCTTGACTGGTGAGAGCAGCCTGCTTAAACAGCTCACACCTTGGACCCTAAACCTCTCCTGTATATCTTGAAATACTGTACATGAGCACTGATCCAATCCGCTAAGATCATCACAAGGAGAGGAGGTGGGTGGATACATTCATTCTGACAGAAGGCGCTACGTCTTTTCCCTTAACTCTCACATATTAACACAAGAGGAAGAAAAACTAAATCTATCACCTTGGTTTTTTATTTCAAGTAGCTGTTTGTCTTTGTTCTGCTAATGAGTTATTTGCCTGCCCATTCTTCTATGGCTATTGATTGAAACTCAGTGGTACAGTTACCAGGATCCACGCAATGGCAGCTTCTGCATCCGGCATGAGAGGGAGCTCAGTGCTGGTTAATGAGGAAGACCGTTAAACATGACAGAGCGATGCAAAACAGCACAACACTCACTGAGCTTCTGCAGGGCTCTGCAATGTCACGTTACTCTTAAGCCCTTTATTCATTCAGGGAAATGTACCAATCAATGGGGTTACATCAAAACAAATGAGCATGGCTATACAGTTCAGGGAAAGACAAAGGATAGAGCTGAGTTGAAATTTAGCTGTGGTACTAAATAGGCTTTTTTGGTGTTAAGAGTGGATTTCACAGATTTAACTGACTGTGAATCCATGGAGTCTTATTAAGCAGAAATAGCAGAGGTCATCATGAATACTGTCTGCATAGGAAGACGCTCAGAGTCTGCAACTGCGAGAGCCCCTCTCTCTAAACCCTCTGTCTGGGGCACAGCAGCCAATAAATAGTAACATGCTCAACAGGGTCAATCATAGCTATCCCTTAGCCTTAAATGTTTTTTGGTTTTCCTTGTCTTGTATCTTCCTGGAAATTAAAATCTGCCATTATGTACTTAAATTTTTGTACAACTATGAAAAGGCTTCCAGAAATTATGGAATGAAATAAAATTGTCTCAGAAAAGAAAAACAAGAATAGGCTGTGATACTAATTTTTCTTAGTCTGCATCAGTCAGCCAGTACCAAATTTGAAATGACCTCTACACCTTACACCTCAGAATTGTTAGGACTCCAGTCTAAGCCAGGGAGCTATTTCCCGTCTACACCCATCTAAAAACAAATCACCTTCCCTGGTCAGTCTTACCTTCCAGAGAAAGAATGTCCCTTACCAGCTTTCATTTCAGAGTAAATGTTTATAATTACCAGGATGTGAGACCTCCTGGGAAATCTAAGGTTGCTGCTGGAAGAGGTGTTAGTGGGGCCAGAAGGGGGTGCTCACCCTGTAGTCTGTGTGGGTCCTAATGCTCCAGTATAGTGACGGGGAAACTATACTGTAAAAAAGGTGCCGTTCTTTGGATGAGACGTAAAACTGAGGTACTGACTCTCTGGGGTCAATAAAAATCCCAGGGTGTTTCTTGAAAAGAGTAGGGGTGTAACCCTGGTGTCCTGGCCAAATTACCCATCGGCCTTTACCAATCATGGCCTCCAAATAATCCCCATCTATGAATTGGCTTCATCACTCTGTTCTACTCCCCATTGATAGCTGGTGTGTGGTGAGCGTTCTGGCGCACTATGGATGCCGTTGCATCATTCAGGTGGATGCTGCATATTGGTGGTGGTGGAGGGGAGTCCCCATTACCTGTAAAGCGCTTTGAGTGGAGTGTCCTGAAAAGTGCTATATAAGTGTAAGCAATTATTATTATTATTATTATTATAATAATAAAATGCAACCCCACAACCTAAGGTCAAGTGGGTTTCTTGGCCTTAACAACTAGGGCTGTGTGATATAGAACTGTTTCCTAAATTAAGTGGCCTACATGATCTGAGATGCAAATGCGCTCCTGAAAATCCTTGAATAATTAATCATTTTGAATCCTTTAAAAAATAAGCTGATTAAAATTGAGACATTTCACAAAGTATTAAGCACTTATTTTATTGCAGCATTTGCTGTTTAATTGCCAAAGAGAAGTCTAGCGAGGACTACCCATCTAAAAAGCCAAGCTTATCAGGGAGGGGACTGATCCCCCTGCAGTCTGCATAAGACTAGACATGACTGGCTATTTGAAACGATGCCATGGTCCAACCCAGCCTCTCCCCTTCCATATTCCTCCGGGAAAGGATCCAGCTCACTGCAATAGCATAATGGATAAGCAAAAAGCCAAAGACCTCATTTATACAGTACGGACCTTCTGGCTATAGGAATTTGACAAGATGAGTGTGCATCTCAGCTGGGTATTATTTCCCCACAGGAGGAACCTTCATCATCTGCAGCCCATTTACAAGGAGGCTAATTATTTTTAGTCAGAAATGAATGAATGGGAAATGTGTTCTTGAATAAAATACATATTATGAGCACTTGCGTAACATGCAGAAAGATGATCCAAAAAAATAAATGATTTATTTTCTCAAATGTCTTTTGGTAACAACTTAGCAACTGCAAATGCTAATACATGTTTGAAGTACTGAAAACCGGCAATTAACACATTACAAGGAATTACACTTGCACATCTACACAAGTTAATAACTTGCAATTGTGCATGACTAAAAGCTTTCCTATAAGCAGTGATTAGCTTTTAAACCATTGCCTTCAGGGATCAGATGGAAACTGTACACTCTTTTCACTCTCACTTACAGCCTCCCTGCAGGTACAATCTACCCCCCACTCCTCTCACCTCAGGTCCAAACTCACTCAAGCACAGCAGCTCTTTAAAAGAATGAGATGAACAGATTTGAGCCTCCAAGGGAATGTCTCTGAAAGACTGAACAAAGGAAAGGGAGGAAGCAAGATTTCAGTGTGTGAAGAAAGGGCAGCTTTATTTTCATTTTAATATGAATCGTCTTGTTAAATACCATTGTTCTGTGAATTTGAGGAGCAGGTTACTGAAACACAAAACATAATGCACCTATTGAAGCTCAGTGCCTGCTTCATGTGTGCATTTGCTCTCGTTTCAGTACGTTTTCACTCGCAATACTACTTGATGAAGTTCACGGAGACGGCTACTGCCACCAGCCCTGGTAATCTCCATTGGTGCTGAAGGCCTTTGAGTTAACAAAAAAAAGGCTCAACAACGCAAATAAACAAGAGCCTTAGACCCGCAAATTTAAGAAGATTCAGGGATCTTATGAGTCCTTTTTTTTGTACTATGTTAGGCTCCGATACTGGTCTGGTATCTTGTGCTTGATGACAGATCAGCGGGATTCTCGGGCGACCAAGACTACAAAAGGGGTAGGCCAGGTCTTTGTGAAGACCTGGAGGACACCTAAATTGAATCACAAAACCTCCACACTTTCTTCTCCTCAAACTCCCTGGGCCTGAGGCCAAGACAAATGCTCTGGGGCCAGAGATAAGAGAAGGGGACAGCAGGAGAGGTGCTCTGGCATGTTGGTATAAATCCCGGACAATCAGAACTGCAATACCTAAGGACCCAATGTTAAAAAAAGATAAGAGGACGAGAGGTCTGCCCTATCTCCTACTCTCTAAGTGAGCACACACTGAACAATGTGTTGTGACAGATCTGCAGTATGTAATGACCACTTCCAAATTCTAGTGTTAGCATGCAGGTATTTCAAAAAGATCTGTGGAAAAAAAAACATGCTTACAGATCTTCACATGTCTTCTAAATTCTGCATTTTTTGTAGACTAGTTACTTCAAAGCAGTAGCAAAGTCTAATGTTATGCTACTGCTTATAAAATATAAAAATCCACATACTGAATAGAAAAATCCACATTGATATGCTGGTGCACTGCATTTTCCCCCAGGTGCAGTATTTCAGTATTTCTCGAAAGAAAAAAAATATCTTATATTAAAAAAACAAGTATATATAAATATGGTTTGTGAAATGGTTATGAATTAGTTCAACTGTTCAATATAAAATGAAGCAAATGTATCATTTATAGTGGGACTTGACTGCACTGTGTCAGCACGCGCTTGAATGAACCGTGCATGTTCAGCTGCCAGCTGCCATGGACAAAATTGCTATTGTTGGAAACAATCACTGTGGTTTTAAATACATTTTTGGAATAATCCCCAGTCCTGCACAGCAGGAGTTTGATTAACTGGAAACAAACGCAATTTCTGTTCTGTTTCACAGTCAGCGCTCTCCTACAAGACACTTCACTGACACTCTGACCCATCCACATATGGGCATCCTCAGTGCCGCATGGGAGTGTTTCCTGTGAGAGCGTCTCTATCGGCCGTGGTGCTCCCCGGCGAGAGCGTCTCCACCGGACGCGGAGCCCCCCGGCACAGCGTCTCTATAGATTTATTGCCTTCTTGTAAACCTCTCGACATCCTCACCATTATATAGAATAAACAAGGTGCAAACAAAAAGGCAGTTTAAATTGTGAAAAATGACTCACAAGTCACTGCAAGACTGTGTCACACATACTTAATGTATTTGTTTCAGAAAACTATTCGACCATCACCAGTGTTAAACAGAGAAGGTGCCCAGCATTTCTACCTCGGCACAACAAATTTTTGTTTCTGCCCCTGAAATACAGAAGGAAAGAAGCCTTTTCACTAGAAGGTATACACCTCTGCTCATAGGCTATCTTTATGGACTGGTAAGCGATACTGAGATGTTGACAGTGTTCATCAGCTGAAGATGCTCTGCAGTAAATCTCCCAGTGTGCCAATATGTTAGCCTGTCTCACATTTGTTGCACAATTAGCTAGATGGCATTTAACCAGTGGAACATTAAGTTAAACTAATATAAACCTTCAGCTGATGAATTGGGCTATTGATTAACTTATCACACCCCAAGATTAAATATAAGTCAGTGCAACAACAGATCCAGCAATAAAAGCATGCCTTATCTTAATATTTGTTTTTTTCATAATGTGCAACTAGGAAAGATGGATGGTTTCCCCCTCTTTTAATTACAGAACCTTTTGGACACTCACAGTACCTGTGGCCGTGACTAAAGTCAGCCTGGAGCCTCTTTTGGCCAGAGGCTATAATCAGCAGTGAATGGAAGTGGCCAACTTCAAATTGCGTGACAGCAGACACAGGGAGCGAGATGGACAGTGTCTGGAGTGAGGAAGCGACAGGAAACTGTACAGCTCGCTCGGTGCAGTCTGTACCCAGTCTGTACCCAGCCCAGCAGCGCACACCACCTCAGGCAACATGCCACTCCAGAGGATTAAGAGAAACAAAAACCCGGCTCAGCTCACTGCTCACACACAATACTCTCTGCTGCTCTCAACACCATTCACACTCTCCCTGTGTGCTTGCTTCTCTGTGACCAGGACCCTTGCTCCCTCTCTCCCTGCGCCGACTTCTCCAAAGACACACCCGCACTCTTCAGCACTGCTGAACACATCCTCCGACATCTAATCATTCTCACAGTTCTTGATAGCCCATTTGTAAACTGGCCAAAAAACCAACTGTGTATTGTCAGCTACAAATGGGCAAAACATTCAGAATTCACCACAAAAACATACCCAAAGGTAGTTTGATGTAGAAATTCTATAAAATAGTGGACACCCATGTAGCACACCTCCCTTGAACTTCATCGTGTAGGGTTGTCTACTTAAAAAAAGTACTTCAGTCATGACTCCGCACTCCAAGAGAAACTAAACAGTCTTATGCAGCTGAGTGGACTTGATGGGTGATGGACTGGGATGATACTACTAAGATGTCCTAAGCTGTGACCTCGAGAAAGTCAGTGCTATATAAGCAACACAAGGAGGGGGGCTGGTGAGAGCTAACCTCACGCTGCCCATCACTGAAGTCAGAAGTATTAACAAGGCCACTGATCCATCCATTTCAAAATTCTTCATGAGGATATAAAAATCCCTGACTCTGGCAGTGTTGAATATCAGCTGTGTTGTAGAGTTGGGGGTCAGGAATGAGGTTGCGTGCAGTAACATGTGAGTTTTTACAGGGAAACAAATAATGCACTAAAAAACATCCCGTCTATCTTTGTCGGCTTGGAACTACCTATGAATCCAATCAACAAATTTCATTTCATAATCTTTTTAAAAGATGACACGCAGAGAGATTAAATAAAGCAGAAAGGGTCAGTGACATTAGTTTCAATATCAAATCTAAGGAGACTCTGGGATGAGAGCACCTTCTGGTCACCCACACTGACAGACACAGCTGAGCACAACTTTTTTTAGGATATACCCTTAAATCACAAAACAAAGACCATAAAAGGAGGTAATAAACATTTCAATATCATGTGTCCTTTTGAAGATGTCAACTCCACCATACCCTCGGCCCCTGGGCTGTTTGCTGAAAGAACTAACCCAGCGTCTCGAGGAGAACACGGATGTGAGAACGCCTCTTATCTAATGAGACATTTCTCAGGCCCTCAGACGTCCCCAGCCCCTCCTGCGCTTTCCCCAACGCCCTCTCGCCCCTCACCTGCAGCCCCCTCCGTCTCAGAATGCTGGAGTCGTCCATGCTGCCCGACTCGTGGCGGCCGGCTCCTGCCTGGAAAAGAATCAGTTTCACCGGCACGATCTCCACCCCGGGGGGTCAGCGGGCACCCGTCAGCTCCGAGCGCTAAGAGGCATGGGTGGGTGAAGGGCAAGCTGAGCCATGAGCTGGGCAGAAGTGCACTTGCACCAGGGGCAGGCAGATACTTCAGCCCTGGAAGGGGCTCAAAACAAAGGACTGTTCGGTAAATCTGAAAGTGGATCTCACCAGACTCGGGCCAACAACAGTGATGCTAATTGAATATAATACTGACAGGGCACAGACACTATTTAACAACTCCACACGGGTCTTGTCTGCATATTTCTCTTCTTTGTCATCCTAGTATTCATTTTTATCATAAAAAATTGAGATCTGCTTTAATGCATTATACTCTATAGAGGGGAGACTTTCATTGAATCCCTCAGTCTTCTTTTGTTTCGGGATGGTCTGTCTTTATTGAAGTGAAGCAGTTCCTTAAGATAAGCATCTTCCAATCATTTCTCCACACCAGGTCTTCACTGAGGGGTCTCTAATATTTTCATTCACTTCACAGAGTGGTCTCAAATAGTTTCTCTCGCAGATCTCTGCCTTCATCGCCCGATGGGTGAAGGTATAAATGCCAACGCAAACTCTGTCACATGGAAGAGCAGCTTGTTGCGTGCACTGAGCTGGTGGTATATGGCAGCTATATACAAGAATTCGAGTTTGAAATGAAGGAGCGGTTACAGTCAGCAGTGTTAGAAGTGCCGCGGGGACACGAGTCCTGCCCCCTCTGCGTCTTCTTGTCCCGTGTGCAGGAACACGCGGCTGGCTGACACAAGGCAACAGCAGGCCTGGCTGAGCAGCTGTCCCTTGCAGGTGAGCTGTGTGGAGCTGCAGTAGCAGGCATGTCAGGAGCACAGCCGTCCCCTCAGTGGCCTGGAGCCAGGGGCATACTCTCTCTGGACAGGCTGGGCTCCAGGGCTTCAATCTGTGGAGATGGCAGGGGCCGGTAGATGCTTCTTTATCAATATTTAGTGCCCCCTTCAGTTTCCTTTCATATTATGTCCACACATTACGTAATTCAGAAACACTTGCACTGTTATGAATTGCACCTTTTTGGAAAATGTACTTTCCGGATGGTAAGTGTTGAACTGGTATTTTAACAGTGATGTTGAAGCCCAAAAAAATCTAAAAAAACTACAGTTGAAAAATCAAGTGTTACTCTACATGCACAACTAAGAACCATCACAATATTCTTAAGTCAAAACACAACAGATGCTCAGGCTGGAGAAGCTGAGACTCCGGGTGAAGTGAATTCTGCATTCAGGACTGTTAAGAGGAAGCAAAAGCCCACAGCACAGAGGGGCCAAGACGTCCAGAAGAAAAGGAACAGCTGCCGTTTTGTTTGTCCGTTTGTTTTTTTCTGCTTTGGCGCGCTTTCTTAAAGCATGTTAGCTGTCAGAAAGAAGGGGGAGAAAAAGGAGTCAATGCCTACCCAGTCTAATGAGATGGTCACAGCTGCAGCTCACAGGAAGCCAGCAGACACCCTAAACAAGAACACGCCACTAGAGCAGCAGGATTCCGTTCTACTGGCGCAACGCGAGGAAGCAGGGAGAGAATGAAAAGTCATGATTTCCTTCCGGAAAAGCGAGCGTCTCGAGGCAGCACGCTCCTCCTGACAGGTGCCGTGGGTAGCAGCTGTTGCAAAGAAACAATCCTCTGTTCCGGCCGATATTACTGCTGCTCCCTCTTCTGCTGGCTATTTAAACTTTGGGCGCAGCAGTGTGTACTCGGCGTTTCCCGGGAGCGAGAGGAGAAGGAGCAGCTTTCCGGATGGAGTACCTTTCCTTGTTTTAGGTGATGTTCGCTAACGAGCAGCACATCTGCCGGTGTGTTATTGTGGTCGCAGCGAAAGAGGTGCGGCCCCCCTCATACAAACAAAGACAGAAGGAAGCTCTTCTCTCTCTCTCTCTCATTAACTCCCTTGCTTCCTTGGTTGACATCTGCTGGGCAGAACAGGTACCGAATCTATATCCTCTCACACGGCAGAGTGCATCACGTTTCCAGGCAGCACGCCCTAGCTCCTTCCAAACGTGCACACACACACCTCTCTTTCCGTTTCTGTCTCTCAGTTTACCTTGCACGCCTCCTCCCCTCTGCTTGACTCCGACAAACGGCACTGCTCTCACCCTCTCCTGTCAGCACAGCTTTTCAGGAGCTGAAACAGCAGCTCAGGCGCACGGCCAGCCAACCACACACAGGGAAGGCGGCGGGGCATTTGCATAGTATGAATGGAGGAGACAGCTTAGCTCCCACCCCACCCCTTTTCCCTAGAGCCGCTCCGGTCTCCTTGTACAGTACATTCACTTTACATTACGAGAATCCTGCGCTCAACGCTACAGAAACACGCTTTCGGTTGCCAGCAGAACTGCAGATAGCAGTGCTTCAGTTTTAGTTAAAAACCCCATGCCATTGATTCGCGTATTGTATTTCCCTTTCATACAAAAGCTCTGGTTTCCTAAAACGTTCAATTATAAAAACGAGGACAACTGTAGACTGATCGGTCTTACTTTCGTCAATGGTAACATAATGGAAATCATATTGAGAGCTTAAGCAGAAAAATACAAATTAAAAGATTATGTGATTTTGTGATGAATTTATGACACTTGAAGAGATGGACATGTATTAAGAAAAGCAAGGTCTTTTTAAGTAAGTGGAGAGTATTCTATGAACTATCACTCCATAATCATTTTTTGGTGTCTTTTTATAACAGACGGGCTTGTCTCTGTAAGCCACATTATTAAGCTTGTTTGTTGTCAGGAACAGTAACAATTAACACTAAAGCATATGGCAAAATATACAAGTTAGACACCCAGAAAGCTTTTGATAAGGTCACTCAGAAAAGGTCAATTCACAAATTAAGAAATATAGGATTCCAAGTTAATGTATTCTCATAGATTGAAAATTCGTTAATGAACAGGAAATACCTTCTTAAGGGGCATCAGCTTTAATTGGGCAATATTCAGCAGTTATTGTGGAATTCAAATCAAAGGAGGTTTCAAATGCACTCCTAAGCCCTCATGAAGAATATTGGGTGCAATGTTGGTCACCACACCCCATCTTAAGGAAATTTTAGGTTCACTTAGCTACCAAAAGAGCAAAAATGGCAGAATGACCCACTCCTGCCAGCAAATTTTCATAGGCCTTCTGTTCAAACAAGTGAAGCGAATCCTCCTTATAGATTTTCTCATTGGATCAACAATGCAGGAGCAAAACAAAAGCCAACAGTATTGAAATAAATTAGCTTTATTTTGTCTCCCTTCCTGGTTTTCTGTTTATGAGCAGGGTTTGTGGGCTTCACACTCTATTTCTAAGTACTCCACATTCCGCTTTCTGGCACAATTGGTGACTTTCAACGTGCCTGTTTATGGAATTTTAAGTGGAGAAACTAGTTAATCATGACGTGACAACAAAATGAAACAAAACTCAGAAATTAAAGTCACCACATGATCAAAGACAGCTGGTTACCTTACTCAGCCCTGGATCTCAGCTTTATAGTCCTTGTTTTCTTACACTTACAATCATAATAACTCAAGTTTATGTTGAATGGTAAGGCTCATTTCATTTTCTGCATTCCAATAATGTAGTCTTATGATTTAGTTAGGAATTGCTGGGAAAAATATGGTAATAGAAAAAAATCATCCAATGAAAGACATTAACAGCAGAAGGATGGGTAACAAGATGACAAAGTGAACGCATTGGTTTCAAAGAAAAAGAGCACTTTTCTGTCTGTGTTCACTGTCCCTCTGAGAATAAACAAGCTTAATAATGTGGCTTTAGTGAGACAAGCCTGTCTTTGGAGGCCTGTTGTAAACACACACCAAAAGATTATTATCCATAGTATGAAATTATACACTATATAAACACTGCAACACACTGCCAGGGAGACCCCAGGCACTCATTTTCCACTGCTACCAGCCAAAGAAATATTAATTAAAAAGCTAAGTTTGGCTTATTATTTTATTCATTAACATTCCCCACCCAACAACCATAGCAAAAAAAAAGATAAAGAGGTTTATCAAGAGCCTTTTCCCCAAACCAGTCGTTCGTATTAACAAGGATTTTCCATGTCATTTCAAGGCAGAATGTTATTACAAGCTAATTTTAATTGCACTAATTAACTGGCTTTACAGTTACAAGGAGCCCTGCAGTGGACTGAAAGGATCCAATCTGGACATGACAGGCTTGCAGTAGCCACGCGGGTCACAACAAGCCCGAGTGCGACGGGAAAAATAGTCTAGTCCAGTGACCCAGGCCCAGAACAAATCGCCAAGGGTGCAGGGATATATCTGTTCAGAGGCAAGGGCTGGAGGTCAAACGTGCTTTAGGAAGCACAACAACAATCATACAAGAATTTCTGATGGAAATAAACAGGACCTGTGGCTAAAGGTCACAATGCACAGTAATGGCAAACCATATACCGACTGACAGTTTTTGTCTGGAAGGAGTACCAAGGTCTCATTTACATTGAATAATGGGTTACATTTGTAGACGTGTTAAGTCTCTCTACAGGTATCTTAGTCTAGCTGGGCTCATAAAGACCTGAATCAGCTCGTTATGGTTTTAACGGGTTCTCTTAAAAGTTTAGGTGATGGTGTTAAAAAACCCACAGACACACAGGCCCTCCAGGACCAGCATAGATTAAAGATAAAGCTGCGATTGAGGCTTTATGGGATTATACTGAATACCATATTTATAAATGTAAAGTCTCTGCTAAAGTCTTTAAATATTAAGTCTTTAAATTCATTGTTTTATTGAAAGACATGAAAAACCTAGCTGTAATGAGTATATTTATTTCAATTTGGGTTTGTACTTTTAGCTCTTATTTTTAGCTTACAGAATTTGCTGGTGTGATTTGTCCCTGATCCGTCACCAGCTGAAGCCTGTTGCAATTGAGTTTCATTTTAAGGACACCTGGGACCTGTCTCGAACTTGCCTGTCTGGCAATTGGGACTCACTAGCAAACTAATTCAGTCTAGTCCTACAGTACAAGCCTGCTGATTCATTGACCAAGCTTTATCATCCAATGGTAAACAACTTGAACTTGCACAACAGTCCATATACTGTAACTGCATGTTGATAACAGTTTATTATCTACTTGAACACAATGTGAATAAGTTGATAAACTTAAGTATCCTGAACATAACAGAAAAAATATAGCTTCCAATTTACAGACAGGTGTGTGTGCACCCTGCTTCTCCAACAATGATTCTAAATCCACATGGTTTATTAAAAAATTACATGCAAATGTGAAAATATGAAATCATGTAACTTGGAGCACTGGAGCAGAATTACAGTATATCACCACTTAGGCTAGTAAAAACATAGATGTTAGGCCTAAGATCAATTCTATAATGTCTGCATTTGCTAAACACAAATTTTAAGAAGTTTGCACGCTGCTCTGAAAGGGTCTCTTTGTGTGGAACTCTTTTTTAAATGTCATTCAGTTAGAGAAACTATGGTCAATGAGATCAACAACAACCAGCCTATCAAACAGACTGTCATACTGGCTCATACAGGCAATGTTAATATATACAGTACTGTAGTTCAATGTGTTAAAGCATTTTTAACAGAGGACATTAATCCTAAAGGAGCTTACTTTTTTTATAAAAGATTTAAGAGTTCAACAAAACTTTGTGTTCTCAGATAAATGCTAAGTTATCCCAACTTTATGCATTGCTACACAGCTACAGAGCACTACATAAGCATGCATATCTGAAATAATATAAATATTCGACCTTAAAAAAGCCTGAAAACGGACACATGCAGACACACAGTAAGGTTAGGAAGGACAAAATAGCCTCTTGCACATGGACAGATAGGAACAAACACATTTCAAGGCACTTTGCAAAAAAAAAAGCTTTCATTTTGTAGAATAACTGTCTGGGCTTAGTGCATAATTTATATTAGAGTCTCCTAAATATAGAGGACTACTACTTTGCTAACATTATTCATTCTGGAATACTAGAGCAGTAAACATTTTATGACACTGCTTAGCCAGAGCACTTAACTAGAGCACTAGATTTACTGCCTGCCCCAGCCACAGTACATACAGCCCTGCAAGACTGGGAACACGGATGAGACGCTAATGAAATAACAGGCCATGCAGGTTTGTAAAACTACAATTTGTGGTTGATTTTTACGATGGCGAGATAAACTAGTTTATCCGTATTACTGAACCAGGCTGCATGTACAGCGAACACCTTAAATTTACTGGTGGTGTTCAGTGATAAGTCTCCCAGAAGTATGATTAAAATGAATGGGGGAAGAAAAGAGTTGGACAGCAAGATTTATGTACAGTATCAACAGCTCACATGTATGTTCCTTCTCCCTTTAGACACCCTGTGCCCAGCCAAAGGCAACATTACATTATTCCAGTAAAACAAGCACAGTAACAAGTAATGAGCCACAGCCGGCAGGCACTTAAACTTAACTGCCTCCTCAGAGGAAATATTCACAATGTTTAACGTACTTGTCCTGACACCTTGAACTTCGAACTGGGTATTCTCTTTCAACATTCACAGCTCCATAATTCGCAATATAAATATTTCTGCAGACTGCAGACACACAAACACAGACATATTCCTAGACATGCTGTAAAATGTGCCCTGGTATCTAATATTCACAGCAGTTGGCAATAGTTTTCAACTCATCTGCAGTGCAATTTGTCATTGCAGACTCCAACAACAGGAGGAGGGGTAAAAAGTAACTCAGCAGTGGCCCCTTTTAAAAACAAGGCCTGTTTTCCCCCCACTGTAATTGTTTTGTGAAAGTGATATTGCTTAATGGTTATCAAAGACACTGATGGAATCAACGAAGTGGTCTGGAAGGCTGAGTTACCTTCCACAGATCTTGGAAGAGATATAACTGCAAATCTTTTGGTTTGGCCTTCACGTTACAAAAAGGAGATAAGGTTGTCGTTTTGATAAACAAATGAGACTCATTGTGCAGTGGCATGGCAGTTAAGGTCACATTAAAGGAACAAGGTGGTTCTGAGCTTTCCATCATGGATCAATAGAGTCTGTATGAGTACATTTTCCCAGCTCACTTAGGACACATGGAGGATGTTCTTTAAAACAGAACAGAGAATATATGTGAGACTGTATATTAATTGTTTGAGACTGAAGAGAAAAAAAATCTAGGGACTAAACATCATTACACTTTTCATAATCTTTACAATGAAACATGGAAAGACTGGTAAAACAAACAGTAAAGGGAGTTTTCCATGGCACATCCAGATTATGGAAAAAAATGCCTTTTTTATCCTACCCTAGTCCTAGGCTCTCTTCTGAAAATGCACAACGTAAATATCTAGTTAACAGGCGCAGTGGAAGTCCTTCGTGAACAAATACACAATACTCAACTGAGAAAAAAGCTGACATCCATCAGAAAGATTAGGGGAAAGAAAGGGAGTAGAAAAATGTAAGAGATGACGAAATAGAGCGAAACAGTGATACTGTATGACATTTTCACATCACGCAAAGCTGGCAACCAAGTAGTCCTTGCAATCAGGTCACAGTTGTAACCAAAGACTGCCGCAAGACCAAGTGAGCATCATTAACCTCAATAAAGGCCAGCACTGAACAGTTGCTCCACATTAGCACCAACCCATCAGCAAAGACTGAAGTCAATTTCATCTGCTGTACAGTACAAGACAATGCTGAGACCTACCTAAGCCCTGCATTGTGCAGTACAATGTAAAACTAAGACAGGCACTGTATAGGGGTCGGGTAAAATAAGGATTGAGACCCATAGTACAAATCAGCATTGAAACTGTCACACAGTCTTCAGGACACAGAACGACAGTACCCGTTTTACTGTAAAGCAGAGGCCCAGCTTCTGTGACTATTGCCTTACAGAGGCTCAAAGAGACTCCAAATCAAACAAAACATTTTCTGACTAGAAAGTAAATAGTGTTATCTTTTGCTCAAGCGAAGAAGGTGATTTCTCCCAGCGAAGCTATCAGAGACTGAACACTCTGGGATTTTGGTGATGAAACTCTGCCAGGGTGAGAAAGCAGATGGGCTATTAACTGACGCTCTTGTCTGGGTATTCTGAGAAGTAACACACACACTGATAAAGAAGCGCTGAGCACGAGCTTCGCACCATTGTAACAAAAGAAGAAAACCTCACCATGCCCCATTCCCAATTACTGTGTATTACGGAAAGCATTAAGTGTGCTGCACTCTGCCTCTAAGGTATAGTATCTAATCTATGCCTTAAACCTAAGCATACAGTCTGCCATGGGCTGTAATTGAACCAGAGTGTAACCAAACGGAATGAATTAGAATCGATTTTTAATAAAACCGTCCCTCAAAGCAGATGTTCTGTAATCACCGCACAGCACAGATTCAAAGAATCCCATTACAGGGCATTACTGTATGTGCAGACAGGCAAATGGGTGGGAGCAAGAGAAGGATAAATTATTTTTGCAGACTGCCACAGTACACCCCTTTTTATACAGAAGCTGTGAACATACACCAGATAACGTAACTTCACAGCCGCCTTCACGGTGTCTGGAAGGAAGAGGAACTAGAGGTGTGTTTGCAGGCAGGTCCCAGTTGTCGCATACAGACAACATCAAGAATCCTCCAGGTAATCTGCCCCAGCTGCACATCTTCGCCGTTTCGCTTGTACAGAAACTGCAGCCCCTTCTCCTGAAAGGACTGGAGGACAGGGGATATGTGGGCAGGCAGGGCAGAGGAGTGTTTCAGCAGCTACCTGTCCTGCAGGCTTCTGTGTGCTGCACCTGCCCTGCCCTACAGCTCCCTTTTCCAGGAGTCCATCCTGCGCTGTTACATCAAGTGAAGATGTATTTTGTCCTTTTTTGCTTAGAGATCGTTTGAGTCAAGGCTGTAAGTGAAAACCTGCTTGAAGTCAGCTGTGGTGAGAACACAAGGCAGAGTAAACACAGGACCGATATTGGGTGTTACCAATACTACAAAAAACAGTCAAACACACTGCAGAGGTCAACCAGCCAAGGACCCGCCTCAGGAGTCGGCTTAAAAATGATTCAGGTTCCACTGTTTTACAATTCAGCATTTTGCAGAAAACACCCAAGCAACTCCTACTGCAGTTATCTGGGCACACAGAGAAAACATAAAAAAAGAACAAAACACCCAGCATGTTTAGTAATTGATTTTCTAATTCTCTCCTATTACATCCTTAATGTTACAAAACTGTTTGAAAGATTTCTGACTGAATACATTTGGACTTCCACTCAGAAAGGATAAACACCAACTCCAACTTGAATTTTAACATTTAAGTGTTTGTATATGATATTTGTAGAATGACTACAACAATACAAAGCACTACTTCTTTCTTTTAAAAGCCATAATCTAAAATTAAGCATAGAAGCACCTCTGAAAAAAGGTGGACAAAAAATATAGGAATTATATAGAAGTTACAATATCAAGTAACCTCGAATTGAATGTGGAAGGCCGCTGGCCCCGTGGACGACTATTTACGCGCTGGCTGGATCGGCTGAAAGACGCCATGCGCCTCGCAAAAGTCACCTGCCAAGACGCCGCAGACCGTATGAAGTGGAAAAATCGGTGCAAACAAGCAGACCCCACATAAGTGGGAAAATGCGAAGAAGAAGAATATCAAGTACCCCAATAACTCCTATACAATAACAGTCCTGTTCTTCATCCAAAACTGAATGATCAATTCAACTTCACACAATACTGTAAGTAGGTCAGGCTCCAAAACTGTGCCACAGAATGAGTCAGACTCCCTGAACTCATAATTACACAGAACCAGTCCCTCTAAACAGCACAGAAATTTAGTTGGGCCTGCCAAAATGCAATAATTGCCCCTTGCTGAGATTCAATTATCATGTGGGTCACAAGTCCAGCAGGCACAGGAGAAGAGTACGCTTTTTATTAGTAAGTGAAGGGGCTTAGAGATACTGATATATGTAATTTTATGCCTCATATTATAAGAGGATTGAGTAAAAAGTGTTTATTGTTGCCCCGGGACAATAAACTTGAGTTACTCCTCCCAAACCTCCAGTGCAAACAATTGAGCAGATGAGGTGAACCCAAGGCAGCCAGCTGTGGTCCCAGAGAGTCACACTGAGGCCCTTTAATTGACTCTCCATTAAAGTATTTTTCAGAGGAAAAAAACACGTGGTTGTCGAAAGTCTGCATGATAATCACATTAGGTTTTCAATGACAGTCAGCTTCTTATACTGTTCATCAGATGTGGGGCCTCCTATGCCTGTAAAAACCTCTAATGGGTCTATTAAAGGTTTTTACTGGAAAGATATGCAAGGGACATTAATTGTAGTTCAAGTGCAAAATGTTTAAAAGGCTTTGTGCTTTACCCAAGCTCTTCAAGGTAATTAGAACTAACTGACACAAATCAACTGCATCTCCACTGATACATGAGCAGCCCTTGGTTATAATTGCCATTACTCTTAACAGCCCAAAATAACTTGTATGCTGACCTCACACTCTGCACTGTAAAGGCTGTCGGCTCTCTATGTTTGCACATCTGTTCCGATCTTAAGTTTGGACGCAGACCAAATCCTGGTCCAGTAAATTGGATCCCTGGAAATAAAGTCAGTGCCAGGGTAATATACTATGGTCTGGATTCAGGGAATCTGTGGGAATACTGTGAGAGAATAAATGGTTTTCACTGGCATCAACATAAAAACACAGGTTAAATAGATTAATATCTACATTTAATCAATCACAGTCTTTCGGTACTGTTTAGCAACAATGTATACTATTAGGGATATAGTAATCTTGCTCTATACCATCAATAAGCACAGAGGACTGAAGGATAAAAGAGAAGTCAATTCATTTTTTTCTTTTTAATTACAGTGGGTTTTCAGGTGAGGCCTAATCAGATTACCTCACACTTACTGTTGGGGCAACACTGGCTTCAGCAAGTGAGTGCACTGCCCCTTAATCCTACAGACTGCTCTCCTGCAAATCATTTGAAACTGACAGCCAGAGGCCCACACTGCAAACAGCATGACCTCTACCCCTCTCATGCATCCAGGCCATTTTTCTCCTATGCCCGCTGTCAGTCAGTCCTGTTCTCTGCTCAATTAAGTGTGCCTTCATTGCTGCCAGCACTTTGAGTTAAAAAAATGTTATGAGAAAGAAAACAGTACATTTATATATTCAGTCTTGAATGAGTCTCATTTAATCTAATTCAATGAAGCATAATTTGGGTTTCTTCTTTAAGGGGTACAAATAAAACATTCAAGTGGTCTTATAGAAGCTTTTTTTCATCTAAATTGGCAGGTGCAGTTTGCTTCTTTATTGTTGGGAACAATGTTAAGTAGCTGCACTGAGCCAATTTGTTTTGTCGTTTTCTGGCAACCTTGTAGTTAATTTCAGATGAACATCATGCAAGATTCAGATGCTAAATGGCTGCTGAGAAACGGACAAAAGAATACAAGTGATAAAGTGCATTGGGACTGGAAATATGGCAAGAAAATCTGATATGTTATGTTCAATGTATTAACTATCCAACTCGACAGCTTTTAAGCACAGATCAGTGGGATTTTGTTACTAAGAGGTGGTCATTGCCCTTTAACCTTCACAATCCCTTGTATTGAGTGACTCACTATTGACAATATCTTCAAGGTCATCCCTCTGATGGACACATTGCTGCAGATGTCAGTATTAAGTAGTTAGAAACAAAGAGGTTTCTCTTGCTTGCATTCTTTGTTTCTCTACCAATGTCTACCATTTACCACCTATATATAAAATTAGGAAAAATGTAGTTGATAGATTCCATTTTATTGTAGCTGTTCCCCAGCTAAGCCTGGATTCTGAACTAGAAGAGGAGTGCTGTTTCTATTTAAGCAGAAAAGCATCAGACATTTGCGTTCCCCCTCATGCCTTCATCGCTTCTCCTTCCTCTGCAGCACGACACATACCAGACGTCACAAATCATCAGTGTGTTAATAGGTTCACACAGTAAAGAGTAAGACATTATAGGAAAATAAATGATACAGCACAATTTTCTGCTAGGATTTAATTTGCAATTCAGGCGAAAGAGTATAATACAATATTACTATTGTACAAGCCAAACGGACACGGATACATCCAGAAGCATATGACACGCATGCATTCACACACCCATTATGCCCTAATCTACTGTGCCGTGTCGCCAGGCAAGCTCAAAGACAGACACTGAAGATTAATGCCACAATATTCCTAATTGCCTGATTACTCAAACAATGAGGCAGGAAACACGCTGAGGGGAAGGACAACCAAATTCATATCTCAGCTACAGTGAAGGACACCAGCACACAAGCGGAGACCAAGTGTTTCTGGGCACCAGCACACCTGCTGCTGCTGTTCTTACAGAGAGCTGATATCACTGCACAATCATTACAATTATGAAATATACAGTATTTTTAATAGTAATACATTTGCTTTACATCGCACATTTCATTACGAATCTTAATGTGCTTCACATAAAAAAAGAGAAGTTACAGGACTTAATAACTAAGAAGGAAAAATATACCAAATTAGTTTATAGTACTGGAAGTTTATAAGCGTGTAAGAGAAGAGAAGATCTCTTTTATAGGTCTCAGTTGAAACGGCTTGTCTGAGATGATTGAGGAGATTATTCCACAAGCGTGGAACACAGACAGACAGTCACCCATATTACGTAGTTCGGTTCTGGGGACCTGATGTAGATTAAATTGACCTGATCTTAAAGACTAGGATGAAGTTTGAAGAAGAAGGTCACTGATGTTTATAACAGTAATAACAAAAGATACAATACTCTGTTACAATAAACAGATTAAGCCTTGCTTCTCTTGTGTCAATATTTCCCATCGTCACAGTCTACATAAATAGGATTTAATCTTGGTATGTGAGCCTGGTCCTGTGGTAATGAAGAACATGAGGAGATTGAAGAGTCAAAAATCATCATTGAACACTTGCAATAACACCACTGCAGGAAATCCTTTTATTGGAGTATCAGAATAAAGCAAGCTCAATAAAAAGTAATGATAATACCAATATTCGTTAGTGTTCTGGCACATACAGTATCTGGAAACGTTTCCACAGACCAATCAATCAACATACTCAGACACAAAGTAATCACAGAAAAAGATGATGAATTGAGTGAAAGCCTTTAGGTGAAGCCACAGTACAACCTAAGAATGTCCTATGGTAAATGTATCACAATAAGCTGTTAAAAGGGTAGTCTAACAAGCCTCTTCATCATACAAATCCACTCTCATCTCCATATGAACTCAATGGATTTCTAAATGAAAGCGATGATGGTATATTTTTTCCCCCATTTACTGTAGGTTGCAAACAAATTTTAAGATGAATAACCTCAATATGACCCATAAATCCATGTAATGATCCCAAAAAAGGGTCACAAATCCCACAAAACTCAAATTCTTCCATCTGTCCACAGCAGGATCTCTAAAGGCAGTGAAGGGCAAGGGATGCCTTCACCGGAGATTAGAAGTGACTAAAACTGAGACCTTTGGGTCTTTGGGAGCAAAGCATGGAGCTATTAAATGACATCATCCTTTTGGCAAGGAGGATGGATAGTGGACACTACTTCGACAAAACTGCTATCTCTGCCAATAAATGAATAAATCACAACCAGAATGCCGTCATTCCATTAGGAATTGGAAAGCAAGGCTCTCTCTTAATTAAAGTCCATTTCTTTTAAATACAAAAAGCCTTTGATCACATTAATCAGTGTTTATCCATGCTTAGCTGAGGCTCGTCCATTATTATAAAATACAGTATATAAAATGTAGTGAGAGACCACAGAAAATGTCTTTCATCCTGCCAGCTTACTCTAGGATTTTACTTATGAATGTTTCTGGACAAAGAACTGGCTTTTTGTTTCATTTTTATTTAAAAAAGATAATAAAACCACTGCTAATATACTGTAATTAAAACATGGAATACGATTGCCACTGGTGTTATTATTAAGAAAAGTATGTTTTTTTAAAGTAGGTGCGTTAACAGGTATAGAATCATAAGCAGGTTCTAGTTAGTCCTAATATTAATGAAATACTTTAAAGCAGAGAGCTGCCTAGCCATTCAAAATACAAGCCTGTCTTTGTCAGAGCACTATTATGGTGTATTACATAAAGCACTGCACATATAGTGTCAAGAAATTGTTTCACTGCTTCAAGAAATGTTTTATTTGAGTATAGCAAAAGCTGTAGGCTGATAGTCATTATACAATACATTCTTCGACAATTGTTCAGTTTCTTCAAAGATATGTCAGTCTTCACTGAAGGCTAGAACAAATATATATTAAAATAATTTCACAGCAAAAACCAGTTACTGGTGCTGTGTATGCATACCAATTAGCTTGGATTCCAAACTTTGAGAAACATATGAAATCGTAAGCTTCTAATAAAAGAATTCACAAAGGGCAGAGGCATACAGTGCCATGACAAAAGGAAACATCACACACAAGCAGAGGCAGCCAGACTGAAATGGGGAAAGGATGTCACATTTTCTCAATGTGCTAATTAAAAACCTCTGTCAGTTCAAACTAATGTCATAACAACTTGCAGTTAATGTTAACAGTTTGATTTTTTATTCTCACCATGACTATAGAAGCACATTAATAGCCAAGATCCCTGTCAGCTGGGCAGCCTGTTTCCAGTGAGAGCTCCTGGGCGCCCAGCTCAGCTCACTGGAAAGCCTTCCTGGTAGCCTGGTGCAGTGACAGCTACCTGGGATTCAATCCTAACATGCATCAAGGGGTCACTTCAATACCTTAGAGCCACCACACTGTACCAAAGTTTCAGAGCTGTGGTTAAAGTGCAAAAAGACAGAAGACAGAAATGATCAATAACAGAGTGTGAGAGTATAAAGGGTGCCAAACCTAATTAAGGACTGGAAAATAGATTTTAAACAATTCATGACTGCCTGGGTACAGGTCATTCTGCACACTAATCCATCATTTCACATTGTTCTCCTAGTGAAATAAAGGAATCAATCTACGGCTGACAGGATTGTGGATAATCAATGCCTCTGAGAATCTGTAATCGAAGGGCTGGAAGCAGAGGACATTCTGAGGAAAGGTTACAATGTTGCAAAAGGGGAACAGCTACTAACTGCAGTTGTCAAACTACCGACTGTACAAGATCAAGTAAACTTTTCAGGGTTTTTTTTCTCATTCGGGACAACAGCCAAGCTTTGGCAAGAACTGATACTGTAAATGTGCTGTTGTGGTACTGTCAACAGATACTAAACAGCTCCCAAGAGGGAATTCCAATCCCAAACTTTTCCAAGGCAAAACTATTACACTACACAGCCTGTGTCTGTCATTTCAGCATTAAAAACTGTGTCTACAATGACAGAGGCGTTAGCAGATGTTCTGTTCCAGTCTACCTGACTATGTACTGCACAGCTTAGCCTATATATCCTGTGCAATTATACTGAATGGAGCAAATGTAGACAAGAACATGTTTTTCTGTCAGGTGCTGTCCTCTCTCTCAGGAGAATGCAGATAAAGCCTGCACTCCTGAAATGTAATATATTGCTAGCGATATTGAAGAAAAGCATTGAAGGAAGTCAGCCATAACCAGAATTAATTTCCTCCCAGATTGCTCAGCATTTGAACTATACGGTTTTCTTTTCATAACAAAAATTTGAAAAATATTACATGTAAACTGTAATGAGCAGTAAAGCAAAAAGGAAATTGCTGTTGTTTACTCCATTCCTTTGTCCAAGATTAAACTTCAGCACCACTGCCTAGAGCTCAGCCTTCACAGGAACAAAGGGCTTCTGTTCTAATTATTTATAAGGAAAGGAACTTTCTTCCCTTTGCTTTTTTCTCATATTAAACTTTTCTACTATTCCAAATGTTTGCAAAATGAATATACTGGGCTTCAAAAGTTATAAACAAAACAAAAATTAAAAAACTGACTAATGTCAGCTTTCATGGCACAAATCATCTTGAAATGTCAAAAGAATAAACCACAATGGGTTTTTCTTTTTTATTTTTTGTCCTGGAGGATTGGATCAACCCTAATAATAACAAATAAAATAAACAAGGTTGGGCCTTCAGTCTTTTGGTCATCCACATTATGGCATTATGAAAAATCATTAAAAAAATTAAATCCGCCTTTGTAATTAGCCAAGCTAACATTCCACCTTCATTCCCAAAAAAGCCTTTCTGAATATGGACAAAAGCAGTACCAATCAAGTTTTGAGCAGATAGCTTCAATAAAAAAGAAAACACTGTAATCATTTTCCTGATTGTTGCCAAGGAAACCATACAGTAAGTCTCTCTGGTCCTTATCTTATGTGTTGAAAATGAGATCCGATATACCATATTCCTGAGCTGTTCACCTCCAATTAGAGAGGAATCCATGTTCGGTCTTCCCAGTAAGTTGCTACCGCCTGCATACTCGTTAGACAGAACGCAAAAGGGCAATTTTTCAAGGCACGCTTTAACAAGTGCGGTTTCCAAATGGGGTGGTAACTGCAAAACAGGGGGAGTCGGTTGTCTGTGGCTTTCCGATGACATTCAGCCATGTTCTTTTCCCACATGTGCAGTCACTTTTTCTGCTTATTAAGACAAAACAAGTTCATAGCTCCCACTCTTGGCCTTGTGAAACCGCACCAGCTGCAGTAAAGGAATTAAACATGCAGTAACGCACCCTGACACAGCACAGTCTGCTTGGATCACCCCCATGCTAAGGTCAGAACCTGGGAGCAGACACATACTGTAAGCATTGTTCACTCTTTAAGGCCCCATAAAAAAGTGTTTGTTGCTCTCAGATGAGTGCAAATCCAAAAACAAATTAAATAAGATAACAGAACCTAAAATTTGTGCATGAAAAGGAATTAAGTATTTCTGCTGTAACCCCAAAAACATCTTCTAAACAATGGAGCTCTGTGGCTAAGGATCTGCGACTGTGGCTGGAAGTTTGCCGGTTCAAATCCTGTGGCCAGCAGAGGAATCCTACTCCATGGGCCCCTGAGCAAGGCCCTTAACCCCAACTGCTCCAGGGGTGCTGTACAATGGCTGACCCTGTGCTCTGACCCCAAGCTTCTCTCTGTGTGTCTCATGGAGAGCAAGCTGGGGTATGCGAGAAGACAAACTCCTAATGCAAGAAATTGTATATGGCTAATAAACTGATCTTATCTTATCTTAATGTGGGGAAGCAATTAGAAAGGAGAATAAACTACAAGGATATATCATTTAAAGTGCATAATTTAAATTAAGCGATTTTATATTAAAAACTGTATAATGCAAGTAGTAAGTAGTAAGATCATACCTGGGATAGTGTGTAAAATTATGGTCACCACGATATTGTGAAAATATTGTTGCTATGCAATTAATACTGAGAAGAGCAATTAGATAGATTCCAGATTAATAGAAGGTCTGCACTAAAGGGCTGAAGGAACTGAACCTTCCTCGTCTTCAAAACAGAGAAGACCACAGAGGGACCTAATGCAAGTATTTAAAATCCTCAAAGGCATTGTGAGAGCAACCGCATGGACTGTCAGAACAAACAGTGGCACAATCTTGAGGGCACAAATGAAAACTGTGTGGAAGCACATTTACAACAGACAACAGGAGACCGTTCTTTACCGAAAGGGTTGTGGGAGTATGAAACAAGTAACACAGCCATGTTGGAAAAGACCCTTGAAAGGCCCTGGTTTCTTTCAAGAGATCCTTGGATCAATAAACAACTTCCGTAGAAAACAGGCTAGATGGGCCGAAAGGCCTCTTGTCTGACCTTTCTCCTGTTCTTACATTCTTAAATCAGCAACCTTGAGGTGCACATGCACTTGTGTCCACAACAATCAGTGAGCTGGAATCACACCTAAAAAGAAATGTAATATTTTATTTTTGGCAACTTGTCTTCTTATATTATGATTAGAATCATGTAAACTGCAGTCTCCAGGGACACTACGCTGTAAGAGGTACTGTCGTTCTGGGATGTTAAACTGAGGTCTTGACTACTGAGTATTGGGGTATTAAAGATCTCAAGTAGTAGTGCTGACCATAGTGACTTGGTTGAACATGAACATATATTGACTGGTGAAGCAGGTTCTCACTCCTCCACCTGATCCACTGTGTGGTGGGGCTGCTGCTACACAATCCAGGTGGGTGCTGCATTTCAGTGATGGTAGCTGTGGGTTCCCTCCTGTTTTTGAAGAAGCACTTTGGGATCCTTTAGGATGAAAAGCACTTAACAAATGCGATTATTAATAGTTTCTCCGCTAGGCAGCACATAGCACCCACTACCACGAGCCTAACTGTGCTGAGCAAGTTGTCACTGGAGAACGGATGTCTGGCAGCCCCTTTAGTCGGAGCTGTAAAACAGTGAATTAGCAGAAAAACAACAAAAACATGTTTTAGTAAAACTAAGGGAGAGGCAGTGTTGATGAAAACACTGATGAAAAGTGGAAAAGCAGAGGGAAGGGTGCTGGTACAGTGGTGATGAACACTCTCTCCTGGTTACTCCATGCTCCTGCTGGCCCCTCACAAAGCCACACGACCCACCACAGTTCACTCCTGCTTCTGATTCAACCCTCCACCAGCTCTCATGCCTGCAACACAGATAGGTTTAAAAGACCGGGGCCATAAATTATGGCAGAGGAATTATGACTCCCCCATCACTTAAAAGAGTCCTTCCCTGAAGGCAGTTTAAAACTCAACCCTGGCGAGCAGCAAGGCCCATTGCTCATTCTGGGAACAAATGACTTCTAACGAGTTATCGAGATTCAAAGCACAAAAAAACTAAATGAAACAAGCTTGGCCCAGTGAGACACCATAACTAGAATGAAACAAGCCATTACATACTATATACTTGTGTGAAACCCTTTTCCCTAAATCAAATCAAAATTTTAAATTACAGTCTCAGTCCCACAAGTGCAGCTGTGTATTAAATCATGAAGTGACTCTCATTGCTAGTGGAACTGAATCTCAGACATAACCTAGCAAAGGTAAGAAGGTTGCTGGTGAAGGATCAGAAGAAAGAGAAGGCACAATCGATGATAAGATTTTTAAAGGCAACCCAGAGGGCAGGCAGCTCAGATTGAGAAAGCAATGATGGCGTCTGTCTAGCCCAGGACAGAAGTGAGCATTCAACAGAAACATGCATAAATCATTACTCCTGCAACACAAACGGGGAGTCCAGTGTCTGTCACGAGATAAAATTCCCAGCTACCAGAATGGAAAATGGATGCCAGTTGCATGCAGGAGGCAGGTCAGGTGCTCTATCCCGTGTGCGGCTGCAGGGTTTGTAGCCGTGAGCTGAGACGTGAAAAAACACACACAATGAACAATTTCATAACCGGGTGAGTAGAGAAACAAATAAAGGGTAAGGAAAAAAGGACACGTGGTTTAGGCATCAAGGAGTACAACCAGAAAACTCTCCCATTAGCATCTCTTTATCTGCCCTCTGTAATCCCCATTTATAAAACAACTACGTAGACGGCATTAGGCTATTATGTAAAAAAATTAGATGTCTGAGGCTCTGAAAAATAAATTTTGTATCAGTGCAGGTATCTTGAGCAAATGCACATCATTTTCCAACTGCATCCTAATTGGTACCCAAAAACGCAGCCATGCGAGATTCCACATGGGATGAGTGGGGTTCGCTGGAGGAGTTGCAACTTTAAAACTCTACCTTTGGTCACCGGCTCAATCCGTACTGGCAGTTCCATTGGTTCCCCTTAGCAATCTCCACCGAGACCTTACAGAAATATCCTATTCTTCCGCCTTATAGCAGTAAGTAAATTTAAAACTCCTTTCGGTGAAACCTGACAATTCAACGTACAGTACCATAGACACAAATTTCTCAGCATAGCACAGTAGGAGATATGGAGGGACAGGCCAATCGTTCAGGTGTGCTTGTACTGTAGGAATTAACCACAGAAAGGCAACGGATGAAGCAAAGGTTCGACACAGAATAAGGTAAACAGCCAGATGCCCTGGCATATTAAGACCTAAAAAGTGGGTTTCACCTCAGCTCCTTACAGCTGAGTAGTTTTTTATTTTCACCTCAAATAATCATGAAAGCAATACAAAAAAACAATGCCCTGTGTACACACCTATCCGATATTTCTCCTCTTTAATCTTTTCTCAGGAAAACTGAAGTTAGAGTAACATCAATGTCTTTTCTTTTTCTTTGTTCACTAAGCTGTGCCAGGGATCACACCAGTTCATCCGCAGCATGTTAATGAGATGAGAATGCTGTCCTGAGAAGGGGAGGGGGGCAGAGGTGACTGATGGTCTGTCTACATTTGGCTGTTTCCCTTCAGTGACTCATCAAAAGGAGAAAAAAAAGTAAATGGAAAAAAATGTTTTAAAATACTTTGCTTCTCAACACAATTTAAGAAGACGGCTGACAGCTTCTGCTGTGAGAGCCTAATGTTAATAAGCCAAGAAGTACATATGCGCTGCCTGGCATATAAGAATGCTATGCCCTCACATCAGACACAGTAACTGAAGACAGCCTGTGGAATATTAAAGAAATCAGAATTCTGACAACAAATAGTTCAATGCTGCCCAGACATAATTGTTAAAATTAAAGTTTCTTGAAGTATTACTCTTTATCAGAAATACATCAAATGAAAGGAGACCACTCTGTGTTCCAACATCATTCTACTGTACCAGGGATTTCATCAAGCCATTTCTTTACATCTTAGACTTCTTCAAACCACTAAAAATCCTGGATGAGCCGACATGAACTTTGTTTTAGAAGAGCTGGTCACTCGTTTCAATTGCCTGTTGGAAGTGACAAGGATGAATCTAAAGAGCTGTCCCTGCACCTTGCATCTTATTGACAAGGTGCCTCTACAGAGCAAAACTCACCTGATACTGTCTAGCAGTACCACAGTGTGCAGTAATAAGAAGGTCACATTCTTTAGATAATAATTTAAGACAGCCAGAAAATCCCACATGTATCCTTTTAACTGATAAGTTTATGTCAGAGCCTAATTTCAGGTTTTTATGCTATGCATGACTCCCCTGTAGTAGTAGGAATTGTCTCACAAATAGTAAAGAGACACAAGACACCATCAATATTTATCCAAAACCAAAAGCATTCATTACCACAATACTTCATTAAATTTTGAATTAAGAAAAGCTTAACAAGAAAACACACAATGTTTTCAATTCAACATCTCAAATCCATGGTCCACTATCACAAAAAAACTATCTGAAAAGATCCTGCAGGAGTTTAAAATCTTGGGTAAAACTGTGAATAACCTGCGTTTTCCAGACAGCTATGTGAGGCACTTTCTGCATACTGTTCCATTCAAATCAAGGGGCTGTGTCACCACAGCACCTCTGGGTAATAAAGCAGCTACACCATTGATATCCGCTGGCTAGTTCATCTGTTGATATCTTCACATTTCACATGATTTGATTTCACCACCAACACTGGGACACTGGTGCCGTCTGGTGTTTGAAGTGTAATATTTGCAATTTAAACATTAAAAGCAAAAACCTCAACTTCAAAGTAAACAGATTGACATCATTCACTGTCCTTTGTTTTCAAACCACCTCCTTTATAAATATATTAAACAATTCATCTTTTTGATCAGGAAATTCTAATATGTCTAACAATAGGTGCCCAGTTTTTCGTGTCTCTGCATTACAACACCACTAACAGGATGTGGCAGAGATGAAGATCCAAAAACTGTAAGGGTCTTGCCCTTCTGCAGCAAGAAGCATCATCTCAAATTTCATTAAAACAATACACAGCAGGTGGTTAGAGATGAGCAGGAACAGAATTTAGACATTTATGTTCCGTTTTGACTATAGAAAATATTAAAAAAACCTCACAGATGCTTTATTCAGAGCTGCATGTTAACATTCTTCATAAGTGACTGCACACATTTATGATGGTAACCAAATGGTATTTAAAGTTATTCTGAAGTTGCTAGTATTAAATCTGCATGAGAAAAAATAGAAAAACACTTAATGTGTAGGACAAATTAAAATCTCTTTGCCCAAACCAAGTTGAAAGCGGTTTTGAGATTAACCAGGCAATTATACTAAGCCAACATTACAAATGATCTTTGTGCTTTTTTAAAATATAGAACACGATGTTCATGTTTAAGCTATGAAATATGCAGCCTTATTCGCATCTTCTACATTATGCATTTCCAAGTTTGCAAAGTTTTTTTTCTGTATTCTGTTGCCACAACAGTTTTACATAACCGCAGCTGTGCCAATTTCTCCAGTGGAATATACAATTAAGAAGTCTGACACCATGGACTGCAGACTACTACTTCCTTCACATCATAAACTCAAAGCTTAAAACTCCCTGTTCATCGAAGCGTTGCATCAGAAAAAGCACATACAAGAGGCATGCATGCAAAAACAAGAAAGTACAGATTCTAATAGACCAAACGGTGCTTTCATGGGAAAGTGCATCTTTCTTCAGAGATTTATCACTTGCTCAGAGCAGGCAGGCGTGTGCATTTGCTTTTATGTGAATAATGAATGGAGGAGACTGGGATAGAAGAGATTACAGCAAACAGGAGGTCTAGTTTAAAGTAATAATGACTTTTCTCTCCTGGAAGAACAACGTCACTTCCTTAAGTTATTCACATATCACCTGCTTCATGGCAAAGCTGGGAGAGAGACCAGTGATCCCCAGAACACATCTAATGACTTACTATGTGCCTTCCTACAACACAGGGTAAGTTAGTGAGCTAAACACAATACCTGGCTCTTCAGGCCATTAACCTGGAATTCTTTTCTTTTCCCATCATTCAGTTGTGTCAGCAAGGGCCTTGGAGCCATGCAGTTTAAGAAATTATTTATAATGCACGCATGAATATTTCAGAATGAGTATTACATACAAAGTTGTCTAAATAACTGTTTTCCACTTTGCGCTGTTCTGACAAAAACAAGATTCCAAGAACTCTTCTCCTACAAGAAACTGCAAATGCCTTTAAAACTGAAAAATGTTCTGTCACAATAATGAAAACACAATTATACATAATCTGTATGCTCAATACAGATGGTATAATGAAAACATTAATTTGTACATAGATGTAAAGAGACCTTTACAAAAATATGAGTGTACTGTATATTGTACATTCAGCATCATTCAAAATGAGGTTATCGAGTGGAGGAATATTTTTAAGGGTCATTTCACAAGATAACCATTAAACTGGTATTTTGCAGTTTATACTGGGATCACAGTCATTCTGAAATAGAAATCCTTTTCCAAATAAGCAATTTCCAAAATGAATCGCATGGTATTGTACCATTCCTGGGCTAGCACTTCTAATCATGCAATTTGCCTGAGACTGAATGCCAAGAGACATCCCCAAATATTCTCAGATCCATCTTCATGCATCTCACCAGGCTATAGTTCAACCTTTCCTTTCTGAAAAAATAACAGCATCATCCAAATCAATAAATGTCAAAATTGGATTCATCAGACCATATAACTTGGTCGCACTAGTCCAATGAACAATTTTGTGATTTCCTGCATACAAAATTTATTTGAACTGACTTTGACATCTTAATAATGGTATCTTGGTTGCACTCCTTCCATTAAAACCTAAGGCAACCAGTGTCCTTTAACAATGTTAGAGGAGATATTGACATTGTCATCGTCTGCCATCACAGTTTACAATTGCTGTCAGCATCTTTAACCTTGGCTCTTGCTTCGTGATCACATGTGCCTGTCGCATCTTTCCTTTGTCCGTGAAAACAACACTTGCAAAAATGTTGTATTATGTATTTTATCTAGTGAAATCCCATTATTTATCACTGATTAACAGTGTCTCAGTTAATCCACACATGACCACTGTTACTTAACAGTGTTAATATACCACAATAAACTTAAGAATATGAAAATATCCTCCAAAAACCATACTAACATGAGTGGCTCTCCTGAGTAGCACAACCACTGAAGGTGGGCTGAGCTCTGTGATCGTGGGTTTGAGTCTAAAGTCTAAAATGACCAGGATTGGCTCACCGTTGGCTGAGCATCGCCGAGAGTGGACGGGTCAAGTCAGTATAGGGCAGGGCTCTCTCAGCCGCACAGCAACCCCTGTCACTCCTGGAACGTCACAGGCCCTTGGCTGAACTATGCTGTTGAACTGAAGCCTTGACAACCCAGGCCCAAACTCACAGCTGCCCAGACTGGAAAAAGAGCTTTTGTTTGATTCCAGCGATTTCCCAGGAATTATGAAAAAATTAGCAGTAAAGGGAACAAGGGTATACAATCATTCAATATTGATGAGCAACAGATTCCAGTTCAGGTGCACACTGCCAACTTCCCATTATGTATATTTTATTCATCTACACGGACTTCACAGGAGTTTCGCTCCTGGAAAAGCAGCCCCAGACAGAGCTATCCAAGGGCCCATTGTCAAGCGCCGAACAGTGAGACTATAATTACTCGCCACTGCCCTTTACAGACAGCTGTACTATTTGCTGTCCCACTTAAAGGACAACGCAACAAAGGCCCAGGAATGAATACATTAGTGGTATAATAATAATGCCTTTGAAAGCTATCTGTGCAGCAAACAAGAACTAAATGCATAAATAAATGAAGATAAATCAGCACAGTTACTTTAAAAATGCTTGACCTTTGCAGAGCTCCATATTAAACCATCTTAAATGAGTGGTGAAATATGTAGAAAAAAAATTAAATCAAAGGATAAGAAAAATGAAAATCTTGGAAATGATGGGAAATAAAGGCATCTGCTTGCTGAGCTGATGCTGCACAAAGAGAAAATTAGTGCCTCCACACAGTGAAAAAAGAGGCACGTTTTTTATATTATTAAGAATAACAACAGGAAGGATGAAACATGTGTCTGTTTTGAAAGGCTTGGGGTGTCTTTAAATGATGAGTTAAAAAGCCTGTGATTTAATAATACATTATAAAAAAGCCTAGAATTTAACAATAGTTTCTATTCCAAACCAGCAAAGTCTTTTCTGCATTTGTATTTGTTTCATGTTGTTTTGGCAATATTAACATTATCTTGAGATCAACAAACACTGCCGCCTACATTGGAAAAAAATAATGCAGTGTGGAGCAGGTTGTTTTAAATGTGATGGTTTATTGTGTAACTTTTCCCCTGTGCAAAATCTGCTATGCTTTCTGTCTGAATTCTCTAAATAAACTAATAAAAAAGTATGTTAATATTTTAATTAATATATTAATAAACTATTTTAATAGTTTATTAATAAAAAATTACTGAGTAAACAAAACTATTTTTTAATTCCTCTAACTAAATTATGTGCATTTCAATTTGTTTTCCAATTATCTTCTAAAATAAGAATTGAATTTTCATCTGTAACAAATGATCCTAGTGATCACTTGCACAGTGAGCTTAGTAAAGCCCTGCAAATGCTTTGAAAAACAGAAAAACACAATCTTGAGGAATTCCCCCAGGAGTAATTGTCTGAAGATGTTTTAGAACTTTGCTGTGGCACTGAAGTACATGGCTGTGTCACAATCATTCACAAATAACTGATCCTCACTTACAATCATTTAAATGTATTTATTTTTACCATATTTCGCAAAATACATATTTAAGTTAATATTATTAATATTTCCATGTCAGTAAAGTGGTTCTAAAGATATGAAAAGAGATAAGAATGGGTTAAAGTAAAAAGCACAGACTGCTCAGCCTTCATTCATGAGCAGAGTCACTCGTAATGTAGACCCTGAGCATCTGTTCTTTTCAGGGTTAAACACCCCTGAAGCTGTCCTACAATGTTAGAATGGCATGAAGTAAATTACGCTCCAGATTTCGATGTAGGGCGTCCCACGTCCTACGGAGGGTACCTCATTCTCTTTCAGGATTTGCAACTCCTGGCAATGTTTTATATTTTTACAATGTACTTAAACATCTAAGTTTCGCCTTAGTTCAAACTTTTTCACAATAAAATGGATCAATTATGTTGTTTACTGGACAGTCTTGTCAACAAAAGCATCATGTGACCCAGTTCCTTCGGCAGGCAAATCGCCTAGCAACACAAGCTGCTCTCCTTCAGAAAGTGTTGTGTGGATAGTGGCACATGAAGAACTGCGGGGGGAGCCAGTGAGTACAGCCCCTAGAAAAAAAACGATGTATGAATAAGACTTTAACCATTTGATTCTATTCCCTGACTCCAAAGCATCTGTTAACCTTCAACGCAGATTCTCAGTGTCATCTTAAAATTCACATTCCAGAACACTCATCCTGCCTGTCATGAGTATAATTCTCATCTGAGAGTCAAGACAAACAACTCCTGTCAAAATAAAGAATCTGCATGCTTTCACAGGGTTTCGTTTTTTGCTGATATTACACTTAAACCCTTTTTAAAATCTGTCATGGTAGCTCGCTCAGCAAGCCAGGGCAAATTCTGCCTTTAAACAACACCCTGCTTGTTTTGTGTTTGTCCCCATAAGATGATGGACGTGGACAAAGCAAACAAAAAATAACTTCAGTCTGGCAACAAGCAGATTTTAAAAATTCAATTTCTACAACATGTTTCGTTGTGCTTGTCTCCTACTGTGGAATCGGCATTAATTTGAAATCTTCAAAATGCTGGGACTACAAGATGATGAAGAGAAAGCACACTGACATGGAGTGACAGCACAGCTAAGCAGCTACAGTACAGTAACAGCTAAACTGTTTCTTCAGGCCTTAGGAACCGAGAGACGAAGACAGAGAGGGAGGGGGGATTCATTTTCTTGTTACGGTGCATGAGGGGGAAGTCAGCACTAATTAGCGCAGCTTTCCTCTCAATCCGCCCCGGCTCCCCAGCACCCTCACAGCACACACGGCCCTTGCACTGCCTGAAGGACCCAGTATAGACAGCTGCCCTCTCTCATCCCAGCGGCTCCCCATCACCACTTCAGTAGGTGATGTGCATCAGAATTCAATCACGGCTATTGGTAAATCACAATACAGCAATACAGTTAAACTGGGTCCATTTTTAGGTGGGAGAACAATACATTGATGTTTTTCCAGTAATGCATCCTTTTGTTTTCAATTTTTATTGTTTTAGCGCATCTGCATAATGCAAAGTTGGTTGCTGTAGTGACACGCTGTTGAATTCAGTAAGTTTATTACACAGCTGACTGGGATCTTTTCATACCAGAAACCTGTGTTGTTTCAAAAGGCAAACGAGAGAAAAAAAACATCCAATGTGTAAATAATACTAAGAAGCAAAAGGCAATTTAAACGCATCCTTTTAAGGCCCCCCATCGGGGGTGATCAGAAGCGGATCCATGCCTTCCTGCTCTGACATCTTGTGGGATAAAAAGCTATTTATCTGTTTCAGTCTGCAACAGACACTCTCACTACCTCTGAATCTCGGCTATCCCTCTTAATCCAGATGCATTCTTAGTGATTAGAAGTATATTAGATGAGATAAGATCACTTTATTAGCCATTTACAATTTCTTGCATTAGGAATTTGTCTTCTCGCATACCCCAGCTTGCTCTCCATGAGACACAAAGACAGGCAGAGAGAAGCTTGGGGTCAGAGCACAGGATCAGCCATTTATATGGCGCCCCTGGAGCAGCTGGGGTTAAGGGCCTTGCTCAGGGGCCCAACGGAGTAGGATTCCTCTGCCGGCCGCGGGATTTGAACCGGCAACCTTCCAGCCACAGGCGCAGATCCTTAGCCACAGTGTCACCGCTTCGCCCACTTATTATAAATGCCACCACTTATTATAAATAATAAGAAATACTGGAAAACACTGCATACTGTTACTGTGTGGGTTGCTACAAATTGCAAAATATAGCTGCTTGCTGCTTTGAGATAAGAGAATCTGAACACTTGCCATAACACTTAATTTTACACCATCACATACTGGTACTATTCGTGTCTCATATAAAACCTAATATAACACCTGCTACCCACGTGAATTAACTATCCAGGGTATCGTCTTTGATTCACCTACTACTAAAGAGCAGCATCCTAAATTATTTTTAATGTAAATTGATAGGAAACTGTTTCAACCCCTTTAAAAACATTCATCTGAAACTAGATCACAATTTAAAAAATCCTACACAGGGCTACACATTAAGAAGAATAAAAAATACAAGCACAACAACCAAAAATATACCTCCTACTCTACAATTCCTAAATAAAACATTTCTGCATACAGTATATGAAGAAACACAGCTTATCTGAAGCAGTGAATAACTGGAGTGAAGAAATGAAACACAACAGTCTTCAAAATGAATCCACAAAAACTTGAAATACTGTATGTGAAGCACTTCTCCTCATTCTGCCATGGATTAATTCCCACATCCCCACTCTTTGCTTCATTCAAAGAAAAAGGTTATAACAATACCATTCATCCAAATCCCACATTGACTTCCAGACATACATATCAGGAAGGAATAAGTGCTCTTCAAATCAAAAAGACTATATTTTCAAAGGATCAAGTAGAGGTTTCTTTACAGATCACACACTCATGCAACTCCCTGCTGTAACCTCTCCAGACTACATGTTCAGTCTCCAGCATCTAAAACTGAGTCTGTAACAGATAACAGTGACAATAAATTAAGCCTTACTGAAGCAGTTAGTGTGTAATCATAGGTACAAACTGCTTTTACTTTTGTGTTTTCATAAACAATGTTTATCTAAAGAAAAGCAAGTAACAACAATACCATTTATATATTTTTTTTTTACTTCACTGCACTTTTCTAATGGCATATAATAAATCATACACAAAGGTGTTCAGGAATCTTACCAAAATGAAGGAGAACTAAATTTAAAGTGTACCATACCATCCAATACAAATAAAAATCCTTAAATGTCAAAAATACTATTTTACTTTATTTTACTATTTTAAATACTAAGACACATTACACTTCATGAGAGACATTAGAAATAATAAACAAGTACTGAAATAATTTCAGTGTTTTGAGTCCTCGGATATCCATGTGTAGCCAATGACTTTAACAGCTGCTTCATGCAGTCTATTCAAGAATTGGTAAATCCAGTTGACTCTCCCCCCTACATAGCCTGAAGCCATGAAGATAAAATAAGATGGGATTTGATGTGTCAGCAATTTTCTGTATTGCCTGGTTCCTTGACAGTCCCTGAAGCAGAAACAGGTTCATTCACAACAGTCAGGCAAAATAACTTAGATCTGATGAAAAAATTAACAGAATGAAAAATGTTTAGGACTAAGACTGGTCATTCAGTAAGTATGAGCAGTAAGAGATAATCAACTACAGCCCAGTCAAGTAAATAATTTTAAGTAAATAAGCTGAATAACACTACAGTTCAACAATGTATAATGGTTTTCATGTTGTATAAGTGAATCCCACCTTGCACTGCAGAATTCCAAATATTAACATTAACTCCACATACTCCTTTCCAATTTGTATTATGACAGATACCTATTTAGATGTGTTTTGTTTTTGATTAAATTTCTGCAGTCTATAAAATGTCTTCAATATAGTAATATTTTTAATTCTGTGCAAATGTTTATGAAAAAAACTTAACGGTCATATCCGAAAACAATGCTGCCCTCTGGTGGACATTTAGTTCTTCTACATAATCATTACGCATTCCAGGGTGCACTACACACCCGACACCAATAGGTGGGGCTACAACGCAGCTGATCAATCAGCATAGTCGTTAGGAAAAGAATAAATCTTCACCAGAGCTGGAAGACTGGGTGTATTGTAGCCACTTATGCTCCCAGTACCAGTGAAACCAGAAGGGCTAGTTGTTTCCAGCAGATAAACGCCTACCATGGTCCTCTTTCGTAGCTAAGCAGGTAGGAGGAACATGACACAGAACTGGCATCATGCTCAAGAGATAATCAACTACATATTTTTTACAGAGTGCTCAAACCAATAGCGTCTACCATGGTTTTAAAAAATGATTCCTATACTACTGCTTCCTAGAAGCATTTTTTCCTTCCTAAATACAGTAGTCTTCTCACACATTTTGAAAATTACAGTGGGCAGAAAGCTCATCGTATCTTCAGAGAGCAGTGCTTTAATGTGCATGGCAGAGAACATGTCTCTGCAGACACACGGAGACTGTGCTCTGTAGGTTGGGCTGCAGTGCTCATACTAGATGAGGAGCTCCTAATGAGCATTCAGACTGGGGCATTCACAGGAAGACGTACAGCATATACTTCTTTTATATTTATCTTCATTCCACACTGCCAGGACTCTTTGCCACAAGAATACAAGAATGCGTACAAACAAGAGGAGGGAGTTAGTAAACTAACTGATCTGAGGATCTCACCCAGCTGTTTCATGGATAAAACCAGGGTACCAACTTCAGCACAGTAGCTTGTTCCATACTCCCACAACCCTTTGTGTAAACATGTGATAGCTCAGTTTTAAATGCACTTCCACAGTTTCCTCTGGTTCATGTTTGACTATTTATTCAAAAGAACTTGGCTGAGGTGATTTTGTTAGTGCCTTTGAGGATTCTGAATATTTGTACATCAAGTCCCATCGCAGACTTCTCTGTTGAAAACCTCAACAATTCACCGCCTTCAGTTCTGCACTTTTGCCTATATATCCTAACATTTTGTTAGCTTTTTTTCCCCACTTTTTCACTCAAATGTTAACATCACTGCCATCTGTAGCAGAAGACCTATAAACTGTGCCCTGCTGCTGTGTGTGTGTCATCAATAAATAAGCTCAGATTTCCTGACAGATTTGCAGCACTAACACAAAGTCACTGTGAACTAACTGGGTCACAGTCACCTGGCAGTGACAGCAGATACACAGGAGAGATCCAGGCCAACAACACAAACCGGAAAAATGGACAGTTTACCCTATTTTGTTTGTGAAGAGAGTGGAAGTTTTTTTCCATGACTCTGCATTTATTTATTTCATCACAGGGCTTAGGAACGACTCCGTGCTCTTTCAAAGCAGCAGCATGTTTGTTCAATAATCTCTGAAAACATCTTAATCAAAATTAAAACAAGATCGTGCAGACTGATTTAAAACTCTGGACTAGATTTTATTTTGACCATCCTTGGCAATGTTCAGTAACAGTTTTCAAGTTATGAGATGGACTAGGCAGTACACAGATCTTCTAAAAGGCATTTGGAAATACAGCAAACAATATTTGGCAGAGCGGTGGCACTGTGGCTAAGGATCTGCGCCTGTGGCTGGAAGGTTGCTGGTTCAAATCATGTGGCCGGCAGAGGAATCATACTCCATTGGGCCCCCGAGCAAGGCCCTTAACCCCAACTGCTCCAGGGGCGTCATATAAATGGCTGACCCTGCGCTCTGACCCCAAGCTTCTCTCTCCCCGTCTGTGTGCCTGTGTGTCCTGTGGAGAGCAAGCTGGGGTATGGGAGAAGACAAACTCCTAATACAAGAAATTGTATATAGCTATTAAAGTGATCTTATCATATATTTTGCTCAAACTATACTAATCTCTACTTTTCCATTCTCTCATAGTATTCTGCTTGCTTTATTGTTGGAGTTTCTTAGCCCTGTGCAACACCAGAAAGAGACACAAGATGGAGGTGTTGCTCACAAATGGGTCTTGACAGCTTATTTCCATAGAGGTGAGAGGAAAACAACAGTCATGCAGGCTTGCATTCTGTAAAAAATGCTTGGCATCAAATAAATATGACCTTTTCTGTATTATAATGCTTAGAAGAAATGGTAAAGGGCATTACTAATACTGTAACACTGAAGAACAGCAGTGTAGTAGTATTTAGGTTTATTTTCATGAATACAGTAACTAATTTTGTATCAATATTCACATTTATAGTACAATATTGCCATAACTAGCAGTATCTGCCACTGTTAATACTGTGTAATACAGCTAGTAACAGCTAAGCCCAACATGACTGACCATGAATTAAGTTTCCATTAGGTAAATAGAAGGAACACTTATGTAATTATAAATAAAGAATAAATTAATAATTATTATGTGATATTTTCTGACAATTTATATCTTATATTTACATTCCACATTCTCTAATTTCACAGTAACTGTTCATTTTATTAGGATGCAACTGACATTCTACCTATTACAAAAACGAGTCAAGTATTTCACCAGTAGCACACGTCCTCTCAATGTGACTAGTAGGAAACCCACTCCAGCAAACAAACTTTGGACATATAGTATGCCAGGTCCATAGTTGAACCCAGTGCCCCAGTGCTGTGAGGCAGCAATGCTAACCACTGTGCCACCATGCTCCCTATACCCTATTTAAATCATCCTAATTACACTGCTCCAGGACTTTATAAAATAATGATTTATAAGCCACCTATAAAAATCACCTCTTGGAATCTTGCCTATCTGGACCAGGGCTGGAGACACCTGATTACACTGTACAGATCTGAACTAGGCAGTCCTGCTCACGAAGAACATAACGTTTGCTCTGTTCAAACACAACTAAAATCCTGAATACATATTGAGAACTTGTACTGTAAGGCTGACAGAGACCCCTGGAAACACTTCTTTTCTCTTTTCTCATTAAAAAGAAGAGAAAAGTCCTCTTATTGCCACACACTGTGAGAAGGCACCCCAGGAGAATAGACCGCCCTGGTGCGGCACAACCAAAGGCACAGCTAATTAGATCAGACACTCACGTGAAACCCAGTTAATCATGTCAGCACTACACTTCCCACAAAGCAGGGATGAAAGACCCCTTGATCCACTGTCCATGACTCGGCAGGACGAACTACTGAGCATGCAATATTAAACGAGAAGACGCAGGGGAAAGGAAGCCGGTAGACGCCGCCGTAGCAAAGGACCAATCCTTATCCATCAACTCAGCTGAGGGTCACATGCCGCCTCGGAGCCACAGAGCCATGAGAACGAAGACCAGTAACGCTTTCACCTAACGCTTTGCCACTAGTAATGCTTTCTGCAAGTCCGCTTTTACGTCACAACAAGCAGGGGCTGAAGTCCAGGCCCGACTTTCTCCACAAAACCAGAGAGGGCAAATTCCCGTCAATTCCTGCATATACCGCTGGCGTGACATGAAGTCCCTTCCTATGCAGCCTTGATGAAAACGTAATGGAGGCAATCAAGTTATTCATAATAGGCTAAATGCGAGATCCCTGACTGGATTGGCCTACTTTGCAGGCTTTCGGCAAGTGTGGTGGCGATCCCATCTGCGAATATGGAAGTGTGGGAAGGGGTGTACTCACCAGCCCGGCAGTAAGAGAGGGCGCTGACTGCCCCAGCGACTGGTTCCTCATCCTCACCAGGTTGTTTGACTCTCCGGACTGTTGCCATGTCAACTGGCTGACACCGCTGTGCATGCTACTGGACAGGGGCAGAAGCTGCTTTCCTGTATCAGAGAGAGAGGCAATCAGCTACAATTCCACAGAGCTGTTATAACCACACAGCAAAACAACAGGGCAATTCTTCAATATCCTCTCTTAGAATTCAAATAGTCCTTCTACACAACTGTGCGCCATCAAACCTACCCAAGGCCAAGCTACCACACAGAAACCTGTGTTCACCCCACTGTGTTATCTGTGAAGACTGTGTTATCCTGGTGCCTGTACATTATGCCTGATGTTAACCTGTACATTTTAATATAGAAAGGGTTCTGCATTATACGCATTACTTTTAGACGCACATAAATTGTTATAAAACAGATGGCTAGATACCAAGGAACATTTGTTGCAAATGTTTGACAACAATAGTAGCTAAAGTAGCACTGCAGAGATCGCAGGAGCACACAAAGGCAAAGCAAAGAGCTCATCTCAGCCTTGGCTGCAAGCAGAAACTTGTATGAATAAGATAGCCTTCCAGGGCTGTGATTTACTGTGCTGATGACAGACAGGGGGAGCCGACGTTCAGCTGATGGGCTTGCACGCCCAGGAATTCTCATAAGCCGAGGCATGTGAAATATGGACATTAACACTCAGCATGAGCTATTAACACTTAACTGGCATCCACAGCCAGACTGAGAGGTCACAAACCCCCGGAGTGTGCCAGTGACCAGCTTCAAATCCAACGGGATACTAAAGCACAACAACTGATTCAAGATTTCTTTATTTGCCATATACAACAAGTGTATTAGAATGCTTACTCGTTCAGCTGTACCCGGTAACAGTAGAGAAAGAAAATAGGCTCAAATGACAAACAGACATGGACAATAAATTTAGACGATGGACGTTATAATACAGCCAAGACAGGACATAGTGCAAACAATGCAGTACCTTAAAATGCAGGTGCTAATTTGAGCTGTTTATGATGCAGACTGCTTGGGGGAAGAAACTGTTTTTGAATCTATTCGTCAGTGTTCTAAAACTGTGATACCTCCTACCAGAACCCAGGGGTGAAAACAGATAATGGCCAGGGTGAATTGGGTCCCGAAGTATAGCTCGAGCCTGGCTGTGGCAGTGGTTGAGATATATCTGGTCAATGGAGGGTAGCTCGGTCCCAGTGATTTTCTGCGCGGACATCACAACCCTGTATGGCTTTTCTGTGCTGTACTGTGGCTCCACCATACCACACCGTAATACCACCAATCAATCGTATTATGGTAAAAATTGGTGAGTGTTGTCTTGCTCATCCCCCACTTCCTTAACTGTCTCAGGAAGTGAAGGCTCTGGTGGGCTTTAGTGAGGATGGCAGCAGTGTTCTCTGACCAGCTCAGCCTCTCAGTGATCTGGAGGCAGAGGAACCTGAAGGTGCTGACAAACAGCAACTGGGTATGAAGCCAATCGGGCCCCTGTTCCTGTCTCTGCCTAACCAGCTCCATCGTTCTCTTCCACAAGGCTGAGCTCCTCTGTGTCTCACCGGTCAGGCCGCTGGCCAGGCTGCTCCGGCGTGCCCGGCTGTCGTCCTGACTGAACTGCCGCTGCAGCTTGGACTTGCCAGTGGAGGGCGACAGGTCCGGATTGCTGAGCTTCCGGAACAGCAGGGGAGGGGGCGCCGAAAATTCCTTCTGCAGAACAATGAAGGATCAGAAGAGTCACATAATTAGGCCCAGTGAAGATTTCTTAACCTGAAAAGAGAACCTCCCCATATTTTATATGGTCATCATTACAGTACAAATGACCATATCTTAATACAACACATACATCCATACCCGTTTACAGAAGCAAGCATGACCCCCATGTATTCGATACAAGGTTGTCCCTTAAGTGCCATTAACACTGGAGGCTCATTGGCAGCTCAGCCTGGAATGCCGCTGACTCAAGAGCACTCAAGAGGACTAGATGTCACCAGTTTGAGCCTGGGTGATGTCATGGTGTATTCTAACAACCAGCTGAGTGCTGTCTGGGTAGCGTTGTGGTTATTCGGCCAGAGGTTCCTTAGTGCAATAATGACGCCAGAACCCTGCCCTGCTGCTGCAGACTTATGCAACATCAGTAAAGGACATTACTCCACCATTCAGCGCTAGCTTGCCTGCCAGGCGCTGTGGAGCTTGTGAATGAGAATGACCCAAGAGGTGTGAGCGTCTAAGGATAACGTCCACATGTTTGATGCTCTCCACTGCGGCTCCAAGAAAGCAAGTGAAGATTCAAAAACGGAAAGGGACTGTAAGAGAGGGGTTCTTGTCTGAACCTGGTGGTGGAAGATAATTGG